>NW_023998605.1:559301-578492 GCF_014805625.2 Glossina fuscipes | reverse complement strand
AATCGCACCAATATTAACTCCAATCTCTATTTCTATGATTACTTGAACGATTTCGGTATGTACGCTTTTAAATTCTTTTTATTAAATTCATTATTCATAACAAAATTGTTGGCATTGGCAGCGGAGCTGAAAAGCAGTTTGGCTCTATCCCTGCTGACAACTTTTAATTCTTTCAAGCCGTACATACCGAAATCGTTCAAGTAATCATAGAAATAGAGATTGGAGTTAATATTGGTGCGATTTCCTTCTGTGTCCGCACACGTTTCGACAAAAACGACAAAATTGCAGTTGGAAAGGCAATCGCACAAATTAATCTCGAGATTTGGGGCGGCTGTGGCACCCAAATCAGAGGGCTTGTCGGTAGCCTGTTTACTAGGCGGAATTAAAACGTTTGCGTTAGCTTCTCCGTTATCAGATAAAAGAATATTATTCTCACCCATTTTCGATCTCTTGGTGTGCCCAGTAGCGTTCATGTAAAAATTTTCAAAACAGTCTCTATTAGTAGTTATAAGATCAAACCCAGTCTCCATAGGGAGACGGGCTGATGTTGTTTTGGTTGTTGTCACAGGAAACACAAAAAGAAAAAATCACAAAGAAAAAACAATAATTGAATATATGTATTGCTTCTTAATTTTTCTCTCACGAGAGATTCCTCCTCCTTCCCTCCTTTTCCTTCTTAAAATTGTTTTCTTTGGTTATTTTATTACTTTAATAAACCTCTTTTCCTTTTTTCAAATATTTAAAATCTTTCTTTTTTTTTTTTTTCCTTTTTTTTTCACTAACACCGATAAACACAAAAATTATCCAGCTGCCGTTTGCGAAGATGATGTGTTGTGTCAAGTGTGAATGAAATGCGAATGTGTTTTTATTTCTCTATCACAGCTGCTTTTTCTTTTAAAATGTAACACCGAACAACCAATTTACGACAGACATGACAGCGTGTATATAATAGCTGTTGTGCATAGGGGAGGTAAAAAAAAGCGGAAGTTTTCAAACAATGCTGAATACCATCTCATACGTGAAGCAAAATCAGCTGAAAAACGGAATATTAAGCTAACTTTCTGATGCGCACAAAACAACGGCGAATAATCACACCCATAGTTTTTTCGTTTATTTATTGTTTGTATAATTTTTATAACGTGTGAACATTACGGTGCGACGGATTTCACAAAACTTCCAAATACAAGATAAACGATCCAAAAAAGTGAACATTGTTGTTGTTATTCAAAATTATATCAAAGCCTACACAGAATGTAAGCGCGTGGATGACATGTATAATAATAAAAAAAGTATATTATTAACATTAACTTTCCAAATTTTTTTCCCTTTTTATTAGTTTTTTTATTTACCGGCACGAAGGTGTTTTTTATTTAAGACAGTTGTTTTCACAATAGTATCGAGTTTGTTTTCACTTTTCTGAGTTTTCTAATTTGCGCATATTTTATTAGTTGGATTGGACATATTAGCCACAAATCTATTGGCTTAGTCCATCTCTGTTCAACATACCAAAAAAAAAATATTAGTTGGATCTAAAATAAGAAGAAAGGAAATTGTTTTTATTACGCGAGTGTATATATGTACAAATTGTAGTTTTGCTCGTGATGGCAATTAAAGTAATTAATTGATGTTGATTAAAAGTAATTAAGCAAAAAATGCTTGTAGGAAAGAGAGCGGACGCTTGTAAAAAAAATTTAAGTCCATAAAAAAGTAAGTGAAAACAATTTATTAAAAAGGAGTATAGTAAAGACTGATGGTTTTGTTGCTCAAGTTGCGGTTGGCTCGCTAATAACTTTGTGAAGCATAAATTTCTGTTCTTTCTATAAAAACATGTGTGACCAAAAAGAGCTAATAAATGTGCTTCGCTAGTAGTTTGGTAGATTTCCATAAAAACGTATTTAAAGCAATTACTGGCGGACAAAGTTTGCATAAAGTGGTAAAGTTTGCATATTTCTATTAAAAGTTTGGATAAGCCTGATAGTGCCAGTAACATTACGGTTCCAAATAATTTGAAAAATACAAACATGTCACGCAATAAATCACGTTTGCAGGCGGAAGTTTGCGGCGATTGTGGAGCAACTGGCAAGTATTAAAAACAAGCGGTTATGATAATTATATTTATGCTTGCGTTGATTATTTTTATGTTTGGAATGCAGACCCCTCTTGGGCATCTATCAATCGCGGTATCCTTTTATGTCCAGATTGCTGCTCCATTCATCGCAGCCTAGGACGTCATATATCAATTGTGAAATCTTTACGGCACGGAATATGGGAACCTTCAGTATTGAACTTCGTTAATTCGCTCAACGCCCACGGTGCCAATAGTGTATGGGAACATCATTTGTTGGATGGTACCACCTCTTCAAACATTAAAGGCTCTTCTCGTCTACGAAAGCCCTCACCAAAAGATGCTTTACATCCCAACAAGTCGGATTTTATTAAAGCTAAACACGTACAACTAGCCTTTGTACTGAAACCTAACTTGCACGACGATGATGACGTAAGAGGGTCATGCCTTGAAAAAGAACTCAGCAAACAATTACATGCAAGTGTGCGTACTAGCAATTTAGAGATATCGTTGCGTTTGCTTGCACAGGGAGCTGACCCTAATTTCTTTCACGAAGAAAAACGCTCTACACCATTACATGTAGCAGCAAAATTCGGCCAAGTTTCACAAATCGAATTATTGATTATATATGGATCCGACATAAATGTCATTGATGGTAATGGGTTAACATCGCTAGAAGTAGCCAAAACCAACAATCACACTTTAGTAGCTGAACGTTTACTTGAGGCCATGTATGAAGTTACAGATCGTATAATTATGTTTCTAGGGGGCAAGAAACCCGAGCATGCGGTAAAAGGATAGTAATGTGAATTCAATAATTCTTTTACAATTTTTTTTTCAATTTCAGAGTGGTCGACATTTACTTATTCCAGAAGTAAACTCCGGCGACATTAGTGATCAATTAAAAGTAGCACGCGGTCGTTTACAGTTAGTGCCCAATAAAATCTTTGAAGAGTTAGTAATGGATCTCTATGATGAAGTGGATCGCCGAGAAAATGAAGCCAGTAAGTCCTTGTGCTAATGTTTCATAGTTAAGAAACGTTATTTGTTACACATTTAATCAATTTGGAATAGTTTGGGCCTGTTCCGTCTTTAGTGCTGAAAATGTTGTACCGTTTTTGCCAGCCAATCCATTCTTAAGTGCTACTCGTAATCAGGTTTGCAAAAGAATTCAAATTAAATTTCATTAGTGGTTGCATACCTTTTTTAACCTAGGGTCGCCAAAAGTTGGCGCGTTTTAGTCGAACTGAATTTAATGGATTATTGACGGATGTTTTAATTGATGCTCGCCGACGTCAAAACATGGCTAATTTGCGTCCACTGGACATGCCAACAACTGCGTCATCGCGGTCTACAATGCAAAATAATAACTTATCATTTTATAATAATACTAATGCGAATGTAGCTGACCCAAATTTGTCCGATGATGAACCTATCTATGATCCAGTAGCTGATGATGATTACGAAGCAATGCCAGCTATAGCACAGCAGGTAAATTTTATGCGTCAACAAATACTCACTTTGAATAATAGTTTTAGCTAGTGTAATAATTTATGTGCAATCAAAGAAAATGGAGTTCTTAAATTTTTTCTAACAACCTAAGGAAAATTCTTAACGGTTCGTTTATATCCAGTATATCAAATTTCTCAAATCTTTGCAATGAATAGAGATTAAGCGGAAAGACAGTGAAGAGGTATAGATAATATTATTTGTCTATCTAAATGGTAAATTATAACGTTGTATCCGAACAGAAAACGTTGAAGGTAGTTTATGATAAAAAATCGTGAAAAGTTTGTCCACAATGCCAACGTTAAAAGTTACGAGAGTAGCTGCTATTTGAAAATCGTTATGTTATTCTTGAAGCAGAGATGTGTTATATATGTTAGCTTATGTTACATAAGATGTACGTATAAGTTATATATTATTATGGTATACGCATTTGCAACGCTTTCGAAAAAAGTAATAGAAAATAGCAGCCATAATGAAATTTGGTGTTGGGTGCATAAAGATTTATTTTATGCAAACTATTTACTATTGTAAAATCTAATATAAATCCCAGTTCAGCGACAGAAAGGACCACGAAAAAAAAGTTGAACACGAATGTACGTACTTGTTATTATATGACAAGTTTTGTATTCAACCCGCATTTACCGGTTGGCGCATGTGGGTTTTTTTTGCTTTGTACTTCAAACGGATCGTAGGTTCAAGAATATTGGTAAAAGGTATCATTTCTTCTGGCAATAATCACGCCAGTGGTCCTAAATTTGGATAAAGTATACTTAACCACAAAAATATAATGCAAAATCTTCACAATGTTTATTTAACACTTTTGAATCATAATAAAACTGATATATATTCATTGTAGCAACCAACCAACAGTTGTTTTCAATATTTGGATGCCTATATATAGTTTTTCTTTTTATTTTTCATATTATCATTTTATATTTTTTAATTTCATTAAAATTTTTGTTTCTTCTTTTAAAGACCATTCCTCATCAATCAGCCACCCAGGAAGAAACTAACTTAGAAATGGAAAATTTACGTAAACAGATCAACGATTATGTTTCAGAAATAAATCAGTTAAAGACAGTTGTACAAAAACTGTCCAACGAAAATTCAGAATTGAAGTCAAAATTTTCAAATGTGACTCAAAGAACTTTAAACGCGTCAGACAGTAGCATTTATGACGAACCCTTGTGAGCACAGCATTTTTAATTCTTTGTTCAATTTTCATTTTTCTTTATTTCTATTATTTCATTATTTTTCTTATGAAGACGGATTGATTTTACCCCAAACGATCAAGAACAAGAGCTTCATTCTTTGCCTGAGGGCTTAACCACCAATCCTATGATGGTAAACATATCAAATTGTTCGTCTTCAACTACTTCATCGGCCACCAATTCTAACCAATCAACCATTAAGCGCCCCGCCAGCATGTATGAAAGGCGTTTGACTGCTACTTTTACAAAGACGCAAAATGATTCACGAAATACAACTTCTATGTATCAAATGGCGGGTGATAAAGTGCTTAGAGAAGAGCTCAATCAAAAAGCTGATATTGTTACTCACCGCCTTAAAGAGTTAATACACTCTATGCAAGATCCGGGCAATCACGGAAGTTTAGTACCTTGCGCCGAACACATTAGGACGTCGGTTTTGGAACTAATCAAAGTGTTTGCTGTACCGGTGAGCATTTATATTAACTTTTATTCCACCATCGAATAATGCTAGTGCGTTTGTAAAACCTAGAAGCTAACGTAAAAGACGTCTGAATTTGACTTACTCAGGTCTGTCCGTTTTGAATATAAACTTTAAACATTTCGTATATACCCTTGACGCAAGTTTAGAAAAATATTGTTGAAAATGAGGGGGATTATTGTTTCGAAAAATTTCGATAAAAGCAAAAAATTGAAAGAAACTAAAAACTGAACATTTGTGCCAAATAATTAAAATCTAAGTTTATATAATATGTATGGTGGGTATAAAAGATTCATTTCATAGAGTTTGCAATTAATGAGTAAATGGGTTAATTTTTCTTCTATTAGTCAAATTGTAACGACATTATACGTGAAACCTTAATGCAACTAAATCGAAATAATATCTTAATACAACACAGTTGTGAAAACTTGCGTAGCGCCTTGGATACGGATGATACGGCCGCCGTCGACAAATACACTAAAGATGTCCGCGAGTGTGCTTACTACATAGCCAGTGCCACAAAAACTTTGGTTTTACAATTAGATTAAGGACGAAACTTAAATAGCTTTTATTTAATTAATCATCCAAACCGAACTTTTTAAAATGGTTTTCGAATATGTAAGAAGAATGTTTAAGAAAAATCTACAAAATTAAACAACCTTATGTACGGGCACTCATTAAACATTGATCTAAATACAACCTTGTTTTAGTTCCACTGAAACCAAGTTGGCAACGAATTTTATATTATAGCTATGATAAAGATTCTTCACGTTTATAAAAGAAATTGATTGTTAGATTGCTATACTTCTGTAACTTCAATCTTTAGGGGAAAGTTGATTTTCGTTTTTATTCGTCACCGATGCCGTTTCTATCGATCATGTTGAACAACGGTGAGAAGTAAACTTTGAAATGTACATAGAGCTCTAAAAAATATGTTAAGGTAATACAAGGAAATAATTACTTAACGCTTTTTAATTTAAGCAAATAAAGATTGCCATAGCGGTTGACGCAATAAAACGCGTATTATACGTTTGAAGATTTTCAGAGTTAATTTTTTCATGTTTAAAAAAAAATCAACGCACTTTTTGTGGAGGTATTAAAATAGTCCGCAGAAATCTTTTTTGTGAAATTTAGTCTTTAGCAAGAAAAATGGAATTCGTTACTATTAGTTAGTGGTACTAACTTGTACGTGCAAAAGACCAACCAGGCAGTGATTAATGCCGCCTGATTGCAATTGATAAATGATATTAACTTAATTAAAGTATTAAAATTGAAAAAACTTTACATTATTCGATAACATTAATGAAATATTGAGCTTGCAATTTCTACACTTACAGCGAATAATCACTTAAGCCAGACGATGTGTACATACTTGACGTACGTCGCGAATTAAAATCGTAAACAAAATTAAAACCAAAAGAAAATAAATCAAAAGTAACACACTTCAAAACGTGTTAAGTTGCATAAACCTATGAATAATATGTGATACTGAAAAGTAAAGATATGCAAATAATAAGATTTTAAAATTTAGAATAATAAAATTTAGCGATATAGTTAAAGAAATATAGATCCAAATATATTGCAATTTAGCAAATTTAAATACAAATATACTGAACTAAATGCTCGTTCACCTGCTTCATCAAATAGTAGTATATGGGATGAAAAGATGAATACGTGATTACGGTGCTAATTAGGTATTGCGAGAGCAAAATTTCATATTTTAGTTTTTGGCTTTAATTGTGGTCTCTTACATTTCTCAATGAAAACTACATCTGTAGTAGAATATAAAAAACAAAAATTTTTTGTTATATAAATGCAGGAGCGGTGCGGGAAACGCTCTATCATAGTTGTCAAATCAGGCGTAAATAAAATAGTTCACGTTTTGCATTTATATTGCTTTTTCAGAGGTAGCATTGGTTGTTTCGACTTGAATTTATAAGAGAAAATAGCTGCAAATTGAACATCAATTTTAAACAAAGTTATTTACTTAGGAACACCTTTACCAAAACAAAAAATTTTAAATTTATGAAAGGTAAGTAAATTAATTTTTTTTTTTGTTTCCTGCCCATTGTGTAATGAATAGTCTTAATTTCCCTCAGCTTGTAATCAATACTGTACCACCACTCTTTTCGTACATTATCATATACTGTCGCAACCATTGAAAAGTGTTAGGGACCAAGAAATAATAAAAATCAATCATTTTACTGATTATATATATTAGTCTTATCAACAAATAGCCTAATCCACTTTACTAAACCACTTGGGATCCATTTATTTAATTAATACATTAACGTTCTCCCTTCGGTGATTAAGTTCAGCTAGGTCTTAATGTACGTTGACGATGTTGAACTGTTTTCCCCTTGGAATCGCAATTGTGCCAGCTTCAAACTGGCGCAAATAATATGATTACACGATGCTCGTTAAATTTTATGAAATTAAATCTAATAAAAAGCAAGGGGCTTTCTTTTTTAAGAAGGAAATCATTCAATACTGAGTATTTCATTGACTCGCACAAGTTGAAAAACTTTGATTCGTTCATCGATTTAGGGATTCTAAGATTACGTTTTAATTTGCCCATTGAGCTCTCTTTAAGTGAAGATAGGTCTACGCTTGGTTTCATTAAGTGGCGGTCGAAAGAGCTGCTGGATCCTGTAGGAAAACAAGTATGCGTTTGATTTATTTATTTTTTTTTGATGTCTAAAAGAAAAAAAAGAGAACTTTTTTTTTTTGGTTTTTTGTTGCAAGAGCGGACGTGACAGCAGAGAGTGACTGAAGAAGTGAAAATTTTTTATTTTTCATGAAAAAAATTAGAAAAATAATAAAAATTGAGTCAAAAAATTAATTGGTCAAGCAAAAAGCAAGATTTATTGATGAATAATATAAAAGACGTTAATTGGCGAAAACATTGAAACAATCGCTCAAATCTAATACACAAAAAAATTAATTAACCATTGATATTTGGGTATATTCAAAAGGAATTAAATGCCAACATTGCATAAGTGAAGATATGAGTGACAGCTGTTTCAAATTACATTTAACAAGGTGAAATCTAACATAAAAGAAGCAAAGGAGAGAGTTTTTAGCCGTGATTGTTCAAAAAAATGAAATGCGAAGTATGTTTGGTGGTCAAACATCTTCCAGATTTTTAATTTCGTAGACTGAAATAAGGTTTCAGATATCGTAAAACCACAATTTTCAAGCTTCAGGCAATTGGAGAAGAAGCCATTTTTTTTTTCTTACCTTTTCTCCTGATTCAACAATTTATTGACGAAATTACAAATCAGATTAATTTGTTAATTTTATTCTAGAATCACGAATGTACATTCGGCGTGAGTAGGTGAGTTGTAATTTATATCATTAATATAGTTTATAATTCTTAATTTTACGACTGTTACACAATTGTCAACAATAGGTTAAGACATTTATATTAATTACACCATAATAAAATGTTTGTAAACTAATTATGTTGTTACGATACTGGCTGGCGAAGTAAGTGTACACTTAACACACTCACATTCACTACACATCCACTTACATCTTATAAAATTATAAAGATTCTATAGGGCAAAATTTCATTCTTCAACCCTCCCAATTTCGGCGAGCTAGACACATTTCAATAAGAGCCCATTGAGTATACTATAGTATGATACAATCCTTACATTACAAAAAAGCTATGTATGTGCTTAGTTAGATCAAGACTTGGGTATATCTCGATTGTGTGGTTTCCGTCCTATAAGTGTTCTGTCGATTTAATTGAATCAGGGGAAAAGCAATTCTTTCTGTTTGTCCTTAGGAATTTGGGTTGAGATCCGCTTGTCTCTTTGCTTCCTTATGAAATTAGGTTGCTTTTGTTATCCTTAACGTTACTTGAAAAACGTAGACTTATTTCTTTCCTTCTTAATTAAGTTAATTAATGGTACTATCGAACCGTCCCCACATATGACATAAGTTTTAATCTCCCTCACCGCTTCTCTTTGTACTTTATGTTCAAATATAATTATGAACTGTTTAACCGGTTGGAGTTATTTGCAGAAACCTAAACGATGTCTATCACTTAATCTCAATATCGGATTAAGTGAAGTCTACCAGAACAACTTTACTTAACGCGCGCGATTTGCCTATGTTGTATTTAAACTAACTTTTTAGCGTAACATATCCTTATGATTCGAAAATTGATTAATGTTGTTTACTTTATCGATGCCAAACTTAAGCGTGTTTGCGATGGGTTAGCTGTTCACTTGCAACTTGCGTCTGTACTGGTTGTGGGTGTGCCTCTGTGCTAGTTGTGCACATGCTTTTTTTTCCTTGTTGTTCACTTCTACATGAATTACTGTTTAATAATTAATTATTACATAGGTTATGAAATTCGCTTTTTACTAAGATACGTATCACTAGATCACTAGATTACAAGCATCTTACTAAACCTAAATTTATGGTTTTATTTCTAATCCCAGCCTGGTTTTCCTCTAATCGTTTTCATCGGCCCGCACCTGCATGACGCGCCTGTGAAAGTGCACTTAGCTTTTACCTGTATGCTTTTCCGCTAATCGTTTTCGTCGGCCTGCAGCTGCATGAGGCGCCTGCGAATGCTCATTTGGTTTTTCCTTCTTTAGGGAATTTATTATTACGAAAATTACTTAGCTGACATTAACTGAATTTGGGATTTTCGTAACACATATATACATTTTTTTTTAATTCTCCTTATATACTTTATACTAGTTTTTAGTATTAATTAGTATAAGATTTACTTCTAAGAATGAATTGAATTCGACTGTTAATTTGCTTTAGTTGAGTTTCATGTGTAAGGAAATAAAATAAATAAAAAAATAAATAAACAAAATGAAAAAAAGGGAAAGTAAAAATGTTATTAAATAATCAAATAATGTGGAGGCGGAATGGTGCTCATATTACGTTATTTCACAGTAGAGGAACGTCGAGAAAGTTGCGCGCGTAAACGTAACGTACATATATTTTCGTAAGCACGCACGAAACGAAGAACGTTTCATAAACTGAAAAGCAAAGCATAGCATGAATGGATGGCGGTGAGTTAACGTACATAAACACATGTTTTTGCGTATGCACATATACATATTTTATTGGTAACGTTTGCGATCAGATAAAAATTATGATAATAAACTTTTGATTTCCTGGTTCAGGACAACTTATTTTGACGACGGTGTCGTTGTATCATTAGAGGCCTCCAAATTGAGACGACCAAGTGAGGATATAGGAATGGCTATATTTTCTGGTCAAGTTCTGACATTTGATTTTTGCCCCATAACTCTTGTTACAAATGTAAAACTGTAGCGGTGTTTGTTTAATTCCGCGACTAGGAATGACAGTTTGCGCCTTTTTTACACATCTCAGGGAACTTTCGGATGTTAAGTTGCTGAACAATAGAAGAAGAAGAAGGAAGGATAGTCTGAAGGAAAAATTGGCATGTCCGTGGAATATGTTGGCCTGTGGCTGCACAGAAGTAAGAGAGAGAAAAATTGCGGCCGGCAGATGAAGTGCGGATTTTAATTTGAATGGAATGTCAGTAAATTCGGCGGACTAGATTTTTACGATTAAAATTAATGTGCAATGAAAGAGAAGAAAAAATGACGTTTTTTTGGAACAAAAACAAATAACTTTTAGAAAGGATATGTGTTAATTAATGCTATTTTGTTACAAAAATAAGAAAAAAAATTTGTATGTAACCCGAAACAGAGAAAATATTGAACAAGGTACTCCTATTCTATTAATTACAAAGCAATACAATATTGGAGAAAATTTCTTTAAAACAATTGTGACCATGTACTCGTTCTTAAAGGCCTGATCAAACAGTTTTTTATATATCGTTCTTCATAATATGTCAACTGATCATCATCGTTTTTATATCACTTGTAACTTGTGACCGTCATTTTTATCATTGCAATGATTATCGCTGCAACCGCTGTAATAGTTTCCTTATAAATGGTAAATTTGCAAAGAAAAAAAAGAAATCGAATCAATATCTTGAGCCACTTTTCGCTAAAACGAAAGTTTTTGTTCACTCTTATATTATTTTTTGTTTGTATTTGATATGGATTGGACCTTTTAACTTAAATTTAGATCCATAATCCAGTAACTATATAGAAATCCATTGCTGATATTCATAATTTCGCGTGATGATGAAATAATGATGCTTTTTTACTAAATTTTTTGATTTTTTTGCTTTCTAGATTATGTTTGACTCTTTTCTTTATTTCAATTGAGTAATACGCTGAAGTTGGTTGTGTACACCCCAACGACAGCCTGAAGACTGTACTCGTATATTAAACCAAATATTAGAAAACAAAAATACTTGCAAGAATATAAGAAGTAGTGTGTTTGTATATATTAAGCGACAAAAATTTCTGATAGTGGGCTAATTTGCATAGTTTGCTGTTTAAATTGTTAGGAGTGTTTTACTTTCAGCAAATACAAATTTGATATTAATTTAAATCCATTTTCAATAAATGACAAGCTTCAACTTGGTTTCCCTACAGTAATGTCTCCGCTAGTAGGTCAGTTGCATTTTCATTGGTTTACGTTCATGTATTTGTACGTTCATATTAAAATCTTGCATATACGTCTTTACTTCTTTTATGTAAAGTCTGATTTTTCATTAAAAATTTGATGCCTTCATTGCCACACGATATGTGAGTTGGATCCTCGATGTAAATCTTCAATCCCAGCTCGTTCAGTAGGGTTCGCTAGAACATTAGCTTTTTTGTATCCTGACAAAGAGCAACGTACTCCGGCTCCATCGGATTTAGAGTCAACACTGACTGCTTTTTAGACCCCCAAGATACGTCTTACAAGTAACCCCCATTTAGGCAGATAATATTCCTTCATTTGAGGAATATAAAAAACATTTTTAAACATTCTGTCTTGTTTGCCTGATGATAAATGAGCATAAAATCTCAAAAAAATGAAAAAAAACATTTAATCACTAGTAACTTTATGTGAGCATGGCCCATTTTTTCCATTTTGGCACGTAAAAAGTTGAATGTTTCAGAAAGTAAATGTGTAAGTGCGAGTGGTTTTGTTTGAAAAAAGAGATTTTGATTGAAAAAATACAAATGGTCGATCGCGGACGAAAATTTTCGAGAAATTCCTTCGAAGTTCAAATTAGTACAAAATAAAGAAAAAAAAAAAAAAATACAAAAAAGGGAAACTATGAAAAAGGATTTAATAAACATTAAAAATTGTAGCGTGAAAATTCGGGAAAATCTTACTCAAGAAGAAGGTCAAATAACTGTCAAAAAATAAAATACCGAAGGAAAAGGACAAGCCAATGTTAAACCAAACTACAAAAAAAAAAGTAAAACAAGGGAGAAAGAGAAAACAAGAAAGCAACAATTAAACATTTCAAAAGCCCAAAGCAAATTTTCCTTGCGGGAAAAAATAAACAACGCCTATCTCCTAAGAACAGCTATAAAAGGAGAAGAATCCCAAAACAATAAAGAAATAAATAAAAATTGCTAACGCTGAGTCAGGAAGGCAACGAGACCACTAGGAGGGGGCCGAATGGAAAAACAAACCGATAAAAAAAAAATTCTAATTTATAACAACAAGTAAAACCAATTCTAACTAACTTTTCTTTCAGGTACGCGCATAAATTCATCAACAGAAAAGGATAACGCCCACACCACCATCATCACAAGCAACAACAACAACAATAAAGCAGCATCAACAATACAGCAAGTACCAACATCACCAACACTACCAGCACCAGCAACATAGGGAGGGTACCACCATATCAAACGACGCAAATTGCAAGTGGAATCAAGTCAGTGAGTAAACAGTGGGTGTGGGTGTGCGCTACAGCGCCGGCCATTAAGACCAATGTGCTTCTTGTCAATGGCTAAGGGCCTGGGCGCACCGCCATTCATATCTGTTAGTGGCATCGGTTCGTTAGTTTGCACATGAATTCAGATCGGTGTTGTTTCGGATTTTCTAATAACAGACAGTGGAAGCTGCTACCATTTAGAGAAACGTGAGGCTTTTACTGTTCATTAGCCCCGTCGCTTAACGGATCAAAAAAATATAAATATAATTACGTCTTTAGTTAACCACACAAACGAACACTACCGGCATTCACCCAAAACAATAGTACCCTAATTGGAATAATAGTAGTAATTAGAAGGAAAGAATCAAACGAAAAATTAATTAAGGGGAAAAAGTAGAACATTAAAATTTCATCCAACCAACTACAAAAGCAGGATTTAGAGCAGGATTTTTACAAAGGATTGATTTATACTATAGCTATAGCTCGGAGCTTGGAAAAATACGAAGTTGCATGCGAAGGCAGCAATTGCAATTATACGCGTAGCGCTCATCAAGCGGCCTATTGATATAAATTTATTCTTAAAATTCGGCACCATATATGGGATTTTTGCCAATGCAAGAAAATTCTGATAATTTGCAAAGATTGAAATTCCAAAAATCTAAAAGAAAAAAGGTAAAATAACAGCACTGAGTTATAAAATAAATACAAAAAAGAATATAATAATAATACTAAGCCAAGCACAATATAGGCAGCTGTTCAGTGATAAGTAGTCAGTTAAATAATTACAAGTATAGTGAAGTCCCTTCCCTCTTGAAGAAAAATTAAATAATACCTACCCCAAGGTATAATTTTTTCGGGAAAAGAACTCGAGCATATAACGTCCCATGGTTTTGTTTTTGAAAGAATTTCTTGGTTACCAATCCTAAGAAGTGTAACGGGCGAATGGCCTACATTCCCCGTCAGTAGGCGGGGTTTTTTTAAAAAAAGAAAAATCGATTGTCTTTTCAATCAATACCACCAGGGACAGGAATAATAATAGTAAGGCTGTGACCAAGCGTTCCCAGAGAGGATAGATGTAGGCAGGAATCATCCTTATCGCCAACTCCAAATACATGGCAAATTATTTTAACATAGGCTCGTAAACCATTTTCCCTTGAATAATATTCGGGAAGCCACTACTGCTTTCGTTAAACATCACGCGTTCTGAAATCAAAGTCGGGGAGGCGACGAAAATCTGTAAAAGGAAGAGTCCAAGTTAAGATTGCAGGGCAAAATAATCTATGTCATGGGCTGCTTTGTCTACTTATCCATTGATTTGACCTAGGTTTACAAAGGTTGGATTTCTTCTTTTTTTTTCTAATTGAAAACTCTAACGACTTATCAAGATTTAATTTCATTTCAACAAAATCGGGTACACTCAGCGAAAACTAGTTTTAATTGCTTTCAACAATGAAGAATAACAAAGCTTTTCGCAGGAAAGACGGAACACGAATATAATGCATGAGTACAGTCAATGAAGACACAAGAGACAGAGCGAGCATTCAAATATAAAAAGATAATATTCTAAACTAAAGAACTCGAAAATCACACAAGTGCATTATACAAGACCTTCTTACACCATCGACATTTTTCTATAACGCGTACCAATATTTTTCATAATTTTTTCTGAGTATCAGATTAACGTTGTCATGACATGAAAGCAAAGAACGTCTGGTTCGGAACTACTCTTTGCAAGTTAGGGACAAATACCCTTGAAGGAAAGCTCACATACGGGTGCACATAGCACTAGCTTGATGATCGATTTCGAAAGAAAGGATCTCAAAAAAAATTTTAAAATTCAATAAAAGAAAATACAAGATACGAAATATAGTTTGCAATGTTCAGTCAAGAAAACAAATCATTTTTGAAAAGTAAAGAATAAGCGAACCTGGACTAAGCTAGTACCCCATTATCACAGGGATATCCGAACTTACTCCCCTTCAAAATAAATTTCGGTCTCTTATAAAATGAAATTACAACCAGCCCTGTAATTATTTACCAGATTGTTGAAATCAAAATACAGATGAGGAAACGTGAACCACCCAGTAGGATCATACACCATTGTTGAAAATTTGATAGAAACTTTCTTGTAACGGTGCGATCCCAAAAATCGTGTAAAATTTCCTGAGATACAGACATAATGGTGCCGCTATGGTTGATCAACATATTGACCGAAAATTTCTAAAATTTTGGAATTTGAAAATAGATTTAATTTTTCAAATAAGTAATGCAACCCCGTATTCGTAATTTAAAGATTTCATAAAATTGAAAAGGGAATAGTAGAGGTAATTTGTCAATACAATAAACCATTTTCAAAAAAAAGGAAAAACGAAACGATAAACACAGGAGAAATTCTGGCAGCAGGCGCGCCGTTTCGAGGAAGTCTTCTTCGACAAGAGGCGATGGTATTGGCTTATTCTCAACCACCATCCAGAACGGAGGGTTATTGAAATACCTTGGCTTGCACGGCCCTCGCCGCACCCTAGACACCGAAGTGCCAAGCGCACTTCCCCAAAGGGTCCATCTAAGCAGCGACCCTCCCACGACACACGATGTGATTCCGAATTTTGTTTCTTTTATTTACTTATTTTTGTTTTTATTTTTTTTTTAATATTTTTTAATAAAAGGATGAGATTTATTTCTAAGAGCCGTTAAAATTTGGCTGTTAATTTATTTATATTAGCTAAATTTAAAATAAACAATAACATCCTACAAAAAACGAAACAGATAAACAACAGCAAAAGAAAAGAAACAATGCAGATGTAGCAATCACAATAACATTTGGAAATAAACAACAACTAAATTAGAACGACATAGAAGCTAGGAGTACCCAAAGACGTCCTTCGTTTTGGTCTCACGGGTTCTCCGTCTCTGGTGGGGGAGAGACTGTGCTAGACTAAGTTAGAGAGTAAGCTTTTCTTTTAACTTCATCACCTCGGATGAATTCCCCGTTACGTCTGGCGTACCTTGTATCACACCTGATATAGTTTCTTTAATCCACTTCCACGCGAGTCGCCTTTATTTTTTGTATTTCCAAGTTAGTTGCGCAAAGTAAAATCCTTATAAACTTTTTCTTGTTATTTCAATGTTTACCATTTAATTTTTATGTTTGGTCAGAATTTCATATGAAAATCAACAATTTAAAATTCAGAAAAATTAATAAAAATTACGCACCCGGCTAGCAACTGAAACTCCATTTTGTTTTCTCATTCTATCGACCACTTAACGTTTGTATACTTTTGTTTTCTCATTCTATCGACCACTTAACGTTTGTATACTCTACACCCTTTTTCCATCATTTGTGATACAAGGTATACTAAGTTAGTGCAGCCGTATGTAACACGGAGAAAGACTAAAAAGTTGTAATTTTCACAATCTCTCGACGAAAGTGGTTAAGTAGTGGTATTTCGACATTCTAAGTTGGTACTTTGGATCAACTATTTGAGCTCCCTCTCACGTAATGAAAACTGAAGTTCATACCACAAAAAGGTACATCATTTTTAACGCTATACCAAATTTGGACCATCTCGGTCTTTTTTTCGTACCCTACCCGAATAGGAATGTTCACAAAAATTGATCCTCTGTGTAGCAGAAAAGTCTACGTTTCAATAAGTAGTGATGAACATTGACTCATAATATTATAGTAATTTCATGCAAAAATGAAATGAAAAAAATTGCAATATAAAATGCATCAGCAAATACAGCTTGTTCAAGACAGGATTTCTTATATATTTCTGTCCGTAGTTTTCTTTTCGATTTCACTCACCCTCAGTTCTCTCCCTCAGCTAAGCCTGCGTTTGCCTTGATCTATCTCCCCCCGTCTGTTTTTAATGAGTATGAATCATTTTAAAACGCAAACCAGTTGTGTTAAGCAAAACCTACCTTTATATTATGCAGGCGGACTATGAGCTTTTCCCTTTTTATTATTCCTCTTTTTATTTAAATTATAAGATTGACAAATTATAAAAAGGAAATATGTTGGCGGTTTTCCGCTATTTGACGTTTTATCACTCTTTCGTAAAGGACAATTGTAAAAACACATCCTTTATATACTTGTACGCGGAAACTACAGTCTCCTGCAGTTAAAAGGGGCAGTCAATACTTGCGATAGACTACTCGTTTTGACCTCGTCCAAACATGCTATCTTAAAACTACTTCGAACTACTCTGATCCCTATGTTTGTTCTCCAAAAAATATGGGAGCATTGTTTTTTTTTCCATAGAGTATTTCTTATAAAAACACAACAAATTTCTACTTTTGTTGGTTTCAGTACAACTTCCATAGAGTATTTATTATAACAACAACAAATTTCTCCTTTCGTTGGTGTCAGTACAGGTTCCATCGGTTGTTTACTGTTAAAAAACCAACCGATTACAACTTTTTTGGTAATGAACCTAAAATGAGTCATTAGCTTTTCAAACGAAAAACTGTTAGCCAGATAAAAAGTCTGTATTTGTTGACAATCGCCACTGAAAAATTGAAAAAGCGTGTATGAATCTGAGTGCAATTGAAAAACCGAGTCTGTATTTGTGGACAATGAGAAATTGAAAATTAAAGCATTTTCTGCAGTTGCTGGGCTTAACTTACAGTAAAACTTTTTATAGGGGATTAGTACGCTTTGATGCGGACAGGTTGGCACATAATTTGGTAAAAGTAATCTTTTCCTTTTTAAATGGACCTTTCAGATATTTACGTCAAACATTTAAACAAGCCTTGGCTTTTACAAAACCGCATGAAAAACGGCAACTCTGTTCAAGCGCTGTGGTCATATTTTTCTCTCTGTGATAAAATTTTTTGCAATTTATTGCGTTATACGTTTTTAAAAGTTTTCAAACTTATTAAAATTTATTGAACTTTTTGTGTGTTTATTGCGAAAACTGTTCATCGCGGATACCGTACGTGTTTTCCTTTAAAAACATTTAAAAAAAAAAAAAAAAAAAAATTAAAAACATCTGACATTTTATTCAGTAGTTTCCCAAACCTCTTCAAGTGAGTGGTTATTTCACAAATAATAAGCAATAGATAACAATAAGACATAATGGCCCCGGGGCCGCCAGATAAAAACTCGAATAGATTTCATCTATTAAGTGATACATCCCCCCAAAGAAAAAAAAGTAAAAAATCCGATTTTCCGGTGTTGCCAATCAGCGATATAACCCCTATTGATAAAGAATATATTGTTATTTCTTCCACCGATGCTCGAATAACAATTTCCCAAATTAGCCCTTTTGCTATAAAAAAAGCTCTAGATAGCATTACAACATACATCGACTCCATCTCGATTCTACGCGATGGGAATTTACTGGTCCTCGCTGGGAACCCGCGCGCAACCGAAAAGCTCATAAAGGCCAAATCTTTAGCTAATCTATATGCTATTTCAGCTAAACTACATGAGAAACTTAACTCGGTTCGAGGCGTAATTTATGCCCCTTGCTTAAAGCATGTGCCGGAAGATGAAATTGTCCGCGAAATGGGTAATCAAGGAGTGATTGAAGTATATAAATTTACCAAACTGAATGATGACGAAAAAACACGCTCTCCTACAGGAAGGATTATTTTAACTTTCGATCGCTATCGATTACCGAGAACATGATGTGGCGTGGTATAAATGTAAAGTAGAACTATACATCCCAAATCCTATGAGGTGTAAAAATTGCCAACGCCTGGGTCATACGGCAAAAAGATGCACTAATGCTGCACCTTGTGCTAACTGTGGTCATCCTCCACATACTGAAAGCTGTACCCGTAGTTTCTGCATAAATTGCAATGATCAACACTCAGCGTTAGACAAACTATGCCCATGTTTTGTATAGATGCGTGAAATATTAAAAATCAAAACAGAAAATTACTGTAGCATGAGCGAAGCGCGACGCACATACCGGGAAAGAAATCCATCTGTAGCCCATGGAATTGGCAAAAGTAATACCTACGCTGCTGTTGCCTCGCAAATCGAGCCTAGCAAGACTTTAACTGCAACTGCTTCCAATGAAAAACCTGTTCCACCATTAACCAAAAATTATATTGCGAAACCAGTTACATCACTTGCCAAAGATAATATTGAAAAAACCAAAGCAACTGCAAATATTGAAAAAAT
>NW_023998605.1:517574-539301 GCF_014805625.2 Glossina fuscipes | reverse complement strand
AGCAGAGTGGAGGGAGGGTTAAGTTGACATGTCAGCGTCTCCGTCGAAAATGTCGCTATAGGAATTTTGCGTGAATAATATGCCCTTACCAGCAGGATAATCTGTACTTAGGTGTTTGCGTAAATTTGAAGTGCAACGAGTGGACATACGTGAATGATTTGAAATTGAAGGTTGATTAAGGGATGGAAGATTGGATTCATTACAGCTTGTAATTTGTTGACTAGAGTTGAGAACTGGTGATTCTGGGGGATTTAGTTTATTAGATTTTGACATATGCGTTATTGTTTTAATTTTTTCAATATTTGTTGTTGTTTTGATATTTTCAATAATATCTTTGGCGGGCAATGGAACTAAATTGGCAATGTAATTTTTGGTTGATGGTAGAACAGGTTTTTCATTGGAAGGAGTTGGAATTAAAGGCTTGTTAGGTACGTTTTGCGAGGCGACAACAGCGTAGGTATCGCTTTTGTTAATTCTTTGGGTTCCAGATGGATTAATTTGTCGGTTTTTGCGTCGCGCTTCACCCATGTTACAGTAATTTTCTGTTTTGATTTTTAATATATCACGCATTTGTATAAAACGTGGGCATTGTTTGTCTAACGCCGAGTGTCGATCGTTGCAATTTAAGCAGAAGCTACGCGTACAGTTTCCAGCATGTTAAGGAAGTTAGCACAGGATGGAGGACTGGTGCATCTGTTTGCCGTATGACCCAGGCGTTGGCAGTTTTTACATCTCATGGGATTTGGAATGTAGAGTTCTACTTTACATTTGTACCAAGCTACATCAACCGTTGCCGGTAGCCGATAGCGGTCAAAAGACAAAATAATTTTCCGTGTAGGAGAGCGGGTTTTTCCATCGTCAATTAATTTGTGAATTTGTAGACTTCAGTCACTCCTTGACTGCCCATTTCGCGCACAATTTCATCTTCCGGCACATGCTTTAAGCATGGGGCATAAACTACGCCTTTAACCGAGTTCAGTGTGTCATGAAGTTTAGGGGATATAGTACATAAATTAGCTAATAATTTCGACTTTATTAGCTTTTCCGTTGCGCTCGGGTTCCCAGTGAGGACAAGTGAATTCCCATCGCGTAAACTCGATATAGAGTCTATACACGTTGTAATGCTATCTAGTGCTTTTTTAAAAGCGAAAGGGCTGATTTGCGAAATTATTATGGAGGGATCAGTTGGAGAAATCACAACACATTTTTCGCGGATAGGAACGATGCTATTGGTTGGCAACACCGCAAAGTCGGAATTTTTAATTTTTTTTGTTTGGGGGGACACGTCTGCTAATAGATGAAATCTATTTGAGTTTTTATCAGGTGGCCCCGCGGCCATTATGCCTTATGGTTGTCTATTATTTAATAAATTGGTAAATAACCACTCACTTGAAAAGGTTTGGGAACTGCTGAGGATAATGACAATTGTTTTCAATATTTTATTTTTCTTTTATGTTTTTTTCATTTTTTTTATTATATTTACAGAAAACGAAAGCAAATATCGTATCTGCGACAATCACTTTTAGCAAAAGCACAGAAAACGCACGAATTAAACGCAAAAAGACACCGAAAAACACCGAAAACAATTAAAAAAATCACAGACGAAAAACAAAACACGCGCTACTCAGAACACAAGGCGATGTCGTATGGCGAAAATTAATAATAAATCAATAAACAGTGAAAATAAAATGTTTACAATTTTTACTACTACGGTTTGCTAGAAGTACTTATGTAAAAGGAAAACAAAGGTATCAGTAAAATCTCTTATGAAGGGGATCAAGAAATGAAGAAGTGAAGGATTCAAAAGAATTTAATTTACTTAATGTGAGTAAATGGGAAAATTTATAGCGTTTGAGAAAATTGTTAATGAATTAATTCTTGTGTAAACGTGTACAAATTCGGTTTAACTAAAGAATCGTTTTAAAAGAAAAATTGGAGGATGTCTTAAAAATATTTAATAGAACAATTGACTACACCATTTCCCGTCGCTCCAACTGAAACAGTTGCTTATTAGAGAAAGGATAAAAACAAAAAAAAGAAAATAAAATGCGTTAAGGCCTGGCACTGCCACAGGATAAGAAATATCATCTTGCTACTGCATTCCGTCTCTAATTAAACAATTTTCGGAACAACAACAACTTTGCTACCGGACCTGCCAACCGCCTTGCCTAGTAGAGACGACAACCTTGGATGCACCGCAGCCGCATCCGATATTGTATGACGTTAGCACCTGGAGCAGCCAGCGTGGGCCTGGCACGTGGATGCCACCTCTCCATGTGGCTCATCATAACCACAACAGTCAAGTATTCTTATTTAAATCCGATTGCGCGGCTAGGCGAAACACGCTACCGCTGTAGCGGGAGTGCGAGGCGGATGCGCGCGTGAGGGGAATTAAAGGGGACCCTGGACAGGTACCGACAGACTAGAACCGGACTAACGAACGAGGGTTTTACAAACGGACGATTTTATAAACAGTCGTACACCGTTTTAAGGACCAAATGTTCTTCAGTTTGCATACTCTTGAAATTTATATTTAATATTTTTAATTTTTTTTTATTGTCATGCGGCACAGCATGCCACCTCAGGTCTTTACCGCAAGCCGAGCTTGGGCGCGTGTTACAAGGTCTACCTCAAGGTAGCTGTCTCTGTCCACTGCTTTTTAATCTATATGTAGCCGGCTTACATCGATTACAGGACGATGCTATCCATCTATTTCAATATGCTGATGATTTCTTAATTAGCTTCTCAGTTATAGAATATCCAAATTTATTTTTCGGAAAATTCAAAGTTCTGAAGGAGTTATCATCCATCTTCATTAAACTTCTGGCCATTAGACAGGCAATCCTCTTTGCAATTGAGAACAAATTTAGAAAATTTGCATGTTTTTCTGACATCAAATCTGTTCTGATGCTAATCAAGAATAAGGATCCTTGCACGTTTTCGAAATTTACAACCTTGAAAGAGCAGATTTCTTTGCACGTGAAGCATAGTTTGATGGCACGGTTTTGTCCATTAACTATCCTCCCAGTGAGGCTCTCCTGCTGATCCAAAAAGTTATTGTAAAAGAATGGAAAGACGAGTATCATGCTTTAGCTAGAGAAAAAAGTGACCGGCATTTTTACAAAATTTACCCATTTTTTACACACAAGCTTTTACCTAAAGGAAAATTTGCAACATGGGAATTTAAAATACTTCATAGGCTTATGAGTAATCACACTTATGACAAGGTATCTTCAAAAAGCTTAGTCAATGCAAATATAATTACGAACTGTTTAACCCGCTCAGAGTTGTTTGCAAGAACCTATATGACGTCTATCACTTATTCTCTTTAACGGACTCTTAAAGTCCATTAAAGCAACATTGCTTAAGACGCGCGATTCACCTATATCGTACTTGAACTAACTTTTAACCTTAAAAAGTCGTTATGAGTCGAAAATTAATTACTGTTAACTATTAAAAAGTCGTTATGAGTCGAAAATTAATTGTTGTTAATTATTATCGGTTGCCAAGCTTATGCATGTTTGCGATGGTTTAGGGGTTCACTTGCAATTTGGTCCTGTACCAGTTGTGGGTGTGGCTCTAAGCTAGTGTGTACATGTTTTTTTTCTTTTTTTTTTCGTTCTTATTTGTTTTATTGTACTTTTACTAAGAACTCGACTGCAAATTTGTTTTATTTGAGTTTCTTGTGTAAGCGGAATAAATATATAAATAAATAAAATGATTAAAGTCTCTTCTGCTGATAATTGCGAAGAATGTAACATTACTGAGTCTACTGAACATCTAATTTTTGAGGAAGGTTTGACATCCTTAGACAATCTTTCATCAAGCTTTCACACTTAAAAAAAAGCCGCAGTGGCCAAGTACCCAAACAATTTGACAGTGATTTACTTGAGACTCATGCAACATCTTATGAATATCAAACACATATTGATTTTCTGCATCTTTTTTATTTATTAGAAGTAGAGAAAAATAACAAATAACACCCCTAATAGACCGTCGGATGCCGAGCAACTCAATGAAAGTCGAGGAAAGTTCCTCCACCACTTTGACTCGACGCACTGTTTTAGATAAATGTTTCACAACCGAGAAACCAGATACATTATGTCCGACGGAACCGTCGGTGGCATATGTATCGTAGCCGTTGTTGCAATAAAAAACGAGCTTAACATCCTCATACAAAAGAAGTTGACATTTTGTTTTGAGGTAGAGATCGATTCGAGAATGTTCATAAAGACTCTACATTTCTTGGTAATGAAATTCCAGAGAGGAATTGAATCTATCTTATCAAAATTGTGACGAAGTTTTTGATAGCAAAAAGTGTAGCTACAAGTGACAGTATCACTGAGAGATATAATTTCCTGAAAAAAGCAAGGATTTATCTTCTTGACTTTAATTAACTCCTTGGCAGTGCAAAAAAGGGCTGTTTCGGAAACTGGCCATTCAACAGCTATGACACTGAGAATATGTTGAGGAGTTGAGGGGGTCAGTCCAGTACAACGCTTCAACATTCGGTTTTCAAATGCTTGTATACGCTTTTTCAATATATTTTGGGAAATTGCAACATATGGAATGTCCAAATTCAATTTGGACTTGACTAGAGATTTGTAAACCGTCAAAGCATTTTTGGGAGGCAAGCCTGCCTGATTGTTTGTCATGAGTTAGATAATGTTGCATTTAGACTGACAGACTTTGAACGCCTTTTCATAATGCCCACGAAGGCTTAAACTGTCACTTAAAATTCTCCCAAGAAATCGAAGAGATTTTACCTGATTAACTAGGGTACCTTTGATAAGAAGTCTGATTTCACGTTTAGAACCTTCGGCAAAATAAATAGTATTTGTTTTGCTGGGGTTAAAATATAAATTAAGATCAGCGCATCGTAAAACAAGTTCGCTTTCATCGAGAGGTTATTGACAGCAGCTGAAAAAGATGAGTCCGCAGATACAATTAGGAAAACATTTGCAGATTGAAAAATATGAGTTTTGTCGTCTTGAAGATCATGCAAAGAAGCCGCGTATAGATTGAAGAGTATGGGGCTTAGACAAGTGCCTCATGAGATACCACCGTATATTTCAACTTTTTCAGTACCCGTCACCAACACACGCTTGGATAAAAAATTAAGTATCCACAGCCGCATTTGAAGAGGAATCGAAAAGTTTAAGAGAATTCTACCAAGCTTAATCAAGCTGACACAGTCATAGGCTTTGCTGACGGCCAGGGAAAGCATGACAACCATTTTCCCTGCTTTTTTTAAGCTAGCTATGAGAAAAGATAGTTCATTAACGCACATATTCGTAGATTTGCATTTTTGATAGGCGTAAGAAGGAGCTGGAATAATGTTCTCAGTTTTCACGAAACCAGTTAGTCTCTCCTTAACCATGACGTTGATAGTCTTTATGAGTACAGATATCAGTGAAATTGGTCTGAAGCTACTTGAAACATTTAAGTCTTTACCTGCCTTAGGAATGGGAACTGTTTTGATGCGTCGCAAATCTGAGGGTATAAAGTTAGTGGACCAGTAGTTGTTAATTGCATGCAAGAGAATGCTAAAGCTTCCTCCAGACAGTGCTCTGAGTATGTCGTACTTAACTCCATCACAACCTGCAGCAGTAGCTCTCTTTCCGGATGTAAAACATACATTAGTGCATGTAGTGAAAAGGGTGTGTTTTTGAGACTACTAAAAGAAATTGAAGGTATTGTAATCCACTTGGCATATAGCTCTTGAGCATATCCCAGTATCTTTTATTATCATGGTCATTCTACACAGCACAATCGTTTAATTTTCGACTAGAATGTCGATGATCATTAATGTAATTCCAGAAAGAACGTGGGTTACCGTTACCACATAACTCTTTAATCGTGATAGCTCTATGCGTCCTTTTCGCCTTTCCAACTGCAGACCTCCATTCTTTCAGTGTTTCCGTATGTTCAATGTAGTTACCTGGATTGGCATATTTACTCATTTTTTTTAATTGCAGTTTGGTATTTTCAGAAAATTTTTGAGGTTTAGGTGAAAAGGAGTCCAAGGCACTTTGAATTGACGATAAATTGGAAGGAAGATCAACTTGAGAAAGACGTTTTTGTTGGAAGGAAGGAAAGAAGTTGTGTGAAATGAAATGTTTTATTTTCTTAATGAAATCGTTGCAACTGTGAAAGAGTGCTGACTTTTGCCAATGGACGTGTTCCAGTTGAAAGATAAAATAGTTGAATTCGAGAAAGTTAGGTCCAAGACAATGCTCGCCGTGCGACCACTCCGGTTACAGTGAAAGGTAGTATGGCCGTTATTTAAGACCCTGAAGCTGCTGAAATTGATGGCATTCATAAGGATCTTGCTTTTGTTGGTCTAGACTTGATCGCCATACAAGCAATGTTTTGCATTAAAATCTGTAGCTAGGCTCACATTTTGTTCGCCTCCAAGAAAATCACATAATCTCTGAATCGCATCACGAAAGGTTTGTACATCGAGACTGGGTGGAAAATAGCATGATGCTATGAAAAGATTCGATTTAAGATTCATGGTTTTGATGATGATAATGTCAACAGCAGAGTTATAGGAAATACGTCTGAAATTGACATCTTTCTTAACTAATATACTAACACTGCCATAGCCATCATTTCGACATTTGGTGGCTGAAGCATAATTCGAAACTTTAACTTCAAAACAATTTTCGTCTTTCAGAAAAACTTCACTTCAGATGTAGAAATCAACTTTATTTGAGTTCAAGTAAAACTCCAAAAACGACAGGTTACGTCGAACACTTTGGATATTGTAAAAAGGATATCATATTTAAACTTAAGAAGGAACGCCGGCGGATTTCCCCCTAGTGCTGGGTGCATGAACGGGACGAGAATTGGCATAGACAGACATTTTTTCTTTAAATTCTCTAATGAGATTATGGGGGATCATCGGACGGATACTTTCTTTAATCGCAGAGACTAATCTTTCAAGTTCTGAGGAACGCAAATAGTTGTTTGAAATTATTGGACGCCGAAGACTTGTTCCAGACGGCTTGGGAGGTGCATTGAGAGAAGGTTTGGTGGGTGACCTGGGAGGAGATTTTAGACCATTCCATCATGGCTAAGGTGAGAAGCTGCTGAAGACTTGATCGATTTGATTTCATGTTGCAAAGTGTTGTGGACTGAAGATATGTCGAGCTCTAAATTTAAGTTGGATAACCGATGTAACAACATTTTGCAAGACATAAAAACGTTGATCTTTTGAATTATGTACATATTTTTTTTTGTTGTTTGATTTGTAATTTTCGATTATGTCATGCATTATTTTCTAAAAAGTGAAAAACGAACAATAAAGACAATTTAATTTAAATTTTGAAATATGTTCATCAAACTGCTTTATTTTGTGTTATAAAGTGATCTTACCCAATACCTTCTCATATATTTAAATTTTTTATCTAATCAATGCCCTTTATCAGTAATCAATAAACAAGTTCGCCTACGATTATATTAACTTCCTTCCTATTATTTTTTATGAATTTATTATTCACATTGATTTCTTTATTTTTAAAAGTATGTTTTCGTTTAGAGTTTCCTGTAAAACAATATGGTTGCTTATTATATGTGTTTGAATGTATTTGAACATCGAATTTGATAATTTGAGAGAGTAAGTAAATGAGCGACATTCGTTTGAATGTATTTGAACCGTTTGCCACCTTCCTCGTGGTCTCCTTAATAAACGAAAATTTTTGCTTTCATTTATTTACTTAAATAAACTTGTTACATACAATATTATAACAATTTTTATAATTTTTTATAATAAGTTTTCAAAAATCATGCATGTTTTCAAAAATCATGCAGATAACCATCTGGTCGGGAGAATTAGGTGTCATTTTCTTAGCACCACCTGATGCGCTTGGTTAATGTTAAACAGAAGGGAATTTGTTTGAGATGCTTTGAATCAAATAAGTTAATCGGTGTAACGGAAACAGGTTTTCAATATGATGTTGGCTACCAACGACGACTCATCAAATGATAGTAGCGAACCATTAGTGAGCCATCAAACCTATGAGACAATGTGCGTTACACTTTATATATTAAAGTTCTATAATAAGACGATAAACTTACTTTCTGGTGTAAATGGATTTACGTTAGCTGCAGATAAATGATTTGCTGAAGATTTTTTCCAAAATAGTTTTTGGAGTAGCTGGTGTGTTAAAAAGACGTAACGCTTGCACAAATATTGTTTCTAGGTGAAAGTTAAGTTTTCACGAAAATATTTATGTGTGCGGAAAGCTATGCCTCAAACATGTACAAGATATGGTAATCCTTCCACGGTGAAAAATATGTATTATTTATCTTTCTACTTGTTTATGTACATTCTGGTAAGCCTTTTCAAACATATGTATAAAACATTTCTACTCTCTCTTAAGCCAACTCTATTAAGTTTTCAAAGGCAGCAAAAGAAAAATTTAATTTACAAAGCTTTACAAATATTCTACGATCACTAAGAACTACAGCTTTAAGTCCTTAGTTTAGATTTAAATCCCCATGGTAACTGATAATACTGCAAATATTAAAAACAGATAGTGGAAATTTGAAAAGTCAGCGTGAAATTCTGAGTTCATTAAGACATGTCCGTCCCTATGTGTAGGGCATGTTGTTGGCACTCTTCTGGTCGCAAAAGTGAAAATATCGACTTTAAGTTTAGTAGAAACATTGGAAGTTTTTGCGCGCAGGTTGGTATTGAAAATGGACCAAATTGGTCAGAGCAGAAGCCTGCAGTGAACCGTAAACTGCAAGCAACATAATTTATTTTAACAAGCTACTCGGAAATTATAAAAGTTAGAAGATTGAAATTTTCGACATTTAGTTTACAAAACACCCTACTCTTTACGTCCACAAATGGAAACAGTCGACCATGTCCACACAAAGTTACAAGTAATTAAATTTTAATTTCTCCACTTTTTTGAGATTTTATGCTTATTTATGGTAAGGCAAACAAGACAGAATGTTTAAAACTATTTTGTTCACTCCTCAAATGGAGATGTATTTTTAGTATACGGAGAAAGATTACGGGACAAAATTTACGTGCCTATTAACGGAGCAAGTTGTTTTCGCCGTTTGAATGGCACACATCAAGTAGGATGCACACGTGAGTTGTTTTTACTTCGAAGAAAATTGTATTTTCTTAGTTTTCGTTTATTTTTATGTTTTTTTTAGCCATTCAATCTGGCAGCTATGTGTTCGACTCTTCAATCATTGTCGCGAAAGCTTTTTGTTGGTACACATCTCTTGCTTATGAGGTGCATGTGAGGTATCAACTGCGTATAATAGCTTCCTCGTGAAATTTAATTCTTTTTTTTTTAATCTAGAAAATTGCCGCAGCAATGAAAGTGAAAAATATTTACACATCCATCGGCTGCAATCGCACCGCAGAAAGTGCTGATTGGGGTCACAATGGCTTAATTATATACGCCGCGAACAATGCAATAGCCCTTTACCAACACAAGGTATGCAAGATTTTAAAGCAATATCAAATAATAAAGGATATATTAGTATTTAGGAAATTCAGCTAAAATACTTGAAATTTACTTAAAACATACCAAACGAGTAAATACTGTAAAATGGCTGCAAACTTACGACAAAACTGAAGAATACCATTTTATATCTGGTTCTGATGATGGTCTGGCTATATTTTGGGATGTTAAGCAGTTAACCGAGCCTTTGGCATTTGAACTTAAAGGCCATGAAAGCGGCGTTAATGCTGTAACTGGTCTACAATACTGCAGTGGTGAATGGCTTTTCGCTACTGCAGCGGCGGATTCAACCGTCAAATTATGGTCCTGTAGACATAAGGAAAATGTTTTGCAGTGTTTTCAAACTATATTGCTAAATAGGAGTTTTTGTTTTACTTTAAAATTAACAAGGTTATCCAAGGCGGAACAAGTTCTTTTAGCTTTTACTACGGACGATAGAAATATAGATTTGTGGGTGAATAGCGCCGACGTAAAACAAACTTTTCAACATGTTCACAAACTGAAGGGACATGAAGACTGGGTAAGAGGGTTAGATTTTGCAAATGTTGAAGATGGGTTGCTGTTGGCCAGTTGTTCTCAAGACAATTTCATACGCTTGTGGCGTTTAAGCCCAAGGGGTGAGGAACAAGTTCTTAACAACAGGTCCGAAGTTTTTAATGTGCTGGGTGTGGGCGATATGCGAATGGAAGAGAAGATTGTCCAGTTTGGAAAATCTTGGTACGCCATCAGCGTAGAGTCAGTTTTATACGGGCACGAAGACTGGGTATATGGCGTTCATTGGCATAAATCAAAAAATCACGATCTCTGCTTACTTTCTTCGTCCATAGATAAAACTCTAATTATTTGGCAGTTCAGCGAAGAAGAAGGGATTTGGATGGAAAAAGTTCGTTTGGGAGAAGTCGGAGGGTGCTCTTTAGGTTTTTTTGGTGGCAAATTCTCTACCGATGGCTGTTCTGTGCTAGGTCATAGCTACGAAGGTGCTTTACATATATGGAGCAAGTCCCCAAATAATGAAAACCTCTGGACTCCTCAAGTTGTAGTAGGAGGACATTTCGATGATGTTAGAAATTTAGCATGGGAGAGGCAGGGCGAATATCTTCTAAGTGGTTCGGCAGATCAGACAACGCGCATACATGCACCTTGGCGTCAATCAGGGTGTAAGGAAGAAACCTGGCATGAATTAGCACGTCCTCAGGTGCATGGTTATGATATTCAAGCTTTAGCGTTATTGACGCGTTATCGATTTGCTACCGGGGCGCAAGAAAAAATTGTTCGAATTTTTCAGGCTCCTTCAAACTTTGTAGAAAACTTCAAGTTTATAAGCAAAGTAGAAAATGATTCAGATGATCTTGTGTTGGAGAGTAAGTTAAATACAACAGAGGAAAAAAAAAGAAAACTGACTTGCTCTTTTAGGTTTACCCGAAGGCGCTTCTGTTCCTTGCCTAGGATTATCTAATAAAGGTGTCTACAATATTATAAGAGGGGAGTCTCTAGAAACTAGTCATATTAAGGATGAATACCCTGAAAATTATTTTGTTTCTCATAGTTTCGAAACACCTCCGCAAGAAGAAACACTAAAGCAAAATACATTGTGGCCAGAAATACAGAAACTTTACGGGCACGGTTATGAAATTTATGCCCTAGCGGCATCCTCAGACGGTCGCATTTTGGCATCGTCTTGCAAATCCACCAATGCTGAAAATGCGCAAATTATTTTGTGGAATACGTCCAATTGGAAGCAAATACAAAAACTAAGTTCTCACTATCTTACGATAACGCAAATGCGCTTTTCGCCCAATGGGAAATATTTACTTTCAGTCTCACGTGATCGCCGTTGGTCTCTATTCGAGAGGCAACCTGTGAAAGATAAAACAAATTCTATTTTATTTGTATTAACCGCCTCTTCAGACAAGAGCAGTGGGATGCATACACGGGTCATATGGTCTTGCGATTGGTCTCACGATAGTCAATATTTTATAACTGCTTCTCGGGACGGAAAAGCTGCAGTATGGACAAGTAGCGCCAACGAAATGGAAAAATCAGTTTCGAATGGATGGCATTTACATAATACGTTAGAGCTCAAAGCAGAGTCAATAACAGCGGTGTCTTTTGCTGATCATATGCGAGAAAATGGGTCATATGTTGTGGCCTTAGGTTGTGAGAGCGGTTTTATTTATATATATGAATATAATGGTAACAATTGGATTTTGTTAAAATTATTAAGCAAATCGTAAGTACTTTTAATTGGTTAATCGATAGTTTGATAAAAAATTATTTCTTCGTAGCCAAGCCCATCATCTGACAGTCAAACGCGTACAGTTTCGCCCTCAAAAGAAAGAGGCAATAGATTATTATGAATTAGCCAGTTGTGGTGAAGATCATCTTGTCAGAATATATGCCATACAATTGTAATAGCATTCTGTTGAGAATCACACAACGGCCTGCTGCGGAACTAGGATAAGATGGTTGGCTACATATTATTTGAGCAACAAAATTTTGATTTGAGAAATTATCTATTTTGGAAAAGAGATGTGTTAAAGTGGCCATAGTAAAATGATTTGCCGATTTCGACAGCTTCGTAAAAAGTTGAAAAAGCAAAGGGAGCAGGCACAATAACGTGTTATTCCTATTTTCAGGACGGGACTTTTTTCTAACTTTTTACGAGACTTTGAGGGAATTATCAAACCTTTTGCTTTTTTATGAATGCAAATAAGTAAAACAAAAATATAAAACACATTTTATAATATTAACCAGGAAAAAGTCTTATTTTAAACTTAAAAGTTGTTCATCTCACTTTATATATTTTACACTTTATAAATTTATCTTTCTTTTACATTACATGGAACTTCAACTTATACTTCGCCTAATTTCCAAAAAAATGAAAATTGCGATAAAGGCGGTTTATTACTCGTATTGTCTTCCCTATTGTTTTGTTAAAGTTCTTTATATTAAAGAGTAATTTTGGATAATGGAATAATTCATATAATAAAATCAAAGTTTTGCCGGTTCATTCTTAAAATCCTTTGATAATTCCCTTAATCGTGTATTCATATCCTTTCCAATGTTATTGCAAAAAATCGTTCAGAATCGCGACTTTAGAAAAGTAGATTTACCTAACGTCTTCTCTTTGCATTCTTATGTTTATGCGATTATTTTGCCTTTTTTAACTCGTCCAGTAAACTCAACCACAACGTATTTCTTAGTCACTTTCTTAAAAGACTTCATTAATCAATCCAGCCAGTTCGCTCTGCCATTCAACCCTAAGGTTGTAAAAAAAAGAATGGTTTGTATAGGCCTTAAAGCTGCAGATTAGTTTTCATATATATATATTTTTTTATTATTATTATTATTTTAATTTTAGACTAATGAAATGTATTCTTAGACTAAAAAAAAAACCATTGAGCACTAGCATCGGCTCTAATTGATTATTGCTTTATATTTTATTATTAACTCTCAATCAAAACAATGCCTTAGTATTTTTTGAATGTTGCATGTCTGTCACTTCTTCTTTTCTCCACATAGAGAAAGCATGCACAATTTACAAATCATTCCACCACTTAAAAATAGAACATTCATCCTACACCATTTGCAAGCGAATCTTTGCTTACATGTAAGCGCATAAGCAATAGAATTTTCAAGTTTTGATTCGTCTTTGCTTGGCTGTTTTTATTTTATTCTATATGTTCGCAGGTAGGGATACGTAGACGTGCGCATTTCTGGGTCTTTTCAGTCCTCGAAGTAGTGTTTAGTAATTTTGATATACAAATGTTGCCATTGAAATGTCTTGTCAGACAGATTGTCTGGCCTGACAATCCTGTGTGGAAGAACACGTTTTTCTCCTTGCTTGCTCTAAAAAAATGTTTTCCCTTTAAAATTAAAACATCGAAAGCACTAATTTTATTCAATCAAAAGTTTGCTTTGTGGTGCAAGTAAGCACAATCTTGTGTTAAAAAAACCTGTTTGCTCTAAAAATTTTGTTGTTGTAAAACTAAAGTACCAACAACAATTTATTTAATTCAACCAAGATTGCACTTTGTAGTGGAAATATCCACAAACACGGTTAGAAACCAATTTGCAGTTCTACTGGTGTCAAATAAAGTTATCTGCCGTTTCAACTCTTTTACACGCTTTCGCGCTGCATCGTCTCTTTTGTTTAATTGAAATTATGACGGGGTGGATCTCAATACAGAGCCGTCTTTAGATTCTTGACTGAAGCAAATGATGGCTAAGCTTCTTTCTTTTTTTTTCTCAGCGCGGCAAATTTTCAATTTATTTTCGTTTTTCCGTCAACTAATTAGACCAGGGTTCTTTCGTCAGTGAGAGGAGTGTTCAACTTAAGTTGGACTAGCAGCAACAGAAATAGCAAGAATAATAGTACACAACAAGCATAACTGCATCACCAGCAAAATTACTTTTTCTTTGATGCGAAGTAATTGCAGTGATTAAATACATCTATATACGCCTAGGCAAGAGTCTCGACTTTCAAGTCAATTGTCGTTCAAATCTAAAGTGCGGTAGAGTTTTTAATAAAGCCAAAGATGCTAATGCTTTAAAACTTTAGTCTTAGAATTTATTCTCTGGCTCAATTTATAATAATAATAATAATACTAAATACATATATTAAATAATAAATAAAAAATACAAACAGTAATACCACCTACCCAAGTTTTGCCGACGTTAAGGACTTCTTTCTCTATACTTTGGACCTCAATCGAAAACTGCCGGCTTATGCTCGTGTGAAACAGGCTCGTGTTCCCAACGCCTATGATAAGACCGCTTTAAAACTAGAAGTTGACCATATTACTAATAGGAAGAAAGCTCTCCGTCTCGAAAGGAAAAGTAGCGGTTAGCGGGTCTTACATTGAAGAGTTATAGTTCTTGCAAGTTTTGCAGTGACTTACGTTCTCCTGCACATTCGACTACCCCCAGCCATTGCGTCGGTTTCTTCGCCTAGGGACAGCATTTCTTTGTGTTAGGTTACTCTTTATCCTTCCGCGCAAAACTTGATGTGAAATCAGTATTAAATTTTTTTCTTTCGCAGTAACAATAACTATAAGCTTTGACTCACAGTTCGTGCTCTGTTTATATTCACAGATTATCCTGGCAGTATAATTATTTAACAACAGAAACTATGAGAGTTTTAATAGAAGGTATGAACATATGGATAGCTTTGTTCTTCTTCTTCACATTCAATGTCGTTACGGTATTCTCTAAAGAGACAAAGAAACCGACGATGTATTTCAAAATGTAAAATAAATCGGGATACCCTGACAATTAGTTGCATAATTTCAAAAGTCAACTCAGTCTAACAACTATCATATCATTTCATCATATCATATCGAAGAGAGAGTAAGAAGAACTTTTGAAATTTTTATTTTCCTAGCAGTTTGAACATCAAAAATGTGTTCTAAACGGAAAGAAAATTTAAATGAACTAGAAGAAGATTTCATTGAAGATATTATGAACAATTATTTATTAAGAGAACTCAATAAATTTAAACTTTTTGCGATATCAACAAAAACCTACACCAATTATTTATTACAAAAACACAACAAATTTGAAATTTTTGCGTTATCAATAAAACTTAAACCAATTATTTATTAAGACAACTCAATAAATTTGAACTTTTTTTCAATAAAACCTATACCAATTATTTCTTAAGAGAACTCAATAAATTTGAACTTATTGCGTTATTGATAAAACCTACACCAATTATTTATTGAGAGACTCAATATATGTATAATATATTTAAAACATTACGTAAAGATGTACTTGGTACCACATGCACGTAAAACATGCAACGACAATTTGGTAGGGTACTGAAGTATGTACGTGTGTATTGTGCAGATTTATCCGGGCTTTTATCAATTTTTTTTGTAATAAATCTGTCTTACGTGTTAATTGTTCTTCAAATTTACACTTCCAGTTCCCATGATTGTGGTTATGCCCTTTCGGTAATAAAGTTTGAATTTCCCGAATATATTTAATTACAACTTTCCCTTGATTACAGATGGCAGTAATACTCAGGTTTTATTTCCTGTTTTGGATTTGGCATTTTTCGCTTTCAGCAGATCGTTATTGATTTGAAATAGACGTTCCAGTTTCTCAAATTTTTCCCCGCCGTCTTGGCTATTGCCAAATATTTCATACAATAACATGGCTCCTGTAACCAAGGCTTCATGTGCATCCCAGATAGCGTTTATTACTTCAATGAATGTTCCCGTTATATAAATGCATTGCTGTGTAACATCTTATTTCTCCAACGAAGAAGCTTTCGTTTTTTTTTATTTCTAATCCCTCGGTTCGATGAGAAAGTAACTTTAACTTGGTTCAACTAAGACCTTTTACGACATAACGGAAACACTTAGGATAGAGATGGCTTTTGTTTCAACATTTTTCTTTCAAGTTGCTGTCTTGCATAACATAACTATCGTACATTATTTTTATGTGACATGATCAAAATTGATAATGTAACTTCCGAAGTTCTCGAAACTTGGTCTCTAAGTTTTTTTTTATTCTGGTGTTTGTTGTAATTGTTTCAAGTAAAAATATCAATAGGTTACTCATTTTTTCAACGTTATCTTTCTTCTTGAGCATTGATCATTTTTATTCTTCATTCCATTTCGTCGTCATTTAGTTTTAATACGTCTGGAAGACGTTTCGGTTCGGTTCGGTTTATACAGCCGTACAATTTTTTTTTGTTCGCAGCGTTGTACATAAAAAGTAGTCATTTTTTAAGTTAGCCATTTGTAAGCTAGGCTAATAGCGTTGCCAACTCTGTTCTATCATCCCGATTGTATGATATAATAATTCTTTTTTAAACCCGACTGCTTTAGATGCTAGTGGTATAGACTTGTTTTTGAATTTAATTTTGACTAACTTAATTACAGTTTGGAAAAAATAAGCAGGAAGTAACGCAAAAGTTGTGGCTAAGAATATATATGTACTCAACAGTGTGCAGTTTCTCAGACTTGTTGATTTGAATTAAATTCGAGAATTCTCTGCCCTTCCATTTTGAAATTCCAACGAGTCAATAAAGTTTGCCTATGTCTCAAACACTATTTACCTGTGTGTGTTATTGCCGACAGTTTTGGATGGACGCCGCTATTCTGTAAAAAATTTGAAAATATATGCCGCAAAAATTTCAAAAGCCGGATTTTAAAAGTAACTGGTTTGAATCTTCTCTTGAAGAAATAATTTAAATGAAAATGCTAATCTAAAGATAATGGGTAACAAGCACCCGAACCATGTCTTGGCACTGCATCTCATGACAAACTGACCTCCTCAACATGTGAGGATACATTTTCCGCCACTTTTGTTTTATTGCCTTGTTCGTTTTTGCTTCCTATAAATTTGTCCTGAAGACTTCTGGGTAAATTCCCTATGGTTAGCAAAATATCATATGTTTCCGTTCGATACATATTTTAAACAAAAAATACTTTGTCGCAATCTTGATACATCTTAATTTAGATTTAGATTCAATATCGTTTGCTTTAAAGGAACCTCTGCAGGTTGATGATACCTGCAAAGAGTTCTTCCTAAAGCAGAATTGTTTTATAGAGGTTGATGAAAGCTCTACAGTTCAGTGTGATTAAAAACAAATAAAAAAAATAAATAAATAAAAAAATTAAAGGGCGGAGCTGACAATTTTTAGATTGTAAGATTTTATTTTTACTTTTTAACTAATTAGCAAAATGACAGAGGGGCTTTACATTTTAGTTTATAGAATTTTTATATGTAGGACTACCTTTAAAACATTTAGTAGGCAGTGTTTTCTACAGTAAATGAATTGGAAATTTTGATTATCTTTGGATCAGGTCAATTTGCTGATGAAAATGGCTGATCGTTTACCATTCCACGAAGTCCTTAGCCGGTTATTTTGGGAGTATCCTGAATTGTGGCATCACGGGCGGAAGCCGTTTAAAGGCCAGTACCAGAAACTGGCCAGAGAAGTAAGCGAGAAGCTGCACCATCAAGGGCGGTTTCGGAGGGCGCATTATTGCGCATACCTATTATAACGTAGCGTTTTAATAATTTCAGTCAACGTACAGTTTTGGATTAGAGTTGAGAAGACGAGAGCATTGTCACAGTAAAATGTAAATAGTTCTACCCTTAGAAAAATTGGTTGTAAATAAAAAGAGTCTTGTAGTGAAGACGTGCAAATGTATTTCTCTTAAAAAGAATATGCACGATCTAGCGATACGAACCGTTTTCGAGAAAAGCGAAAATCGTAACAAGATGTATAGTTCTCAATTAAAATATTAAGCTGAACGAATTCTTCAAGGAGTCAGTGTAGATATATATATATGTAGTAGTGCGCTTCGGATTTATTGTATGCTTGCAATTATAGCATTTTTAATATTTCCAAATTAATTATATTAACGTTACCCCAATTCTTTCCAAAACCTGGACTTTTTAACAATGTGCACATAAAAGTTTGCAACCATGTTTGACTTTCAACAACTTAGCCAGCACAATTAGACACAAACAAGCAATTACATTTCACATACCGTCTTCAGTTTAGGGCCGCTCTTTTTTTTTGTCTGAACAAAATTACGACAGTTTATTATCTGGACATCTCTGCTCAACAAACCAAAAAAAAAACAAAAGCAATTGGAAGTAATATAGATATGAGGCCAAATGGTGCGCGTCCAATTCAAGTCGAAGATGAGGAGCCTAAAATTGCTTCTAGAACTGCTTACAAATCGATTGGCGTTCTTTTAAGTCCGACTGGCTGGCAAAGACCAGTATTAAGTACATTCCATGGTAAATTTGACAGTTTGAATAAATGAGGAATATATTTAAAATTCTCTTTTTTCACAGCTTTTGAGATTTTAATTCGTGTGGCGGAAGGCAATTCTTGGATAGATGCAATTTTATAAACTTCACCACCTAGAAAAGGAGCAAAGCCTAAAGTTCTACCAAGTGATATGAAGCATGAACATAAAGATGAGTCAGTTGTTAGTAATCAATGCTTTGCAGATACCATTACCTGCCAATCGAGAGAACAGTAATCAATAGCACAATATATTGAAAATAAAACAGGAAAGTTTTAATAGCTTTATGTGCACCACAAAGACGTTTTGAAGTTTCGGACTTTTGTTATCACGTCTTAAGAGCGCAGCACGCCGATGAGATGAAGATGTCAAAGGGATTGTAAGAGTTAGTCTTTTAATAATTATATTAATTTTCTATACTTACTAAATTATTTATTCATATATATATATTCTATTATATATATGTATATATTCTAAATTATTCGCTGTCGTCTTAGTTTATAAATTGATTTTTTTACATTTCATTCTTTAAATTTTCGGTTTTGTGTGAAGGGTGTGCTTTCGATGTTAATTCCGCTATTTTTTCAAAGTGTTTACAAGTGCTTAAGACTGTTTAAGAATGTTTAAGAAATATACAAAACAATGGCCTATACTGAAAGGAGATTATTATTCGGCTGAAACCGTACAATAACCTGCACAATCTAAATTAAATTCTTCCTCGCAATAGCATATAGAAAAGAGCAAGTCAAAAAAGGTGTAGAAGGGAAAATAGCGAAAAGTGACTAGAAAAGAGTGCTACTACAGAGAACAACGATGTCAATCCAGAAAAGCACGAGTGCTATCAATAAAGTAAAGCAACTACAATATTAATGCCAATTAATCACGATGGTGTAGGCAAGCTTCATAACAAGAACACATCAGAATATGCAGAAGATAGCGACAATCCGTATTACGATGTCGATAGCTAGACGTTCTGCAATTAAATGAATTAATTTACCGGCATTCTCAGCCACATGAACACCTTCGGAAATATTTAAATTAATTTTCAAATTTGTCCGCTTGCCTCGATTTATGAAAAATGAAAAATTTGGGAAAACCTTAATTTGCGCGTGAAGTTAACGATTTTTAATTTGGAATGTTTGGAATTACGATTGTCGACCAATTTTCAATATTAAAAATGTTAACTTTTCAAGCAAATGGCTGATGAAAAACGGGAGTTCTTTATGACTCGTCCTAAAAAAACTGGCGATATTATTGCTACAATAATTTCCAAGTAACCATAACACATCTGGCTTCAGTAAACATAATTTTAATAAAAGGCTATATATGGAGTTGCAGTGGAAACTGAGGCCTCCATAGAGTGAGCGCAATTTTGAGGTAAAACGTGGACGACGTTCTCTTACCAACATTGAACCATTCTGTTCTTGCCCCAAAACACGACATGAAAGTTTGTTTGTATAAGAAATTTACAAGTTTGTCAATTTGTATTTCAAAGAGAAATTTTCGAACCTTGTAACCAACCTGTAATATAATAGAATTGTAATAGAAAACTTACCGAAACTCCTTACTATCTGATGATTGTGAGAAAACGATATTCTAGCATTTCCACGCCACCGTTGTTGGCGCTTTTGCCCAGACAAGGTTGACAAATTTTCATCTTCTTTAACAGTCAAATATATCTTCTTAATTTTATTTGAACATTTTATTTTGGTTTAGATAAAATACAGTTAGACATTTTTATTTGAAATATTTTTCTTAGGTTTCTTAGGATTGGAACTATCACGCCGAATTATTTGCCCGTTACCAAACGAGTATCCCAATCGAAGATTCTGTTAGTGGATTGTCCTGAGCATTAAGTTGTTTTGTGAGATACGGAGTTATTTGAATTAGCGGGAATCTTCTTCATCTCTGGTGCGCCGCAATGATTGTCGAACGTGATCTGAATGTTGCCACCAAAATGGAAATAAATATACATATTTAGAATAAAAATATCCTATTATGGTTTCTTCCTTCCTTATTAATTTTAACAGTTTCATCCTTTTCTTTGCTCTCTTCTCTCTGGAAGACCTCCTTCGTTTACGACGGCGATCGCATCGCTCGCTCCTTTTCCTCTTTTCTGACCTATCGATATTTTAATATTCATAGTGCCGAAACCCAAAAAATTGCATGAACCTCCTCACTCGTAAAAATGTGCGTTTCAGTTTAGAGAAAATCGTGATCTGGTTTTTTTTTTTCTCAATCGAAGAATGTGTTGCCAGAATAGTTTTCTGCATTCAAATTGTTGCTTTTCATTTTTCTGCACATATCTGCATGCGTATCAGTACGTATATGTAATACATACAAGTATATAAAAATACGGCGGCGGATATATTGTTGAAATATTGGGCCCTTGAAATGCTATTTTCCACATAATGTAACCATATCTTTAACAAGGAAGTACTAAAATATGCGTTAGCGAGAGTCAGTGACACCCTATTTATGTTGAATCTTGTTGTTGAGTAACTATTAAAGTCGTACAATCCTCTTGACGTGCCTCCTGATAGTTCGAAAAGAGCATATTCCAAATCGAGTTCAATACGTAGCCCTCATAAAAATACAACTAAAACTGAAAACTTGGCTTCAGTTGCTGCAAATGCAAAAACTGGTATTGTTAATGAGCCATGCCTTTATATTTTGAAACAAAAAATTGAGTCAAATGGACAACTTAAAACGATGATAGATGATAGGATGAAATTAAAGTACTGATTTGTTGGAATTGCCCGGAGAACAGTCAGGGTTTAGAAGACGTCCTAGCAGATAGCTTATATCTTTCTTGGCATTGTGTAAGCTTATTAATTTGTTTCCTAGTGTATTTAAGCGTATATTAGACCAATTTGCCAAGATACTACATCAACTAACACTTCATGCTGTAGTAAATTCGGAGTGCAGTTGCTCGTTATTACAGTACACATTAGTCCTGCTCTACAGATTTGCCGTTTTCTTATATTTAAATTTCAATGTCTATCTCGTAAGTTGGTATTAAGTTATGTATAAGCAGGACCATGCAAGTCGTAACTAAAGTTGCAACTGCAGCCAACCTAAGCTAAGAATACACATAAGCATAGTATCTCAAGGCATATGTAAACACATAGAACAGGTTGGCAATAAGACAAGCGAGCGAGACTTCAGCTATAAAAGAGCGGCGAAAGAGAAAATGTATAGACACATATTGCACAGGCCTACGCTAGAACACACACTCCACCAAGCGAAGGGTAAAGAGAATGAAGAAAACTTGCATGAAATGGCTCGTAGGCATAGAACATGTAAAATCATACAACACAAACGAACTTAGGCACAAAACCATAGGTAATATTTACACAACCGCCAAAGCGCAGAATAGGTATGAATAAGAGCTGTCCGACACAACCCATGTTTGAATATATATGGAAAGAGAATATTCATTTTTTTTTGAAAATA
>NW_023998605.1:478266-497574 GCF_014805625.2 Glossina fuscipes | reverse complement strand
TGTGTTAAGCAAGATTGACTATGCTTTGATAATTTATGGCAATAGCTGCAAATCTAATATCAACATCCTTAAACCGGTCTATCACCAAGCCGTTAGAGCAAGTTGTTATGCTTTTCGGACGACGCCCATAAATAATATTATAATTGAAACTGGTCTCCCAACTTTAGAAAATAGACTGTATGAGTTAAAAGCTAAAATAGTCCCTAAGCTTCTTAATTCAAACAAATCCATTCTCGGTGATGACGTAAGAAAGATTATTATTGCGAAGAAAATTCCAAAGTCACCATCTGCAATTGACCATTGTTTGTGCATCGCAAAGGAATTGAACATTCCCTTAAAAATTTCCCGCTCTTTTGGTATTAAACCTCCCTGGATTTTGAAAGACTGCTCTTTTGACATCTCACTGTCTATGCGCAAGAAAGAAGATACTCCAAATTACGTCTTCAGGAATCTAATTGCTGAAAAAACCCAAGCATTGGAGAGTACTGGTTGGAATCTTTTATACACAGACGGCTCAAAATCTTTTGGCCTGCCTCCTGCTTGTGCGGTGGTAGATGCTAGAGGACAAGTTCTTCTCAATCACATATTTCACGAAAGTACTTCAACGTTCACAACCGAAGCTAGAGCTATCCTTCACGCTGCGAACCTTGCCCATAAAAGCAAACTCAAAACCGTCATTGTTACCGACAGTTTGTCTGTATTACAAGCTATTCGGAACCCTTCGACTTCGAGATGGAACACCATCAACAAATTAAGAAAATTACTACACCCGGCGGAAAAATTAAAATGTTATGGGTACCAAGTCACATCGGTTTATTGAGAAATGAGCAGGATCGAGCGGCAAAGTATGCTGCTTCTGCTCCTCTATTTATGGATGATGTCATGGATAAGTTGGACCTTCAAAGATACATTGGGAGAAAATTTAAAGTGAAAATTGCAGAAGGAAATTTACAGTACCATCATCAACACTACTCTTCCATTAACCCTCAATTAATTCCACCTTTATATCCAACAAACGTTGAGAAAACCAAGATCCAAACATTTTCGAGAATTCGCCTTAGTCATACTATCGCTACTCACCAATTGATCTCGAAGAAGTCTTCCTCCCCAATCTGCAGCTGTGGACAAACTCTAACTATAAAGCACATTCTCTGCGACTGCCTTAAGTTTTCCTTGGCTAGAAGTATTGTATTTGGAGCGACTAACCCTTTGGACATTCTAAAATCAGCTTCAGAACCGAATATAAATTTTATATATTACTTTATTAATACTATTAAGCTCATTATCTAGTGTACATTTATTTACATTAGCGCCGATAGCATGTGCTGCTAGTGCTCCATGTCTTTTTTTTTTAGTCTAAGAATTTATTTCATTAGTCTAAAATTATAATAATAATAATAATAACATTAATTTCCGACAATTTTACAAAACAACTTTCCCACATCGTTCGACATTAGCTACTTAGGAAACCTCTTTCATTTATTTAGTAAAAAAAATCTATTGTCTTTGTTTTTTTGTTGTTGTTTTGCTTCTGTTTTATTTTGTTTCTCGTTAATAATATAAAGGGATTTACATGTGTAAATAAAAAAAAGGTTCACATATTGCTGTTAATTGTAAGTAAATGGATATTAGATAATAAGCTTAGTAGTATTAATAAAGTAAAATATTGAATTGATATTCTGTTCTTTATTAATACTACTAAGCTTATTATCTAATATCCATTTATTTAAATTAGAGCCGATAGCCTGTGTTGCTAGTGCTCAATGTCTCTTTTTTTAGTCTAAGAATTCAATTCATTAGTCTAAAATTAAAATAATAATAATAATAATAATAATTGTAACTAAATGTATTTACATTTAATTTACTTATATACCTATATAAACATATACTATTTCTTTCTTTCATCATGTACATAGGTAAATTATTTAATGACTGAATAATGGTAAAAAGGTCAGCTAATATTTGCAATTATATCCACACATACACGCGTATCATTTTTTTTCATATTTCTTATAAAGTATTCTAACGAAAACGGTATTTTTAACTGAAATGGTATGCATGACAACCGCTTATAAATTGCGAAACCAAACGTACAATGTTAAATTCACAATTCTAACATTTATTAGTTTTTCATTTGTTTATTTCTTCATTCAAACAATACAAAGCAGTAGAAAGGCTTTAAATTTTTTCTTTCTTTTAAAAATTTTCTTTTGTGCACGCCGCTACTCTTCAACATCACACTTAACGCGTTTGTTTCTGCGCGGAAAAAAAAACTTGTAATGTCCTCACCATTCGAAGAGAAAAGGGCGACTCTCTTGCGATCAAGCTTTTCGAACACTTTCATCTCTTAAACTTTCCACACTCATGCAGTTTACTGAATTTTCTTTTTTTTTCTCTTTCTTTCCTCTCTTCTTTTTCAAAGCTTCTCCCTTTAAACAATACGGATTGCATTCTTTTATTTTACTTATTTCACTTTTATTCGACTTTACCACGCAGACTTTTATGCAAAGAACCTTTCAACCTTGTGCTGCTATCTTACGACTCACTGATCAGCAAAACAAGCAAAGAACCAACACCAAATTTCTTCGCATGATTTTCCTTCTCTCTGCTCTTTCGCATACCTTACGGCTAGCCACTGTTATGCAGAGAAACGGCAAAATCATGCGATGCCATATAACTGCATTCCGTTATTATGACACTTGTGGTAAAGGCGGACTAACAAACACCCTCCCTGAATTTTGTCCGCGGACGTTACAACCTTCACAAACTTCATCTTGATTTGAGCCCATCACAAGAGTTCGCGAAGAAAGGAAATTTAGAATCCACAGTCTACATTGTGAGCGTATTTTAAAATCAGTTAGAATTTGACCTAGTTTCCCTAGATCGACACAGTCATACGCTTTGCTGATGTCTAAACGAAGCATTACTACCTGGTTTAGATTTGCTTTCTTACTTGCTATGATGAAAAGAACCTGATTAAGACAAATACTGATGGAAATGTGTTTCTGATAAGCATAGGACCTAGAGGAAAGCAGTTGTGAATTGTGCAGAAATTTAGTGAGCATTTCTTTAATCATTTGGTTTGTAATTTTTAAAAGTACAGACAGGAGGGATGTAGGTCTGAAATTTGTAAAGTTTTCAATATCTTTTCCAGCTTTAGGAATGGATACAATTTTAATTGCACGCCAAACTACAGGAAGAGAGTTAGTCATCCAGCGATCATTCATCGTAGATAGCAGAGCTGAAAGGCTTGAAGCGGAAAGAACCTTTACCATTTCGTATTTAATACCATCATGACCCGCTACTGTAGAATTCTTTTTTGATTTAAGGGTATGTCAAAATTCTTCCATTGAAAATGCAGAGATGTCTTTCACCTGCAAATTAAGCGAGAGAATTAAGAAAGCATTTGTAGTGGGAACCTGAGTTTTCAGCCATTTTAGGTAAGGTCTGTTATTCTCGTCATTCCAAATGGGGAGCTTATGTTTCCTGTTTGTAATGCGATGTCCATTCAAAAATTTCCAGAAAGGTTTTGTGTTGCTTATTTTGTGTTGATTACTCGAGCACGGTGTCTTCTCTTGGCTGTTTTAATCGTTTTTTCCATTCTTTTTGGGATAGCTTAAAATCGTCGAAATTAGATAAGTTTGGATATTTAGTAAATTTTTGTTTTGCTGCTTATAATTTGCGAAAGCACGTTGTGAGCAGTCCATTCCATCAACATTTTGGTGAGTAAGAATTGGAGATTTGCGTATTAGATTTGACGTTAGTAATTTCGTGCTGAAATGAGTTCTGGATGAATTCAATGTGAGGCTCAAAATTTATGTGCATAAGATTATTTAAAAGTTTTTTCCGCGAAATGAAATCATTTATCTTAAATGAAGATAAGAAACTTGTGCTAAAGAGTATAGGAAAATAGTGGCCATTTCCAAGATAAACTTCTTTTTTGACTTCCCATTTAAAAGTAATGTTAGTTGAATTAGTGAAAGTAAGATTTAAAACACTGCCACAACCATTAGAAATGGTAGAGTGTAAGTAGGTCGGAGTATTATCGTTAAGAAAGTAGAAATTACTGAATTCCATACGTTCACACAAAGCTTTGCCTTTATTATTTAGCAAGAGTCACCAAAGCAAGGGTGTCTTGCGTTAAAATTTTCTCCAATAATTACATTGTAATAACCGTCCAGCGTATCACAGAGGCGTTTTATACCGTCCCAGAAAGATTAGATGAGAATATTGGATTTAAAAGAGCAAGCAGCAATGACTATATTTGGTTTTATAGAAGCAGTTTTAATAATTGCAATATCAGCAGCTGATTTAAAGGAAATTTGCTTGAAGGATATGCCTTTCCTAGCTAAAATAGCTACTCCTCCATAGCCATCACTCCTGCATTTGTAAGTGGAGTTGTAATTAGGGATTTTAAGATGAGATACTATCATCAGACAGAAAAATTTGACTCAAAATTGCAAAATCATTTCGACTGGAATTGAGGTGGTAATCCAATAAGAAGGCATTGCGCCTGAAACTTTGTATATTCTATTGTAAGAAAGATGTCATTTGGGAATGCGACGGTGTGTTAGGACCGAATTAGATGTACCTTGTTTTAAAAGGTTAAATTTTGATTCAAGCGTTGCAATTTCTATTTGGACCGTTTTTAGTTTTTCTTCATAAGGAGTGATGGAAGGAATTTTGAAAATGTTTTCCAATAATATTTCCATTTCTGTTGTCTTGTGGTTATTGGTGCAGATATGTTTCTTAGAAGGTTGCGGAGGTTTTTTGGCTCCTGTATTCTAGTACTGTAAGTCGAGGGCATCTTGCGGATCGCCCTTTGCATGGGTTTGGGAATACCCGTTCTATTTTTAGCAACCGCGTTAATATTTTTAAAACTAAAATGATATTTGACTCTAGAGTCAGATCTCTTATGTTGTTGGATATAGTAATATTCTTCATTGCCGGGAAATCTTCATCGTAGTTGTTGTCTAATAGATTGAACGGATTGGTAGAGAATTTTTCTTTGTATTCTCTAGAAGCAATATTTTGGATGGTTAAGCTTTTTTTATTGTTTTCCTCCTTCTTTCTTTTTGGACACTCCCTATAAATTACATTATAGTCCAAAGATCCGCAGCCTAAGTATTTAATTAGTTTGTAAGAGTTAATGGCGCAGGCCGGTGACTTAACGCAGTTCAAGCGTCTGCCTTCTCTGCTTTTGCAAAATTTGACAATGTGGCCAAAGCGGCCGCAATTGAAACACACTTTAATAGCAGGGATAAAGTAGTCCACTGGGACAATACAGCAATTGAATTTAAGGTTTTTGTGGATTATTTTGCACTTGAATCCTTATGCTGTTTGTAGGGAAGAACATTTCTTTGTTGGAGGGACCCTTGTATGAAGTCTCGTGACGGAAATGATCTCAATTTCATAAATATTTTTCAGTAAAATTCACGTTTTCAAAAATCTTCACCGTTAGACAACATTTTTGTAAGCCTCACCGCTTTACGGGGCGGGCGACTTTTAGGTTTCGTGCTAGACTAAGCAAGCTAGGTAAAGCAACTGACTTACCAAGAGAATCAAAAAGGATATGGAAGACCTGCAGGTTGTGAAGAAACCGACAGAGACGGAGAAAAAACCTTGTATGTTTAAAAGATTTAAGAAATCCATTTAAATCGCCGCCACTTGATGTCCAATGTAATTAAGGGATGTCCAAGGAAGTCTTGCCGGGATAGACTAGAAGACGGTAGGTGGTGCTCCGCACCCTGCAGAGAATCACAAAGATGTCGAGAATCTTGCTGATTATGTTTAAACGTCACTCTTATAGATTGAAAGCAGGATTATAAGTTGTTAGAAGTTTAAAAAATTTCCTCTGTTTTTCAATAGTTTACAAAGGTTTATTTAAAAGGATTTTGTTTTAATTATAACAGAATTTCTGCACCATCTGCAATTTCTGCAAGACATCTTCTTTCGTGCAGGGCTGCCAAGTTTTTTTGTGATTTTCGTTTCAACAAGAGAGCAAAATTTTTCTTAGAAATTCTTGGTGTGGGTTTTTTTGAAGCGAAAATCAGATGAATTTTTCTTAGAAATTTGAACTACCAAATTTGATCAAAGACAATTTTAATTATTTTAAATACAATCATATAATGTTGTTTTTTTGTTTTTGCGTAACCGACCTATGTATTTTCATTGTGATTATTAAATTCCCCATTTCTTTCCTTTCTATGCTTGTGTTTGAAAGAACTCCTTATTTTTTGACATTTTTAATATCTTCTCCAATGTTATAATTAAATTGGACGCTTATTCTCACATTTTTCGAATTATTGAGAATCATTTTCAGTTGGCGGCAAATTTTTATACGCTTACTCTGGCATGCACGCAATTTTTATATTGTGCAGAGTATAGAACATAAGCACTGTACACATATATATATACATAAACATACAAATACTCAGATACTTATCACTACTCATGTAAATGTACCTTTGCACCTTGGATGTTGTATCACGATTCTTGTACACAAGTTGCTGTCAGATTTTCAACAAAATCCATTCCATCACAGTTTGGAACTGTACTCATGGCAAATGCAAGATTGATCTAAGTCTACTTATGTCTATTGTTAAAACAAATTTTTCGAAATCAGGTCTGCAAGTTGCACGTCAAAGGAAACTGAGATTTTATCAAAACATTGATTTTGCAGTCAATGCGACCTTCGGATGACATCTTCACAAAGTGGGAAATTAAAATACTCAACGTACTCATAAGTAATCACACGTACGACATGCCTACATAAAATTGATTCGAGCAATACCATCTAATACCTACGAGGAACAGCGGAGCTTTCATCAAAGCTTCTGGCTTTTTCTTTTAAAGAAGCCTTCACCTTTTTTAAATGTTACTAATTATTTGTGCTCTCTTTTTTGCTTATTTTTCCTTTGTCTATTAAGCATTACGGATCTTGTAATCCAAAGCTTATAATCAATCCTCCGGAATTATCTTCAAAACACACGTCAGCACGTATCTGAGAACTACTATATCTCTGCATCCTAATCAAGGATAGTCATCAGCAATGCTTGCCATAAATCATCCGACTGCCTTCATCATTTATATAACGCAAAAGGTCAACAAATTATACAAACTCGTCACATTCCTGGATATAGTAATAGTCTTATAGTCAGCAATTCATTCATCTAACTAAATAATAAAAAAAAAGATGAATAAAATCAATTTACTTCAAATTCAAAATCTCTTTATTTAATTTCCACACTTATATGATATTATTTTAAATATTTTTTGCATTATTTTACATGGAATTTGAGTTTCTACTGTGGGTAATTGTTCACAAAATGAACAAAAGCCGATAAAGGGCGATTAATTTTCAATGTGAAGCACACGTTCACTTCAAAGTCTTCATTTTTAAGTCAAACACCTTCAACATGTTCTTATTTATATTAAGTTAAGAAATAAATCATATAAAATAACAATCACATATATTGTGATGTATGGAAATAGCAAGAGATATACTTCTGGCAAGACGAATAGCGGGTGACAACTAATTAAAAGATTGAGTTTATTTGAAAAGATGAGACGCAAGATTCTATTGTTCATATTTGAATGATATTGTCATGTAATTTCTTCTTTAACGTAAAAAAAATATGTTTTTTCCTTTTCGTTAAAATAATTTTTTTTCTTTTGAGTTTTTACACACAACGTTTATAATAAATCAGTTCTTATTATTGTTCATGTCTTCAAAATTAAAAAAAAGAAAGTAGGAAGATTACTTTTGTTTTTATTTACAGTTTTGCATTGATTTGTCTTCTGCTGTCTTTTGTATTTATCGACGCTTTATTCAGTGCCCATTTGGTTGCGTGTCGGTTTATTTTCAATTTATAAACAACCATTTGGTTGCGTGTAGGTTTATTTTCAATATGTAAACAACCATTTGGTTGCGTGTAGGTTTATTTTCAATATGTAAACACAGCCATTTGGTTGCGTGTAGGTTTACTTTTGATTTATAAACAACCATTTGGTTTTGTAAAGAAATATTTTTTAGCAATTTTCTCAACCATATGGTGGCAAAGCTAAAGTAAAAGTTAGAATCAAGAGAATTAATTAATTAACTGTTGGACAGAGCTCGATCTATTGGATGTTCTTGAAAACTCTTAAATGAAAAGCTCACGACTTTAGTTACGGTAGATTTCGGAAAATGGTAACATTATATACATCATTATATTTTTTTTTTTTCCGCACGTTATTGTTCAAACGTTAATGTAATGAAACAACGATCAACCCCTTTTTATTGTCTGTTATTGGAAAAGAATACTGGAAAGTTCTACCAACAAAAAACTAAAGTCTATTTTCCAAAAGAAGTTCTAGTAAAACTTTATCGAAGAAGAAACTTAAAATAATATAAATAATATATAATTTTTTTGTATAGGCACTTTTTATCTCTTAACATACTATGTATTAAAGTCTATTCTCCCCCTCAGTTGCAAAAATTAATAACAGTAAAAATAATGGGCAAAACGTTTATCATCTTCTAGTCTTAGGATAATCGCCTAATGCAGCATTATAAGGGCATACCCGAAGTGTTTGTTGAGCATTAAAAAGACGTACACTGTCTTTTTTTTACATTTTTCCTTAATGATAATATAAATAAACTAACAATTTATTTTTTTTAATTCTTTCACGTTTTTTAAAGTAAAATAAGACAAGCATGTCCATTTTAAAATCTTCGGAAAATTACCACAGCTATACATATATATTCCTTTAACAATGCAAATATTTGAAATGGAGTGGCTTTTGCCCTTCAACAATAAAAAATACTTAAATCCATAACTAGTACTAATTACAAATATTTTTCTTAGTTCAAGCGTTACAAAAGAAGTGAATTTCATCACCATCGAACGAGACGATCAATATTTTTTGCAGTCAACAATTTAAGAAGAAAATATCTTTTAATGCGTTAGGTGTAACGAGGAATTAAACCCGTGTCGATTTTATGTATAAAAATGCCGTCGTTACACTTACTTGTTGTACAACATAAGTGAAAAGCTTCGATTGACCAGTGATAATGACCAGTATATGTCATCGGAATGACTGTATATGGCATCGTTTTTATTATAATTTGAATTATCTTTGAAATTTATCTTTTATCTTTGCTGTTATATATTCGACGCAAACGTCAATTTCCTGAGATCTCGGGAGCAAGCCAAAAACTTTCTGCAACATAATTCTTACCAAAGACTCCTCCAAGGTCTCCTTAATGGTATCGTTTATCGTCGCGATTACGAATTTAGTGGGGTAAGTTGCGTACAAATAAGATATTCCCATCAGTCTCAGAGTTGATAACAAAGTAAACAACTTAATGCTTCCTGCAAATTTTCCACAATCAAGTTTTTTTCACTTGCCACCATTAATAAATCGCAGGAGTAGTGGGCTAACTCTACTAAACAGACGCATAACGCCACATCATTTGAGTGGCGTTATGTAGACCTTTACTTCTGCTGCAGGCTCACTTTCTGTGTCATCTAGGCACAACAACTACTTACGCCCCTTGCCTTAAAGAATATCGATGAAGTAAACCATTGTAAGAGGGCTCTAAAAGCGTGCGATTTTTCTGATTTGCTCTCTCATGCCAAAAACATGAAATATTTTAAGAGATTATAATTTAACTTTTTGGTTTCTGGTTCTTCATTGTGAAAACGTTTATCGAATAGTTCCAAAAGGTCAAGGCACCAAATAATTTTTTGAAAAAATCTCATCTAATCTCATATCTAGTTCTTCGTGCAAGAACTACCTGTCGACACTTAGCAATGCAATTGCTAGTCTTACTTTACGGGACGAACAGTATGTAACATGTAGTGGGCTGCTATTTCGCTATCCTTAAGTCCCCCTCAATGATGTATAGTAATTTTAGCTGTCTGTATTCAACTGAGACATATTTTTGTACCCATCGCCGAAGGATTAGGGGTAGAAGAAAGCAACGGAATGTACATTCTTGTTCATCAATCAGCAATTGATTTAAGTGTGTCCGTCCATGCAACATCTGTTGCAAACATTCTCCTGACCAGAAAAATTAAGCTATCGACCAAAAATTTCATAAAAACTTTGGAAGTTCTTGCACGCAGGTTCGTATTGACAATGGGCCAAATCGGTCGAAAGACATGCCGATAGCACTGCGTAAAATGACCACGCCTCCGTCTTTCAAAAGGAATGAAAAATTAGTTTTTTGCTCAATGCTCATAGACTATAGCAAATAAACGTACAAATATTTGAGCGCCTAATTTGAAGTCGATAGCTTCATTTTTGTGGGCAGGAGAATGTTTACAACAGGCATTACACAGAGGGACAGACGCGTGTATATGCTTAAATCGAATTAGAATTTGAGGCTGACCAAGAATATGTATATTTGTTGGATCTCTGATGCTTCCGTTGCAAACGTTTTGGAAAAGTTAACATACCCCTCATTCTTCGGTGTGGAGTATAAAAACAGCTAACGTAAGTACGACCAGAAAATTATAAAGTTTATAAACAAAGCCATAATAAAAATTTCCTATAAACAATAATGTAAAATAAAAAGGAAATTTATAAGAAGGAAACTTGTGAGCATGAGTTGTATAGTTGTATTGGCGTACACGCTATAAAAATAAAATAATCATAAATATAATGATTTAAATATTGCAGGCAGAAAGTATGTGCTGAGCTGATTGCTGAGCCGCTGCACTCATCGCAAAGCTCTCACAAAGTACGACAAGGGAACGACTTTCTAAACATTCGAATTATTAGATTGACGGTGTTTTTACAAATAGATATTTTATTCCTACAAAATCAATCTTGTGGAAAAAAAGATTTGATGTCGATGGAGGAGATTGTTATGTTTTCGTGACATTTGATGGTAGAATAAAAATTGGTGGTAAGATATTAAGCATTAAAATCAATAATTAATAGAACAATGAACCCAAACATGTGTGGATGCGTGGACAGTTATTTTTTTTACACAAAAAACTATTGAACTAGGACAATCTACGACTTGATTTCGGGAAATAAAACTTCCCAATCTTTTCTCTAGATGTTTTGTAATTTAAAAAAATCTTATTATATTTTTACGAATTGCGCTTTTCTAAGGTAGGACTTGTATCACTAGGTCGTGGATATATTTTTTAAGAGAAATACACTTCAAAGTTATTTTATTTACAATTATATTTCTTTAAACGTAGGATTATTCACAATTTAATTTTGGCAATACTCTCGGCTGCTGAAGTCAAATATCCCTTTTCTACTAACTCTGCCTTCTACAACTATTCTATTTATATACATTTTTACAAGCATTTCATGGCTTAATTTTTAATCCGTTAACGTGCTTTTCCGCTAATCTAGGTGAACTGTATCACGCGTAACAATTTCTTATTCTCATCTAGCGAAATGACGAATGCGGCGAAAGCTTTTTAAAAGTTATCTCGTTCTATTCGAAACTATTAACGCATATACTACTTGGATATATAAGACTTTGAACAAACTTCCTTAGTTGGCCGCAACTTGTCTGTTAAGTTGTAACTGTTTCTTGAATATTATTGAGCTCACCGCGTTTCTATTATATTCTCAATTTTTTCGTACGCCAATTTCGCCCCTTCCGTCAAATTCTTTGCTTTGCTGTCCATTCTAATCTTATCGTGTCTAAATTAAAAAAATATATTTTTGTTATTTTGTGGTTGAATAATTTTTATCAAATAAACTTCAACTTGATTAAGATAAAATTTTTCTGTAGTTGCAATTAAATTAAATTAAAAATGCAGAAGGTGCGGTTACCCTACAGTTCGGCTTCGCATTTTTTAGTTGTTTTCAAAGGACTGGTTGCATTACAAATGAATTTTTGTAGACAAACCAATGTTTCAAAATACATTTTTTGATCTTGCTTTAATCTGAGTGAATAGTTAATTTTTTAACGATGAAAATGTGTTATAGCAGCAATTTTGCAGTCTTTTTTGCATGTTTAAATTTGAAGAATTAGACTCAAGTACGAATTGTGACCCAAATAAGTCAACGCTGACATCTCAAGTCAATATTGTGTAAAATTTTGTGTTGTGCCTGATATTGCTTAATTAATCACTGCTAAAAAAATCAACTATTATATTTAATAAAAATTTTGTCAAAAGGTGATTTTGTGAATGAAAGTTAAAAATGAATTTAAGATAATGTCATGTTTGATATTACAGTTGCAACATTTTCTCGGTTAATCGGATTCGGAGAATTGAATTTCCTAAAATTGTCTAGCTTCCCAGTTGGTTGCCTTTATTATGAATTAGGAGTATTATAATCAACTATCGCATGCTGAGTTACGCGATGAATTACGAAAACACGGTTTACCAAATCTACCCATAACTGAGACGACGCGAAATCTGCTCCTTAAAAAGCTTAAAAATCATTTGTTGAGTGAGCCACTTGAACTGACGCAGGCGCCGCGATACGCTCCTGTCGTCACCAGTCACGCCAATCATCAATATTAACAACGATGGTGATAAAAAAAGGCGAACTCCTTCACCACAACCAACATCTTCGCCAATTTCTCATGAGAGTGACCGGCAATTCAAGAACGGGTTAGAGTCGCCATGCGATCATAAGTTACTTGAGGCAAAAGTATCAAAGCCGCATACTTGATAACCTTATCAAAGACATTGTCAAGGAATTAACATCGAGCTTCACTAAACGATGAATCGGGAGGCGAAGTAATTGCATATTAATTGCGCGACAAATTGATACCATTAAACAAAAGACGTCCTCTATTGTCAGCTACGTAAGCTAGAGGCAAATGATTCCCGCGTACAATTCGGTATTGTCTTGCGAAACGGCGAGGAATTTTGCACAATGAAATGGGCGGAACCGTTATTGACACCTGTGACAATTCGCCTTTGCCGATGCATGGTTCTGCTGAAGAACGCTTGAGGAAAAAACAATGGCAGAGTCCTGCATTTGATAATGTTAACTTTGAACCGCCTATAGCTTATCTTAAAGTGCGTCATATGTTTGTATATAATTGAATCGATATTAGAGACAGTGGGCCCGCAATGTAAGACATACGATATACAGATGTCTCCGAGGGTTTAACGTGGGTACACTACCGTGAAGGTTTAACCCCACGGTGCCCGATGGCACACGGAGTGTGAAACACTCGAACTCCCCGAGGTTAATAATCCTCGCAACATACGGTGCCGAAATCGGCGCACACGTTGCCATGAGGAATATTAAGTTCCCGAGTGCCAGACGAGATACGTTATGGTCGCATCTCCCCTCTGGTGAGGGCGAGGCCTACCTAAAACCTCTGCCTTTCTGTGGGTAAGGCACCCGGTTGCAATGCAACTCCACACCGAGCAAGAAGCTCTTCCCGCGATTTTTGGGCCAACCACAGCCACCACGAAACTTCCGCTATGGGCCGTTCCCATTGTCAGGCCAAAGCTAGAGGAAGTGCTTTGGGGGCCCCTGACGCCCGTGGTACCGGAATTAAGGAGAAAATTTGGAAAATAATTTATAAAAGTCTCCGGTCGGACTTTCTAGGTCCCATAAGGCCCGCACTCGATATGAGATAGTCATTTGAAGGAAAACCAGTCTATACCATGCGCATGGGCATGGTATTCTCACTGGGCGGAGCGAGGCCTATCTCAACCTCTTGGGAAAAAATTATAGTGGACAGAGTCCGAAGGCCGAGTGTACAACAATAGCGGTGGTGATGTGGGGAAATCTGTTTCAGATCAAGTGTCTCGGCGGCGCGTCTGATGAACGCCCGCGTAGCATACGCGCCCAAAGCTGCCACCGTCTCAGAAGTAGAGAGGGCCAGACTGAGGTCAAAGTTGCCATTCGTCTGTCGTATACCCATTGCATCCAAGTCTCTGGAGCAAATACACAAAACGTGCAACCAATCTTCAGACATGCCACATAGGCAAGCCCCAGTTCCAGACAGACCTCTCTTATGCAAATATGCATTAAGAGATCCGTGGCCCGTAAGCAGAAACCCCAGATGAAGCCGAAAGCTAAAATCTGGATGTTTTTCTAAAAACGAAACATCGCGGATAAATTGAAAGGTCGCTCTGCCTTTCGAACTGTTTTCCCAACGAGATTGCCATAAGGCACGGACACGTTCCTTTAAAAGCGTGATACGCTCCCTGAAATTTGACCTCTCTACTTCATCACTACTTAACCCGTCAGTTGGCAGTAACGGCAGTCCCCTCTTTATCCTGAAAGCAGTGCAAATTCGCCTTGCTTCCAGGTCTAAAGGGGGTGCGCCCAACAAAACTTGTAAAGCGTCCGTTCAAACTGTCCGACACACGGGCAGGCAAGCTAACAACATAACCCTCTGACAACTCAAAATTTTATTTTGGCCAACAACGGTCGTGATCGCTCGGTGCCATATTGGTGACCCATAAGTCGCACAGGCCACAAATAGTCCACCATATATGGCCCGAACAGCACGTCTAGTTAGTCCCCATTCGCTCCGTAGGACACGGCGAACCTGTCCCACCACATTCAAAAGTTTCTCCTTCACTCTTGCGAAGTGAGGGAGAAAACTCATCCTTTCACCAATGCTAATGCCCAGATACTTGACGACAGTCTTGTACCTGAGACTAGCCCCATTCATTCTAATGACTGGCGGTCGACCGCGTGAGAGGCTACCTTTCAATAGCATCATCACGGTCTTCTCCAGTGACACACTCACACCAACACCTTGCCCCCACTCTGTAACCATGTTTATAACACGCTCACCGAGCTGCTGAATAACAGCTCGCGTTTGGCCTTCGACTAGGATGAGCAGGTCATCGGCATATGCAGAAAACTTGCATATGCCATCTAGCCGCCTTAACAGAGGATCCATCATAATGTTCCAAATGTATGGACCACAGATTGATCCCTGCGGGCAACCTCTTACAACGTCTCTTTGTACCATGTCGATGGTACTAAGAGCACACGCGCGTCTTTGAGAGAAATAACTTGTCCAGAGGTTGATTTCCGGACAATTTACCTCCCTCAGTCTGCCAAGGACTTTATCCCATCTCAGATAATCAAACGCACCCTTAAAATCTACAAATATCCCTAACACATACTTTGCTTCACTAGCATCAATGCATTTCTGCACATGCAGCCAAGCATCCTCGCTAGAGAGTCCCTTTCGGAACCCAAACTGTTTGTCAGACAGACTCAGACCAGGAATCTCCAGAAGCCTTTCTACCATCACCCTCTCCAGCACTTTACCAAACACTGGGAGAAGACTGATGCCTCGATAAGAGCTAGGATCACTCCTAACTTTATCAGGCGACTTCAAGAGCGGTACTACCCTGGCCACTTTCCATTGGGATGGAAAATGGCCATCCACTACGCATTTACTGTACATCTTAAAGAGGTAGTCCGGAATAACTTTCCAGATGGCTCTAACCATCTCACCCGTTATTCCATCCTCCTGGCGACCTTTTCGCTTTGGTATTAGCGATCGCAAAGGAAATTTCATATTCTGCCAAGGGAGGCGGAGAAGATGCCATTCGATATTCAGAAGGCACAACCCCGTCCAACCCTGGGAAGAAGCTGCTCAATAAAACGTCCAGACACTCCCTCTGGGTGGTAAGCACTGCACCGTTAGCGCTTATACCACAGACTTCTAAGGATTTTTTGCCTCTGCAAATCCGATAGAGTTGACCCCAAGGATCATTTCGGTTTCGAGAGGCAAAAGCCTTCCATTCATCCTACTTCGCTTTTAGAAGCATGCGCTTGTATTCATAAAGGCCTTGCCTTAAATCGAATCTGAGTTGGGCAGCATCCGCACTATCGGACCGCCTTGCACTCTGAAAATTTCGCCTAAGGCGGCGTACGGCTCTACGTTTCGCGGACAGAGCGGCCGTCCACCACTTTACGCCCCGTCGATTTGTCTTGCGACATTTCTCAAGGAGCAAGTCGTTGACGCCACAAACGGACCGGGAAATATACTCCACCTGCTCATCCAACGATCTACGGGCAAAATCCTCGAGCGATACGGCTGTCACCGCTTCCCTAATATGGACCCCATAGGTATCCCAATTTACCCCGGAAGTGCGCCAACGCGCGACATTTAACTGGGTGGGTGTAGAAGGAGCATAGCTGGCCACCACTTTAATGAGTTGGTGATCACTAACCCCCCATCCACCTTTTACCTCCCAAGAGAAATCAAACCATCCCATAGCAGTCCCATTTGCGATAGTGATGTCAATATCACTAGCACCAACTGGACCGTCAAAAGTGAACCACTGACTAGGCTAATTTAAGACATGGACATTTCGCGATGCACACCATTCGGACAAAGCCTCTCCCCTCAGCTGATTGCGAAGGCCAGACACACGTTCTGGCATCTTACTGAACCACAAGGGGGAACAGGCATTTGCATCGAGTCCCAGCATTAATGGAGTGCTACCTGCAAGCAGTAACACCGAATCCATAAACCTGATGTAGTCGTCCAGTTCTTGATTGAATTTGCAGTAGAGGCTAGCTACAAGCAGCCTCCCATGCGGGCCTTCCACGGACACACAGACACCATGGTTACTGGTTTTAACAAGGGTTGCGTTCACATTCACATCATTAATTATAACAGCAGAGTGGCTACTGGAGTCAAGAAAAACCCGCATTCCCGCTGGCAGGCCTTTTATCCTGCCACCGAAAGCGCAGGGTTCCTGCACCAGCGCCACTGTGCTGCCTAATTCACCCATCCACTGGCCAAGCTCACACACCGCGTGATAACCGCGGTTGCAATTATATTGCAGTATGAGCAAAGCCATACTAATGCCTAGCCGCTACCCGTGCGATCATCCTGTTGTACTCAGGACAGGCCCGGGACATCATAAGATGTCCAGCAGGAAGTCCCTGGAACTCGCAGTTACGGCAGTGTGCAGCGTTAGTACACACACTGAAACGGTGGCCTGTTTGGCCACAGTGTCTACAGACAACACCCTGGACTCTGCATTCCCTAACTCTGTGATCAAAGCTAAGACAGCGAAAGCACACGGGCACGTCATCATACTGACGCACCACAAAGGAGTGATAGTCAATATACACCCTACCGACGCTCAAGAGGGCATCCATAGCCTGAGGGCAACCCTCAAGAACGACGTTGGTCGCACCGACACCCTTCACCCGTGGTTTTGAGACCATCCGGACACTCCTTCTGAATTCCTCGGGAGAGTATAAACCTTTAAGGTTCATCTCGTACAAGCCCTCCATAAAAGCAGACGGATCAAGCATTTTATGCACGGACTGACACACAACCTTCGGGCCCAGCTTCTCTTCAACCGAGACATTGAGCCCGACTTCCCCGAATTTCACGTTCGCCACGATCTTCGTCCTCTCCGCAGCAGATGGAGTACGGATAACCGCTCCACCTCCTCGGATCGGCTTAACATCGTGAATCCGAACGCCCAACGTCGGTCCCACCTGCTCCACCACCTTTCTAACCACCTCCTTAGGTGTGTCAGCAGTATTTCTACTACTGACAACCGCGGATTAGGTTTCCACCGGCTTAGGCGGTGCAACAGCCCGTGCAGCCTCAACAACGGGGATGGGACCGACGTCGTTGGGGGTGCCCCACCCAAACAAGTGGCGGATTTGAAACATCCGCCGGCCTTTTCGAGTTCTTCAATCCGGCCTGCGAGGCGAGCATTTTCGGCTATTAGGCCGAAGAGGATCGCCTCGTATTCGCCACTAAAGCCCAAAACCTCAGCGGCAGCCTGCAAAGAGACGCTGTCCGGCGAAAGGACGCATTTCTGCAGGCGATTTGTTATCGCCTTCACCTGGCTCACCGGCCCTGCAGCGGCATTCCGCCCCCCCGCACGCACTGGCCTGCTAGCCGCGGAAGCTGCCGCGCCCACTACAGGGGCAGAGGCAACGGGTGCAGCTACAGTGCCGGTTTTCGCTCTACGCCTCTTCACCGACCGAGAAACCGTAGGCAAGGAGTCGCTACGGCGCATACTTCCCTCAACGGTGGTGTCGCAGTCCGACACATCGGACGGACTATGGTTGCGTTTTGCACCACACCCTTTCAGCGTTCCAGCCTTCTGGCCACCCTTCGCCACCCTTAATTCTTCGTCGGAGGACGTCGTTTCATCGGACATCCCCCCAACACTTTTAGGGGCAGGCTTCTTCTTGCCTTTCCCCATGGTGCACTAGTCGTGCGGTATACTCAAAATACCCCACTCAGTGCACTCTTACAATATATAGGGCGAAGTGATTTATTTATCAATATATATAATAAAATATATATGTAAAAGACACTCACCCTGGACAATTTTTTTCAACAGCAACCAGCGCCACCTAGTGCAGGAACCAGTAACTGCAGCAACCAGCAAGCGAAGACCGCCACCAATCAATGGGAAAAATTCCAATTCCACCTGTTCCAACTTTTTCCAAAGTGGAACGGATCGATATGTCTTGTCTTATTTAGGACACAAAAAATGGAATCGAAACAAAATGTTTCGTCTTATGTAGTACACTTTAGCGTCACTTTCAGTATTAAGCAATTGTTTTATCTTGCTTTTGTGCACATACACACAAACGAATGTTATAATGCACTTTTATATGTTTTAATTGCACTTTTTTTAAAAACAAAGCACTTTTATATGATTTAATTGTTTATTAACAATTAATATTGTCAATTTTTTTTTGTAGTTTATCAAAATAGCCAAAATAACTATTAATATTGCTGGCTTGCAGCAATTTTCACACTTTATCAGTCACTTAGCTAACACTGCTCAAAAACACGTCTGAACGCTTTGACAGCAAAGTATCGAGTGACATACGATATACAATTAGATCGCCAAAGTTGCTGCGTTTATATACGCTGCGCATAATCGTAGAACAGGCGTACGATTGTGGAGCGTGCTTTTCACCGCCGCAAATTTATTATTAAAAAAAACGATTTGTAATACATTGTTTTTTATATTTTGATATTATTTGTTATTTATAATAAAAATAATTTGTTAATCAAATACAATCTATGAAATCTTAAATATTCGAAATTATTCGATTTCTTTATGATACATGGAACAAAGACCCTTAGATAATATTGATTTATTGATTATTCTAGAAACAATGGACTATTTTTTTAGGAAATTGTTGATCGACTTTGTTTAAATTATAAATCATACGCATTGGAATCTATATATGAAAAGTCAGGCTAGATTTTTTGAGGTCAAAAGATTTTTCATGCTTTCGATCTGGAATTTCGCTATTTTTTCAAAGTGTTTACAAGTGTCTAAGACTGTTTGTGGCTGTTTAATAAGATTTTATATGCTTTCGATCTGGAATTTCGCTATTTTTTCAAAG
>NW_023998605.1:474633-478256 GCF_014805625.2 Glossina fuscipes | reverse complement strand
TGTTTAAGACTGTTTGTGGCTGTTTAATAAGATTTTTTATGCTTTCGATCTGGAATTTCGCTATTTTTTCAAAATGTTTACAAGTGTTTAAGACTGTTTAAGATTGTTTAATAAGATTTTATGTCCTTACTTAGCCTTGTTTGGCCTCTTAGCTTTTTCCTATCATCCTTTCTTAAGTTGCTTTCTCATATTTGAAAAGATTAGACTTCTCTTAAACTTTTTCTAGTTTTAGCCAGTACCATGAGCGTTTATTTATTCATATATATAGAGAATCCTGTTAAAGCGTACAGTTTAACGCTGTATAGCTAAACTAGCGCATTACAACTAAAGACTAAAGACAATGAATAGAATTTTAAAACCGCAAAAATCTGTACATAAATAAATAAATATGAAAGAAAAAAGGAACATTATCTAATATATTGACGAATCTTTGTGCGCTTGTGCGAAATGAAGTATTAAAAATGTGTTAATATAAATGTATGTAAGTGCACCATCGGTAAGAATTAAAAAGGGTATGTCTAACGCTATATAAGAAATCCGAGAAGAATGTTAGGTTACGATTGTGGATTTTTAGACAGGTGTATGAATGGGTTATGTAGTTCGTCGTTAAATTTACATTTACGTATAAGAACGTTGAAGCTTATATTACTCACCAAAACCTGTAAATCAATGACGTCATTTATGAAGGGAGTAACTACAATAAGCTTATGTTTCTGCAGTAGAGATAAGGTGACAAGTAATAATTTATTTTCGTATGGCAATAGTAGGAAAAGTGAGAATACACGGACCACTTTGTTAAAAAAGTTTAAAATGCCATGGATCACAAAAAAGGCAAGTGAGCTAACTTTCATTTTAGAGCAAAAAAATTTAATAGTACTAGTAGTAACTTCCTAGCTGACCTTGAAGTGAGTATCTTAAATTATAAATTAGATTAATTATATCTACCTATAAATTCTGTTTTGTTATAATTCTTTCTATTTCTTTCTTTGAAAAATAAAAAAAAGAATGTAGTATTATTAAAAATATATAGATACTGGTAAGACCTCCGGGAGGAGACTGAGGGGCGAGGGAAGAGTAGTATGGAAAGGGATAAGAGTTGTATTTTTCCAGGAAAGATTTCAAAATTAACAGTAAGCATGTTATTTTTTAAAATAATGAAGTATTTGTAGCGAAATAAAAACTTATCATGAGTCTATTTACATTTTATTTTTACCCAACCCATCCGACGAGCCAGGCCGGAAAACATGCGTTAGGTTCATGGTATTAATAAGAAAATAATTACATCCGTGCAAAGGTTAGATATCTACAACGCTACAAAACATTGAATATATGTTTCCGAGGTTTAAAGAAGAATTAAACATAAGTAACTACGTGAGTCGCTTTCAAGTCGCTCGTATATTTAGAAGATATTGAGTATTTGGTCAATTTCCGCATGTGAACGAGCACATTTCACACGTGAGTGAGAGTATTTAGCTCTAACCATAGCAAATCTTTCCGAACGCCGTCCTTCGTTCGTAACTGGAGACATTGTTAAAGCCAAAAACCCCTGGGCCAACGGCGAAAATGCCAAAATAATGTATGAAGCAGTGATTCACAAAATGCTTTTTAATCCCATTGTGCTTAAATTCGATGCCAACTTTCAGCAAAAATATAACGGCGAAGATTATCGTTTAGAATTTTACTTCTCCCGTATGGCTATCGTAAACAGCACTACACCGTCTCAGCGGTTAAAAATTTAGGCGAACAATTCTTGTTTTCCTCCAGAACACAGGCGCACACAGCTTGATATACAATTAAATGATGAGGAAAACCTCTTGTCAGACAGTTGCCAGTGTAAATGGCACAATTGCATACTGAACTCTATACAGAAAAAAGCCGTAGCAAATACACTGCGAGGACAAGTTTACAACACGTCATACGTGATACAGAAAAACTGTAACGCTAGTGGAGAGCATTTTGCAAATTTTTAAATTTGATACCCAGTGCACATCTGCTTGTAGGCACGCCTTACAATAGTTCTGCTGATATAATAACGACGTGTTTGATCGAATCCGATATATTCAAAATGGGTGAGTTTGAACGTCTAGTGTTCCAGAGTCTAGCCGAAAAAGAACTTATACCAGAGCATTTGATGGATATTGGCATAGATGGTACCTGTAAAGATGATAGGATAGTGACTGAGTCCGGACTCAAACTAAAATGTCAAATGAAGTATTCAGGGCGCTATCGAGTAACGATTGGTACTTGCGCTACATTAGGAAATTTTTTGCAAATAGTTTTTTCACCCAATCATTTTGCTAATTGAGGAAGCTGGCCAGTGCACAGAAACTGACATTATGGTTGCTGTTGCTCAAGTGTCAAAAAGAGCGTGGCCAGGTAATCCTTGTTGGAGATCCCCATCAATTGCAAGCAGTCATTATAAACAGATATGCTCGTGAACGCGGTTTTTCGCTATCATTTTTGGAGAGGATTCTTTCGCGTGCTCCATACTTAAGAAACGTTGATAGTTTACCCTTACATGTGGTTTTGATCCTCGTTTGGTTACAAAATTACTCTACATTCACCGGTCATTGCCCTCTAGACACAAACACAAAACACAAACAGCAAACACCAAATCGACCCAAAACACATGGCATATTCTCCTGCGAAATATGTGGTGAAAATATGCAGGAAAAAGACTCGCCGTCGTGGTATAATCCTTACGAAGCGAAGAACGTAAGTTGTCTTTAGTGTAAAAACACAATCCCTTCTATCTAGTATTTCGTAACATTTATTTCATTTTTAAAGATTTTTCTAATGACAGTTAAATTGTATCGTAATAACTTAAACCTGAATCCATTGGCATCATAACTTCGTACACGCAACAAGTTAAACATTTGCGCAAACTTTTTGTTGATGCCGACGTGGCAATGCCAAAAATTGGTTCTGTGAAGAATTCCAAGGACAGGTATAACCTTCGTAAAATTACACTAATATTGGAACTGACACTAGTGTTGCTTTCGCTTGGTTTTTTTTAGGAACGCGATAAAATATTAATTTCAACAGTGAGATCAGGCAAGGAGCATATACCTAGTGATGTGCCCCATGCTTCATTCAAAACGAGAAACGGATTAACGTGGCGATATTTCGACCTCGTTCCTTTTTGTAGTATACGGCAACCGACCTAGTCCTTTTGGATTTTCGTTGGCGCACGATTATGAAGTACTGCGTCGATAATGATGCCTGCCTGGGTTGTGATTTGCCCGCAACATTGGCTGACCCATCAAAACTAACGGAGAGGACAGTTAACAATCAAAATAATTAGGTTCACTCCTTAACATTAATTAATAAATAACAATAAGACTATTTTCTCACTTTCTCATAAAAGATAATGTATTTTTTAAAACGTAAAACAATAAAATTATTCCAATTTATTTTGTTTAAAAAAATGTTGATGATGGCAGAAGAGCAGTGGAGGGTGTTATTTAAACAATTTTACTGGCACCGTAATGCGATCATTTTCCATGTAAACCACTATAAGTATTTGAAGGTTTGAAGCAGTTGATAATTGCGATAACATTGATAGGCATAACTATGACTTCTACACGGCCACCGGGCGGCTCTTGTAGCCATCTGTGGGCTTC
>NW_023998605.1:456332-474623 GCF_014805625.2 Glossina fuscipes | reverse complement strand
TTAAGATATTCTTCACAATCACAGAAGCATGTCTGCCGTAAACATAAAGAGGAACGGCAAGAAATGCGAGATTACCTACAATACTTTTGCACAAGAGGGCATAAAAAGAAAGTTTTCCAACTGCAACACCCCGCATGGTTACAGTTTACTGTTATTGCTCGGCTTTCTTGCGAGTGCAAAATTATTGTGCTGTTGCCATGATCAGAAACAATTTGAAATCCTGGCTCGATAACTTCTATAGGTAAGGGCAGACGTTTATTCGATATGTTCTTGATATGCATAGTTTTTTGACCGTTAGTGCGTAACTTGGTGCTATTCCAGGATAATTGAGTTGCACTAGATTTTATGGGCATCAGCTTACCATCACGATTAAACCCAGCATTAACACTTGAACAACGTGAACTACCTCGTGCACAAGCCGACGTGTATATTGACCTTGGACAGTTTGATCATCTGAACCCCATCCATAGGTGTAAACTTTTCCTAATTTAGTCAAAAACATTATGTGGTACTGCCCGCAGACCACACCTACAATTTCATCTTCTGGATCACAAATGTCTTTTTCCGATATTCGGTGAATGACAGCATTTTCACGATATACCCCATCTCCAATAATATTGGGACAACACTGGGGAGTTATTGCCCATCGTGAAAATTGTACCATTGCGAGTAACTACTACCAACTTAACTTCCGAATTTGGTAAGATCTGAGAGTAATTCAAAAATAATTTGGTCACATCTAAGAGTAAGCGTCTGAATTCGTTTATAATTGAGAATATTTCGAAGAGTTTAAAAAAAACCGTACAAAGAACAGCAACCGTATAAGAGTATAAATACGTACGACGTATGCCTAATGTGGAAGAAATTAAAACATACTCAAAATGCCAATTGAAAGCGGGAAGAAGAGGAGAGCACGTGTTCTTTATTTTCTCATTTGAAATGGTAAGTTAATTTGTTTTTATTTCTTTTTAATAGTATGTACAATTTTATGATTAAGAACTAATCTATGTATACTTTCTAGTAAGCTTTAATTTTTTTTTATTGTTAAACAATAAATGGCAATAGTGTAACGCAAATATTATGAAAACAATTTAAAAGATGTCCTTTGTTTAGAAGAACAAAAGGTTTCGTGAGGATGGGGTAAGTAAGTGAGTAAGTGTGTGTCGGCGTAATCACGGAAGGTGACTTACCGGACCAACAAATACTAAGCCTAATGGACAGGACAACAATACCGACGGACCGTAGAACTGTTATGTGACGTCAAGTCATTAGTGATCTCCATAGGTTTAAGTTATTTATAATTTATTTTTGTAAATGTAGTTAGCCCAGCCAAGTTCTGCATAAAACTTTCGAATATATAAAGACGATTTTAATAAGAATGACTCATTGGCAAGCGAAAGAAATAACGTCCGCTATTATGTTATATTAGTTTAAGGTCATTATACCATTTAACCAACGCGCTGGGCATGTGCTTGATCAACCACCTTATATTAAAGCAACATTCTGTTCAAATACATGCAGACAAATTTATTTGCTTATGTTATACTTTAAAGCTGCAAAATATGACTCTTCCAACTTTATGTTTCAAGTCTTGCTATTGTGAACACGTCGGAAGACGAGCCAATATCAAACTTAACTATAGAATTAATCCAAGACTTTATGTATGCTTCCGCTTCCTGTATCAAATTCTAATTTTTAAAAAAGTTCATTATGAATGGACAGACGAAGCATTTATAAATCAGCTAAAATTCTTTTGCGAATTTATACTAATAGTGGATCGGGAAACGAAAACTCGTACAGCTTCAGAAAAGCTACCTTTGCGATTATTTTTTATTCAGAAGTTTGTAGTGTTTGTATTGTAGAGTAGCGTGGCGTATTGTAGCGGTTACCAAAAACAATCTGTATTTTTTCTACACGCCCCGCACTATTTTGGATCCACGCACAGGAGGAGTTCACGCGACACGAAATTGTCTGCATATTTTTCTAAAATAAATTCTTTTGGGATACGTGAGCCCTTCCCGCTAACATACAACAAAATTCCCATAATAAATAAATAAATAAGTATTTATTTATATTGATATTTGTTACATTTTCAAAATTTCGTCTTTTTTGCTTTTTGTATAAGATAAGGAAAATTTATTTAATCAGGAAATAATCCTACACGTGTTTTGGGTAAGAAAGTTCAAACTGGTCAAATATAAACAAAATAAAAAAAAAATTTCTCGGGGATAATTTTTCTTGGCTTTTGTTCACTTCTATCAAAAAACATATATATTTTTTCTCATACACATTCTGAGTGGTTTTTGTTCATTTTTAGAGACACTACGTTTGATTTTTACAAATTCTGAGAGACTGTTGGAATGCTTCTTAGAAATTCTACGATACCGCTGGAGTGCTTCTGGGTTCAATTTTTATGTAACATCTATGCGATGAAGAGATGATTGGGGAAAAATTATATAATTTGAATTAATAAGAGAATTAAGAGACGATTAACAGAAGTGGTGTAGGATTCTATAGAATATTGTTAAGTTTTATATATATATATATATATATAATTGTATTGTTCAAGTATTTGTATAAATATTGCGTGCATGCGAGAGTAAGCGTATAAAAATTTGGCATTATTTTTCTAATGAAATTCATTGCACATGCATTGATGGTTTCTATTATGATTTATTTTCTCCATCCGAGCGTGATGAGTTCCGGTCTACCTGGTCTATCTTGAAAAATGTTCTACGTAGGTCGAATCAGGGATTCCCACGCAGGTGATTGCAAATATATCGTTTTTAATATACTGAACAAAATCAAGTAGGGAATAAGAGATCTCGCTTAGTAGAATTTGGGTCCGATTTTGGTAGTATGAGAAATTTGAGTTCGATTTTGTTAGTGTGAGCAATTTGAGTTCGATTTTGTTAGCATGAAATTTTGATTTATATTTTTTTCTTAATATGCCCAATCAATAGTGCGACAAGGTGACGTTGGCAGCCGTATTATAGTGGGTATGTGTCGAATCGGGCATACCTCCTCCGGGTGAGCATTACACATAGTTAGGACCAAAGAAAACTCTACCTAAAACTCTACACTTATTAAAATATGTTGAAAGCACCATTTTATCTTAACAAATCAACATTTAACTGTACACTAATAAAATAAAGATCGGGACTAACTCACCACATACTAACTACTTATCAAATAATCATTTATAATCATTCATAGAGTTTCTACTATCTTTTTACTAAATTTGTATATTTTTTCAATTTTAAAGCAAATTGCCGAAAGTAAAACTTTATTACTCGAATATTATGAACTTTTAAGACGGCTTAATATCGTGATTAAAACAAACCACGAATTATTCGATAATATAACGGAAACATTGTCTACTTTGGAAGCTCAGTTTTTACAAAAACCATTTTTACAAGATTTTATTAAGGCAAATAAATTGCTTTATGAATCGTTAAAATACCTTTTTTTCTTTGTTTTTGAGAGGTACACGCTTTCGAAATCATTTGCTCTTGTATTGAAGTGAAAGAAGAAAAGAACGTGTACGAAAACATGTTACCAACTTAACAAAATATCTATGGCCGTTATTAGATGAGGAAGAAGACGTTTTAAAACGGCTAGTCGTTTGAATAAAAGCGATAAGAAGATATAAATTTCGATCTACAATATAATCATGGCCGACAACCAGCCCGCCTTTAATTCAGCAAAACTATTTAAACTTCGCCGAACCTCCCTTGGCCAACATCCCGTATGTTGGTCTTGATTGTTTACCAACCATTCGGCCACGTCATAAAAATTAGCCATATGATCGCACATTTGGCAACCTATCCTCATGTTAAAGACTCTTAACAAAGTCCCTTTGTAAGAATCTAGAAAATACCAAATATATCGCCAATGGCATTGCGGTTCAGAACTTTCTGAGAATGTGAGAACGAATGAGAACGAAAGTTATTGATCATGAGAATTTGCGTAAGATGAATGAAGAGAAGCATTTACACCTCTTCCAACAATGCATGCAGCTTTTCAATTATGCGTACCATGACGAACCTGTCCGCAACGACTTGCACTGTTTTTGGCAGAGTATTTGTTAGGATATGTTTATTCAATTTACGAATGATCTTTTTAGTCGGGATATGCTCAGGGATTCCCAAGAAGTCGCTTTGCAAGAAATTTATCAAAATGGGTTGGACCTTCTATCTTTTTATTATTTACAGGGAATTTGCTTATTACCTATCCTATATACAATATATACAATTGTGTAATTTAATTAAAATGCAACTTAAAGAATTTAATGTGCACAGTGTTTATGAGGAAATAGCAGAGCATTTCAATGAAACCCGTCACATTCCATGGCCGAAAGATACGGAATTTCTTCATAGCTTTCCACAGAGCTCAGTGTTACTTGATGTAGGATGCAGTAATGGTATTTTAAATGTCGGTTGTGATCGCAGCCAAGGATTGCTGCGAGTGTGTAAAAGTTTACACTACAGTATTTTACGTTGTGACTGCCTTCAATTGCCCAATTTCTTTACAGAATATTTTTACTGAAGTTTGTCGTTAACTTCTTTGAAAACTAAACTACTTTCAAAAATTTTTTCCCTATTTTTTACCAATTTTTTTTTATATATTTTCTTTTATTATTCTTTATAAACTTGTGTGTTCCAATTAATAAATAAAGTAAAATTTTTGTTGTAATAAATCAAAAGCAATTACAAGTAATGATAGATATGGGGCCAAATGTTGCGCGTCTAATTCTAGTCGAAGATGCGGAGCCTAAAATTGCTTCTAAAACTGCTTCCATGCTTGCGGCTATACAAGAAGAAGAAAAAAAGAAAAAGGTTTGAAAGGAGAGTTTTGAATGATGAGTTAGCGTTTGGTCTTGTCTTGTGAAAGTCAATAAAAATGTGCTGTGTGTGGTATAAAAATTCTTTATTTTCTGATATCGCTTGTTTTACTTGTTTTTTTTTTTGTCAATTTGTTGAGACAATAAAATCTTTTGATTCTTGACTATTGTTTGGTCATTTGCTTAAAAAAAGCGGAAATTTTTTACATGAAACTAATGGCAAAAATTTATTTTGATAAAGTCTACAATAATTTATAGACAATTTCAGGAAAAAGATTGATACTTATTTTAAATAAATTATTGAACACGTGCTATTTAATAAAATAATGTTTTAACACGCGGATCGGTAATAATATACGCGATGATTTTGCTAGTAATAATATAACGGGAAGAGAAGGTAGCGGTGGGATTAGTGGTATTTAACGTAAAGTGGCCCTACCGCCTGTAGTACTTCCTCCATCGTTTCCGCAGCAACAACAACAACAGCAACAACCATTAATATTAATGCAAATCCAAAATGCATCACGTTAAGTCGATTTATTGGTTTTTGGCTATGCCTGTAAAGTATTTCGTGACGATGTCAAAGCATTGGATATCGATTAGGGTAAACATTTAATACCATGGATGGGCGCTCACAATCTTAAAATGGACAGAATTATTGATGTGGTTTTAAAGGGAAACATTTAGCGGCATAAATCACCTAGAGTTATTTAAAAGTTAAAGAGTAAAAATTTATAAATTTTCTTTTTTTAGAAAATAAAAATCATTAGTCAATAAAATTGAAAAAGGTGCGAATTAATCGAGGAACACCTTAAAATGCAGAAGAAAAAAGGCAAAAACAAATGATGAGAAAGCCGATACTCCGTTGACCAAACTCTAGTACTCATCATCGAACTGGTTTCTTGAGTTCCGTCGAAGTCCAGATATTTGGTTCATTGCTCCTGCAAAACGGTTGCGAAGTCTCAGATTCTCCAGGGATGTTGACGATAAAGTGAAGTTGGTGGAAGTGGGCTCGTGCATTTACCAGGTATTGTTGGAAAGTCATGATGCAATCTTTTATGCCAACAACACGGTGACGTTTGTACCAAAGCGCACGGTCCAGTTTGTAAGTGGTCTGGTGACCCTAAGGTAGATAAAATCATTGCTCCAAATATACCTTATTTGGGTGCCACGTCGGTGGCTTCTTCCTGCTCAAGGATAACTGCCATGGCCTTAACACATGGAACACATGTTTTATGGAGGCCGTAACGTGTGTTAAAACGCGTTTGCCATTGCATCTAATGGGCGTTATCACTTCAGCTAGGACAACATCGATGGTCGGCAGTATGGGTGGCGATATTGCAGGTATTGTGCCCACATCTGCTTTTGTGAAACGCCAGCGATTGGAGCAAGAGGGCGTTACATCTTGAGCTGGCGCTTTATCACTCAACAACCAGGTATTCGTAAACACTAAGTAAAGTGTAGCGAGGGAGTGTGCGCGTTAGGGGAAGTAGGGTGATTATGGACAGATACCGACCGACGAAGGGGAGACCAACGGAGGACGTACAGGACAGACTACAGGCTTATATAATGTGGAGTAGTGATAGTGGACGGAGCTTACGCAGAGTACTGTGTAGGAAGTTAGCCGACCGACTGACGATGGAAATTGGTGAACTAGTGACTACGCAAGACGTTGTAAAAATATTCATCAATTAGGTATAGATTAAGCAAGGTGGATAGAAGACGGGACGGTGAGGCAAGAATAGAAAACTACGTTTGCTACGCGCGAGAAGCTGTTGCATTGAAAAAATGACCATAAATTCAGTAACATCTGAGAGTAATTTAAAAATAATTCGGTAACATCTGAGAGTAAGCGTCTGTATTTGTTTACAATTGAGAATAATTGTAAAAGTCAGTTTGTATTTGTTTACAATTGAGAATAATTCAAAAAGTCAGTCTGTATTTGTTAACAGCTGTTACATTGAAAAAACGACTATAAATTCAGTAACATCTGAGAGTAATTCAAAATAATTCAGTAATATCTGTGAGTAAGCGTCTGAATTTCATAACATCTGAGAGTAAGCGTCTATATTTGCTTAAAGTTGAGAATAATTGTAAGAGTCAGTTTATGTTTGTTTACAATTGAGAATAATTCATAAAGTCAGTCTGTATTTGTTAACAGCTGTTACATTGAAAAAACGACTATAAATTCAGTAACATCTGAGAGTAATTTAAAAATAATTCAGTAACATCTGAGAGTAAGCGTCTGTATTTGTTTACAATTGAGAAAAATTGTAAAAGTCAGTTTGTATTTGTTTACAATTGAGAATAAGCAAAGAGTCAGTCTGTATTTGTTAACAGCTGTTGCATTGAAAAAACGACTACAAATTCAGTAACATCTAAGAGTAAGCGTCTGAATTTCGTAACATCTGAGAGTAAGCGTATGTATTTGTTTACAATTGAGAATAATTGTAAGAGTCAGTTTGTATTTCTTTACAATTGAGAATAAGCAAAGAGTCAGCTGTACGCTTATTCTCACATATTTGGAATTTTTATACAAATTATTGAGAATAAGAAACGCTTATTCTCAGGTGTAGGCAATCTTTATACGTTTATTCTCAGATGCAGGCAATTTTTATAAGAATTATTCAGAACAAGAAACGCTTATTCTCAGATGTAGGCAATTTTTAGACAAACACATGTTCAATTATTGAGAAATGTAAACAAACATGTACGCTTATTCTCTAAAGTGCCCAAATTTTATACGCTTACTCTCTGAAATGCCCAATTTTTATACGCTTACTCTCAAGTAGCTCAAGCAGGTTAGATGTAAACCACACAATGGATAGCATAAATAAAATTTCTTTTACTTCGGGTAATCTAGACTCTGCTTCTTAAAGAAATGATAGATTTGGCGAAAAGCGTCCAGCATCCTACTTCCAATAAATTAGTATTTCGAACGCTTCCGACACGTATGAGAAGACGAGCAATGTCTCACCATCCCAAACGGTTACCGAGGAAATACAGAACTGCTCATATTGCACAAATGTCAAAATCTGGAAGATCGCAGCAAGTAAAAAGGCCGTCGCGTAAATATCGAAGAAGTCCGCGAAATCTATTGGCAGATTATTTGCGGCGTCAACGTAAGCGCAAATGGCTGGAAACTCACATATGGCATGCGAAACGTTTTCATATGATAGAAAGATGGGGTTATCGGTTACAAACAGTTAAAATTAGGTCGTTTTAGAATTTCCCGCTGATCAAAACACACATCTTTATTATTTTTTTCTAATGTACTTATGGTTGTTACGAAAAATTAATAGAAGAATCGTGGGTATAAAAATTAATTTAAACTTAATGAATATGATAAAATGAGAAACGCAGGGTTCAACAACACACTTAAACAAATAAGTGCGTACAATAAATTTAATGGAATATATTTTTTTTATTAGTCAAATGTGTTTTTTTTAACGGTATCTGGCTTCAAATAATTTCAATTTTTTTTATTTAATTTACATTATATTAGATAGTAGTAGTAGTATTATCTCTCATCGTATCATAACATATATTTACCTTGAACGCTTTTGATCTTTTAAAGGCGTTTTCACATATGTTACATTTAAGTGTGCAGGCCAGGTCATGAGTATATCTACTATGTCGTTCATGGGATTGCAAAATTGGTGACACTTTCGAACATGTTGGACATGTTTGTTCTTGCGCTGCACGCTTTTTGTGATGCATAGGTTAGTGATGCTTAAAGCCGGTCTGACGGTCGGTCACCAAGATGGCAAATAACTTCAGGTGCGGGCTTTCTAGCATGTTCTAGCATGTACCGCTCAAATAGATCACGATTACTAATACATCATCCACAAATATCACAAACTTTGCGCCCTTTGCTCAGATAAACTTTTCGACAATGGTCGGTTAAACGATTTTTGTCGCCGTAACTGTGGTAGTCCAGCTGTTTAACTGGTAGACGTGTATTCTTCCATTTCTATTTCTACCTTACTGCGACAGCGCCCGCGACAGCTGTCGTCTTCTTACATTTTCAACACATTTGTTCCATATATAAATGGATTCGGACATCGGTTTAAAATATTTGAAGGAATTTTGAATGGAATAGAAGAATTTTATACCGATTTAGTTGACAAAATTCCTTCAATAAAAAACATTCGTGAACTCGTCACTGTAAATGTTGTCTTACTTGGAAGTATTCGAATTAATATTCTTTAGATTTCGCACTGAATGATTACTACGGTAGCCTAAAAGAGGGAAGCAATCATTTCTTATCCATTTAATTATCATTTGATGGAATGATTTTTAAATTTTGAAATAAGCTAATCGATTTGCTAAGAATCCAACTTCTAAAAATAATAAAACCAAATACACATTTATGATGCAGCGAATTAAGCCAATGCAAAAGCAAAATCATTTTTTTAAGAAAATGCATACACACAACATATACAAACATTCCTACTACAATGGCTATAAACAATTGTATACACTAGTCGGCATGAGCGCAAACATTACCGTCATAAACAATCAATACACAAAAATACCGTTTCAACCATCATCAAGCCTCTACAAAACATCAACATTCGCCTGATGGTGGAGGGCACCCTTTGAGTGTATATATGATTGCTCTTAAGAAGTTTTGCGCCGTACATAGCAACAAACCAGAGCCGCTGTTGTAGTAGCGTTTGGAACATGATCAAATGTAGTAACGGCTGTCAAAGGGACGAAAATTGCTCTAATCCCTAATACTTTATGGTTTGCACCTTATTTATTGACTCGACCGCTGCTACTGAATTACTGGATGTATGGGCAAGTGCATGGACCTTTCGCTGGTATTGCACGCTATTGTGCATAAGACATTGTTAAGCTCTAATTTGCTACTTTCTTATAGCTTAGAAAATTTGTTAAAACATCTTTTAACTTTGTTAAGTGAAAACACTACAACCACTGGTAATTTATGAATTTTGTACAAAAATTTCTTAGCACGTTCTTTCTGAACATATTCTGATTTCATATTCAAGAAACGTTTTTATATTAAATCAGATTTGTTCAAGACTTCAAAGAAACCTTTTTAGTATACCTGAGTTGGAAATTTCAACGTTTCGGTCTTAATAAAGAAGAAGATTGAATGATAATACTTTAATTTGTTTTTTATTTTTTAGCCTGTGTTGCTAGTGCTCAATGTCTCTTTTTTTTAGTCTAAGAATTCAATTCATTAGTCTAAAATTAAAATAATAATAATAATAATAATAATACTTTTTAATATATATGCAAAGCAATAAAAAGAAACAATTGTATACATATAAATGGATTAATAAATATATGAATAGTTGATAGTCTTGAGCCACTATAAACAAACAGGAGAGAGAATTTATATTCAGCCTGCGGCGAATTTTATATTTAGGACGTTTCAACAGCTTACTGGCTTTTTCGAACAGGCGGCATACATATCCATATCCATCTATCAAAGTATGACTTATTATCCGTTCAAGCAGGGCTTCTCGTATCCTCTGCGAATCTTCAATGGACGAAATTTATCGACCTGTCGCGGTGGAATTCAACAACAACGCTGGCTAAATGAAAATCTTCTTTTGCGCTCTGTTGACAACTTTTTCACTCTATATATAAATACGTATCTAAAGGGGAAAAGTATCATGCAAAAGCATCATGTAATCCGCCAATTGAATTTTCAGTTTTATTTTCTAATTGCAATTCATTAATCAAGGACAACTCATCTCTTAACTTAACAAATACTAATAAGACCTGATCAACTTGTCCGGCAAAATAGGTTTCTTTTTGGGTAGCTTAAATATATTTACTACAGCCCAAGTTAAATGTAGTTTTGTTTAAGCGGATTTACTTGTCTCATCTATTTTCGAATCAATATTATCTATTTGCTTTTGTTTTTATTCTTCTTTTTTTGCCTTTTTTCTCCTGGTTTACAAACAAGAAAAAAACCAAACAAATAAACATCGACAACAAATCCGTCATCCATCATCAATGGAACATTATTTATAAACGTTATGCTTCTTCTTGTTTGTTTTTTCCTTCCTACAACAACTTTACTATACCTGTAATTGTTTTCTTAATTGTTCCACCATTGAAACTGCATCGTGTACAACATGACAACTACAAATACAACTATAACATATATAAACAACAATTTTTTACTAGGTAACAATAAAATCAATTTCTTTTTAATCTTTTTCTCACTTATTATTTAACATTTTATACAAAATTTTTACATAAACACTAAGCTTCGTATAAAATTTATTTGTAATGAAAAAATCGAAATAAGCAAATTTCTCTTTCCTCTCTCATATATGTTACATCAATTTAATGGGTTTTTTAATGAATGCATTATTTTATTTTAAATACTTTCACATATTAAATGGCTTACTTGCTTCTGTCTCATTAATTTTTTGCCGCACTATTCATACACGCTTATCACCTAATTGCTTAACTGAAAATTTGAAAACAAAAATACTAGCTTTGTTTGCATACAATGCTCTAGAGACTGCTAGAAATAAACCCATAAGTGTGAATAGCTTAAAATTCTCTGCTGTAAATGCTTACATTCCATTGAGTTGAAATTTGTTAACTTTTATACTTTTACAATTCCATTGTCTGTTGTTTACATCAGCAGAAGTTGTTAATTTTCTCATTCAAGGATTTGCTAATATTGCCACTCCACTTGAAACGCCCACCATTCTTGGTATACTTCTGTCTTCGCTTAGCTGTCACATATAGATACAACGTTCGACTATTCGACTTTTCACACTTGGATACAAAGACAAGTGAGAATATTATAGCCAGGCAAAGTCGACCTATAGATACTCTGCGACACTCCGTCCAGTACAGTTTTTGTCATAAAAACTACCTTCTAGACCTACGTGATTCAAACTCCGTATTATTATCTTTGCTAAACAAAATATTTTCATCATGAAATATTAACAATTTAATCTGTTTCTGAAGGGCTTACTATTCATGAGAAATCTCATTTCTCAATTTATTATCGCTCTCTTGCTATCATAGCCTCTGCTCGACGTTAACGTTTTTTCCTAATATGTGATGGACATGGTAATCCACATGGATCCGATTTAGATACCTTTTTCTTTTGGTCTAAGTTTTAAGACTTAGAACTTGAATTATAGGCATAGTAAAACGACTATAGCCATTTCTTAACGGAACTTTGTGATGGCCATAACAATTGCCTTCACCAACTAATTTATTAAGCAAAAGTTTCTCATAGCCTTCATGAATATTTCAATGTATCGTTATTATTTATTGTGGATGAGTTACGACTATCCGCTATATTCTGAGCGGGGTTTTACTTGCTCCATTTTGTAACGCCGCGCCGTTTTTTAGACGTCAACTTATGATTTCCATAAACTAAAAAGCTTGTTTAATGCAAAACTGATATTGAAGGATTTTATTATTGACACTTCTGTTTCGGAACACGCTATTTTATAATAAGTGACTCAAACCTGAACAGGCAAAACACAAGCACTCATTTTACGACGGCTGATCAATAAAAATGTCAAAATAACTAATTATATCAGTGTTAAGTAGTGTAACTAATACAATTTTGGAAATTAGAAGTTAGAAGTAAGTTCTCCTTCATAGTAAATTTCGCTATTGGTTGTTTAATAGCTCTTCCTTATACCCTACAATACATGTGTTACAAGAGTTTATTAAGTCTGGCGCAGTCGCTAGGTGCAGCAAAGTCTCTAGGTGCACCGCTGCATTCAGCTAAATGCAGCATAGTCAATAAGTACACCACGGTCGCTAAGTGCAGCGCTGCATTCAGCTAAGTGCAACGCCGCATCGAGACGTGGGCGGTAAATATAATAATGAGACAAATACGTGGCGAAAAGAATGAACGGATTGAAACTGACAGCCAGGAAGAGGTATGTTATGGCATTCCACATGGAAGAAAAGCGAGATAGGGTAGTAGGAGAAGAAGCGACGGACGTGCAGGATACAGTAGAAATGGCAGAAGAACTCACTAGGGTACCATGCGTAGTAGACAGGGTAGATGTACTAAGCCCAGTAAATTTTATTGACGACATTTAGACTAGTGAGCCATCTACATCGGCGCAGGCGAAGCTGATCCGGGAGCTTGAGCGGCTTCAAGATCAAAATGAAGAATTAAAACGGTGCCTAGCAAGATAGGAAGACCGGGAAGTTGAACCAGAAGCTGACTACGTAATACTGGAAATTGAGGCAATAAAAGAAGTCGTGGGAAACTTGACTCCTCACGACAGAATTGTTCAACTACACTTCGATGCAGTGTATAGTAATCATCATGCAGTGTATTCGAGGGCGGAGGATACACTGTATGGATGCAATTACATCGACAAGCGCACCATGAAGAATACGGCTGTGTACAAAACGGTCCTCGTCTTCGCCGTAAGAAGCCTGATGACGACTCTTAGTATGTTGATGAACGTCCACCCTTTCAGATGTGGTACGTTTGATGTGTGTTTAGTAGAAGGCAATCTCAAACTGGCGAAGGAGATTGGCTTAGACATGCGAGCTGTTGTCTGCGACAGAAGTCTCGCATATAAGAAAGCTAAACACTCATTAACTGCTGGAGTTCTGCTGATGCACGACTATTTACACCTTATGAATAGATGCCGAGCAAAAATTGAAAGCAGCAAACAACAATACGAACATTCCGTAATTGGAACACTGTACAAAAGAGTCGCGACCACTTCTCGAGCCTGGGCTCAGAGAGGCGCTGTTCAGTCGTTCGCAACACCGCACTACGTAAATGAACAGCAAAGTAAAGGTAATTACAATATTACAAAAATATGTCAATAAGTAACTAATTTATTTTTTCTATTTCAGAACAGAAAAAAATCCACCAGCAATCTAATAAAGGAAGATCAAGCAGAAATCGAAGCAAAGTAAAGGTAATTACAATATCTCTCATTCTCTCTCATTTTTTCTCTTTTTTACTTTAGATTAAAAAACAACCTATTTTCATAAGGGAAGAGAAGCAATCGAGTCCCAACCCAAATTCCTAAGGGCAAAAAGCCACAATTGCTTTTGAACAGATACAATTGAATCTACATAGTACCTACAGGAAGGAGACCGCACAACAAAGGCATACTCAAGTATTGATTTAGCCGAACGCATGCACAGCCTTTTCGAATTGTAGGGATCAAAGCGCTACAGACCACCTTTTTGTAAAACCAAGCGCAGACCCAGCTTTGCTTAACGAGAGCTTAATATGCAAGTTAAAACGTAACCTTTAGTCAACTAGAACGCATAAATCTGTGAAAGAATCGACGTCCTCCAACTTTTGCAATGAAATACTGAGTAATGAATGAATTCCTTCTTGGGAAAGAAAGCTTTTTACATTTACTTAGATTTAATTTCATAAAATTCAACGAGCACCATGCAACCAAATTATTTAAGTCAATTTATGGTGATGTGATTGCAATTCTATGGAAAAGGAAGAAAACAGTTTCACTTCATCAGCATACATTAACATCTGGCTGGATTTATTCACCGAGGGCAGATCATTAATGTATGAATTTAATAAAATGGGCCCTAAATGGCTGTCTTGAGGTACGCCCGACGTGACGGGGAATTCATCCGAGGTAATGAAGTTAAACAAAACCCTGAATGAGCTGTTGTACAGATAGGAGCTTAACCATTTCAATAAATAGAAGAGGAAGTCAGAAGTTTGGAATTCGAAGATCAATAAGTTATGGTTAACCAAATCAAACGCTTGACTAAAATCCGTATATATGACGAGAACCACTTGAAAAGGCCTTAAAAAAATGACAAGTAAACAGATTGGTAACAGCAGATCTTCCTTTTTGAAAACCATGTTGAAATAGAGATATATACGATTTGATGGCAAAGGCCAAATGCTGAGTAAGAATTCGGTGGAACAGTTTAGGTAAGACACCCAACTTGACAATGCCTCTGTAGTTCTCAACGAGTTGTCTACTTTCACTTTTGTGAATAGGAATAAGGAAACTGCCCTTCCAACACAAATGGAAAACACCTAAATTCAAGGGCGGGTTAAAAATCTTTGAGATAACGCCACATGGCTCGGGAGCGCATGATTTAAGCACACATTATGGAATTCCATCAGGTCCAGGCACACAACTATACTTGAGAAAGCTCAACCCCTCTAAAACATCATTTTCTAAAATGATCACATTAGTTATTGAAACCAAATTATGTGGAATATGGGTAGTTTATAGTTAAATCGGAATTATCGGAATCGGTTTAACTTTCATTTAAACGCTCGTCGAACAACTAATATAGTAGCATTAATTACAATTAATAGTAATGTTTTAATTATCTGTATGACGCATAGTTTTAATTGACTTTAACTAATAACTAGTGAGAGGATTATATTTAGCTAGAGCGTTGTCTCTCATAAATAGGAACTTAAAAGAAGAAGAAGAAAGTAGGAAAACGAAATTTGAATACTCTATAATATTGGATGGACCTGGCCGATTATTTCCCTACTACAGATACTGAGGGGTCGCACATAAAATAACAGGCGCTTGCATGTGTTTTTTTTTTATCAGGAAATAAGACGTACCACAACCGCGCTAACATCCCAATGCTAAGTAACTAGCGAATCTCATTAGTAGCCGCGAAGGTTAAAAGCGTAAGTTTATAAGTGAGATAAGATCATCTAAATTGTCGCAACTTCCTAGGCAGGAAATTATATGCCAAAGAGCACGTAACTGGAGCAATCAGTAGAAAGTTATTGCGAACTGACCTACTAAAGAAAAGAGATTAAGGAGCTCCTTCGCCACCTGCCGTAGGATAATGTAGAAGCTAAGGAGAAGTCCAATTTTAACAAAATTAACCAAAGAGAGAATACATATCTAACTATATGATTACATAGTAGTCTTAATATTCTCAAATTTAAAGTATTCATTAAACTAGGGAAGGACTTATAAATGGCATAATTAAAGTACGCTCAAAATTGCACTTCCGAAATTCGTCACTTTTGTTCCCCATCAAATACTTTTAGAAGTTTAGCTATATGCTGCTTCATCTTATCCCGCTTGGCGATTTTGATTTCAAAGAGTAGCCTAAAGGTTGTCGTAGACAATGAATGCAAGATTTATTTGGCGAAAACCCGGTACGAACTTTCGAACAGTTTAGCAGTTGAGGTGCGAGGCGAAAGATACAAAAGGAGAGCAAATGGCTACGATACGAATTGACTGAAAACGGCATTTCGAACCGTTTCAACATCACCGTTTCGTTGCTTGCCAGGCAAATAGTAATTCCCTATGTGACTGACAATGTGAAGTACAGACAATCCTAAGCGCAAAAAGTTATGGGTTAATAGAGGACATCAATCCGCATCGACAACCGAAGTGGAATATTCACGGGGTTTGGTGTGTGCTTGGTGTGGTGAGCAAAGTACAGTGTATTACGAGCTGGTAAAACCCAACGAAGCTATTTCTGCAGATGTCTGCCAACGTTAACTGAACAATTTGAATGATGTATTGTTGCAAAAAAAAAATTAGCAATAGCGGTTAACAGACGCAAAGTGAAACTCTTCTGTGAAAACGTTCGTATATCGAGTTTTTAGTAAAAATTCCATACAGCAGGATGAAACACTTGGCTTAGAAACATAAACAAAATAAAAATGTTGCGGGGAGAATTTTTATGAGATTTTGTTTATTATCATAGAATTTTTTTCATTTCCGTCGAAACGCCTTCACGTTTTTTTCATTTCCGTCGAAACGCTTGCAGCTTTTTTTCATTTTCATCGAAACGCCTGCAGCTTTTTTTCATTTTCATCGAAACGCCTTCACTTTTTTTTCATTTCCATTGAAACGCTCGCAGCTTTTGTTTAAATACGCATCGTTTCTTGAAAGATGTGTAGCTTTTGTTGATTTTCGTAGAAAGCTGTGCGTTTATTGTTTGCTTTCATAGAAAGATGCTTTTTTTTATTTTCATTCATTTCGCATTAACATCATAAATTTCACATTTATTAAAAACAGCGTTGTGCTCTCTCTATTCTGAACATATGCTACTTTTTATAAACCATGTGAAGGGGAAAATAAGTTAAATTCAAATTCATCTTAGAAGTGCACATAGAAGTGCACATCGAGTGAAAAATTGAGAAAAATTAAACAATTAAAACAAGCCCAAAAGACTATGAGTATATTTAGTTTTGTTTCCATTATTTTATTAGGGCATCTGCATATCCAAAAGAAATTTGTCTCAACAAAAAATTTAAAAAAAGAAATTGTTTCACCACTTTATTGGCGGTAAGTGCATTTATTTTCTTGTGCTTACATTTTCATAAATTTCTCGCATTATTACATTTTTTATTGTATTACTTCCATACCGTAGAAATAATATTGGTGGGTTTTTTTTACATCAAAATAAAAAGTATACGTATGCAATACAATAAAGAAAAGTATCCGTTAGGTTGCATTGTTCTTGCACATGCACAAAAATAACGGCGAATAGTAATTAACATGGCGCTAATATCAATATATTATTATTATTATTGTCATTAATTTCGCCAGAGAAATAAATTCTAAGACTAAACTCTTAAAAGCACTAGCATCAAAGGCTATCGGCTTTTATTAAAAACTCTACCGCACTTGAGATTCGAACCCACGACCATTGACTTGCTAATTTTTAAAAAGCTGACCCGAATATATATGTTTTTCAGTGAATTCGTTTTTATAGTTCCTAAATAAACGTTCATTTATGATGGTACTGTGCTTATCACAAAAGAAAATATGATTTTTTCCACAACTCATATGTAAATTTCTAGACAAAATTTATAATTCTAATTATAAACAGCAACACAAAGTACAAAGGGCACTTGTGGTTGCCATAAATCCCTGAAAAGATTTGTTTAGCTTAAGCCATGTTAATAATGTTATAATTTTGAGTCAACCTATGCAATAGGAAGCGAACAAATTCATTAATTTGCTATATTTTAACGCGTGTGGAGAAATAGTCCTTTCTTAAAATATACGCATTAAAAGCGAAGCTATTAAATAAAAAATTTCTGATAATAACAATGCGAATTAATGGACATTGATATTGAATTATGCTTAGAAAATTAACAGCTGCTAGGCTAGACAAAGGAATTTAAGTTGTTGGTGGATAAATGTGATTCTAGAAAAAAGGGTGTGAAAAACTACATTCTATAAAGCATTGTAGTTTCATGCATAGTGAAAAGGCAAGAGAAAAAAAAGTATCAGACAGTGCCATAAAAATACACGGAAGCATTTTTAGGAAAGAAAATTACGAAATAAAAATTTTTTGGCATTTTATAAGAAAAAAAAAGCAACTTTGAAAATTTCATTAAAAATTGTGTAAAAAAGTCTGTTATAAACAAAAGAAAAAATATGTCAACACAACCAGATTCGTTGTACGACCGGAGAATTCGTTGTACGACCAGAGAATTCGTTGTACGACCAGAAAAGTTTGTTGTA
>NW_023998605.1:398698-456322 GCF_014805625.2 Glossina fuscipes | reverse complement strand
GACCAGAGAATTCGTTGTACGACCAGAAAAGTTTGTTGTACGACCAGAGAATTAATAGAGAGCTTTTTGATTTGTATTCGTTAACTTGTGATAATCCAGTTTAGTTAAATTCGAATTAAATTCTGATAAGCATTTTTTAAAGCTTTATATGTAAGTGAGCGAATTATTAATGTAGTTTACATTACGTTCAATATATCACTCAAGATTTGATTTTCATATTTGCTTTCTTTTCGCATCTTGTCTTATTATATTTTCTATAGTGTTTGTATTCTTGATGAGCGTAGAATTCTAAATCGACGCCCGTTGCCGCATATATGCTACGGTCGGATGGGAAATAGAAAGATCATCCACATATTTATGACAGTTGATGATTTAAAACCCGAATGTTTTCAGGCCGGCTGATGTAGCTAGTCCCGATTTAGCTATTATAGAGGATGATCTCAACTTGGAGGAATTAATGAAACAGAAAGCTCTTCTTCAAGCTCGATTAGGTGCTTACATGTCTGATACTGAAGGTGATGACAGTCGTTCGCAGCGTGAAATGGAACATACTCTACCTGTGAAATGTACTGAAAGTAGTGTAAGAACAAATACAGCAAGCGTAACGAACATACCACCACTGCAAATAGTAAACATAATTTAAATAGAATTTCTAAAGATAATGAATCCGATGTTATATTATTGGATGATTCTAGCGGTGATCGTTGCACACCGGAACGATTTAACAGACGGCAGAACACGGTAAGGCAAATGGACGAAAGTGGCGAGAAGAGAACAGCTCATGAGACATCACCGTTGTATGTAGATAGACTAACAGATCGACAGATTCCGATAGTCATCATCGTAGCTCATGTACAGAACGGCAGGACATGGAACGGCGCGAAATCGAGGGAATAGGGATTCGTTGTTGCGTTATCATTGCAACATACGCTGTAGCTAATTAGAAATTGACCGCAAAGCGCTTTGGCTCCATTTAAGTTCGCTTTGGTGTTGCACAATTCGCTGCTGTGACATCTGGTGTACCAGGCGAAATTTTTGTATGATATTGGTTTGGATGATATGCCAACACCACATTATCTACATAATCGACATTTAATATGGACATCAGAGCATTTGCCGCATCCTTAACACACTCTTTGGAATTTTTATTCATAAACAATTTCACTCCAATACTTATTTCATTTCGGGCATTTTCCGTAATTTTTTGTTTCAATTCTGCATTAGCACGCAACACTTGTCCATCGCTTTCGCGAAACTCGATTTGATCATCAATTGCTAGTCGAGATTCCTAGCCTTCGGCTACTCAGGCGGATAATTTCAATATAATATGCCGGAAATTGGCCGAAATATCAAAAAAAAAACCATGTATATTTTTTTTTGGTTCGTTACTGATAAATTGGCGGGTTTTCCATACAATGATAATAAAAAATGTAATAATGCATGTTATAACTGGCTGATAATTCGTGCATACATCTTACTTATAGATGTGCTAAGCTGTTTTTTAAACATGTTAATTTTTTTTTCTTGTATATCTTTATTTGTTTGAATTGGATTAAAGGCCAATACAAAGAACTAGGTGGTAGACTATGTAAGGAACTGAACCGTACAATGTCCGTTAAGAAGGTAAAATGGGCTTTACAAGACGTCAGAAAGGGTCTGAGACGACCTGAAAGAGGATCGATTTGTCGTACGGTTCATAGCGCGTACATGTATGAATTGGGGTTTAAGCGGGTTGCGTAGACAATTAAAGAACAACCCTACCGTGACAGAAAAATAGAGGAAAGTATCCGTTTAGAGATGAAAGCCTTCTGTGGGTTTGAGGAGGGGGCGTTATTAAACAGACCTATACCATCCATAGATGATGTGTTGGCAGGTCTGATAACAATTACAAACGACCCTAGCACTGATGGGACTAGTGCGCCGAGTAGTCCTATCATGCCGAGCGTTGAGATAGTGCCGAAAGAAACTTCAGGGAGCGCAAGGACATCAAGTTAACGTCATTCTAAGGTAAATGTATTAAGATATATTTCAAAATCAAATGATAGGTTAATATTTATCTCTATTTTATCCCTATTTCTATTTAATTTTAGATAAAAACTTGTAGTAAAAGCCGCCCCCAATTAAATTCCGCCTCATTGTGGAAGATGTTCAGAGTATCACACAAGCATTCACATGCAGTACTTTTATTGGCCAATGGTAACTTTGTGTCTTAACGTTTTTTTTCTATGCCATTTTTGCAAAATATATATCAGATCAATGTTTATTTATGTACATGTTCCAATAATGCAACTTTGTGGATGTAGTTTATGTATCGTTAACAAAAAATCTATTTTTATACTCATTTATACTTATATTTGAAGGACGGGGGAGAGCGCTACTATAGATGAGCCCCTCGACCAATTTGACCCTATTTTTAATACCAACATGAGCGCTGGAATATCGAATATTTTTGCCAAATTTGGAATCGACTTTTTATTTTTGCGGCCAGGAACGTGCTTAAATCGATTCAGAGTTTGATGCCGAACAAGAATACAGCTTTCGTCGGCTCGGAAGCTTCCTTCTGAGCGTTGCAAACATTTTGACAAGATGAACGCTGTGCCTTGGTAGTGAGTAAAACATCTTATATTGGTCGCGCAAACACTAAAGCATTTTACATTCAGCTGCGTCCAATTGACTCACCAACGTTATTTCACCAAGGATCATTTGTTAGAACGCTGAATTTTTACCAGTTTTAAATTGGATGCACTACGTTCTCCGCCAGAAAGACTGCAAAGCATCAGTACCTAATGGAAATTTCTGGGCGATTAAAAAGGGAAAATAAAAATGGAGGTACAGCGAACTTGACCCTCAAATTCCCAACATTTTCTGATCAATCTGTATCGGCATTATTTTGTAAAATTTTTCTGTTTCTACATTCCCCGTGTAAGGTAATGTACTAATATAATAATACTCAAAAAAACCCACGACCGCAGAACACACTCAGATATTAGTCATATGACTTATTTCTTATATTCTGAAATTCCGAACTTAGTTTATAGCACATGTCCCACCTGTTGGACATAAAATATATATCGATATACATCGAATGTAACTTTAAAATCAAAAAATGTATAATGCCATATCATTAGCGGAAACCTGTTCATTCAATCTTTATTTTTTATATTTTTCAATTGCTTCTAAAAGCTCATCGGCCTCCTCCCCCGTTTTAACACGTAACAACAAGGAGGTTGGCTTATCAGTTTCTGGTGTTGGCAAACAAAACAGCATTACATTGTTTTTACCCATGCGTTTTACAGGTAGGCCACAGCTAAGAATTAAATTAACCAATACTATACCAAGATTATTGTTTGCTCGCACCAGCAGATGAGTTTTTTCTGTCGATTCTACCTGCTTTAAGTACAAAGTGCCAATACCTTTATCCGCATAATTACCATTTTTCTTAACAAAAACTTTACACCTTTTTGAATAGAAAGCGTTCTCCTCGATTACTGCTTTAAATTCCGTTTTTGGTGGCTGATCATCTTCATCTTCTTCCTCGTCAGATGCAGTTGCTGATTGTGCGGCTGGCGCTTTGCTATTATTAAAGGAAAACGTTTTAAGATTTACAGCGTTTTCAACAGACGGTTTAGCAAAACCGAAACTCTTTACAGATGGATCGGCCTCACTTGTTTTTTCAGAAACGAAATTGAAGGTGGTTGTTGGGTTAATTTTTACGGCATTTGCTTCTTGCGACCTCTCCTTCACACCAAAGCCGAAACCATTTACTTTACTGTCAGTTAGCTTTGAATTGGTAAGTGAAATTGGCGGCATAACTGTAACACTATCTACTGTGGTAGCGTTTATATTCGAACCGCTTAACTGGAACGTATTTGGAGGCGTTATTGTTGCCTTTGTAACGCCAGAGCCCGTTTGAACATCGCTTATTGGATCGCTGCCTATTTGTGCGTTGTCTTTTTCAATGTCTTTTAAGAACTTTTGGTAATCTTTAAAAATTGGCGTTAATATACATACTGGATTCTTATCCACGTGGACTTTAATCCAGGCACTAACAGCCTGATTTAACCCTTTGAGTTTCCCATAGTACTCCGAAAGATTGTCAGTTAATTTTGAAAACTCCATGTTGGATTCTGCACTGGAGGTAAACGAAAATGAAGGTGTTATTGCTTTAAATTCACCCTTGTGGCTACTTTGGGGGCCTTGTATGTGTTTAGAAATATTGGTGCCAGAAGAAAAATTACTGGACGCAAGAGTGCTGGTAGGGCCATTTGCCGACACTGGCAGTTTCGAGATGAACGCAAAAGGAGGAGTTTTGGAAGTACCAGTTTCCTTGCACAGGCCAGCAAAGGAACCAAATATACCTTTGGTGGAATCGGCGCCTTCGGTTGGATTTGTGATGCTTACATGACGTTTAGCCTTCTTTATGACACGATTTTTTAATTCATCTTGGGAAGCTGGTCGAAATTTACCACGCTCTTCAGGCTCTTCCTCCTTATCCCAATTATCGTGATTTAATTCCGTGGCGGCTGGACGTTTTGAAGACATATTTCTTGAGCTAGCTTTTTGAAAATTACTTTTGATTAAAAAGGCTTAGTATCCCAATAATCAGCCATAAATGCACATAAAGAAGCTACAACAGAGTTGCCGATGCTTAATACTGGAATTTTTATACTAAACAAAAACAAGGATTACGTAAACCCGAAGTTTTTGTAATGTTATACGAATAAACATATATCCTGAAATCTCAGATCTGCAAGATATATATATATATATATATATCTAAAGTCCAGGGAAGGCGTATTTAAAAGGTAATATTATCTTACGTTAGCAAAAAAACATGGTTTTGCTTTCGACATTTGTACAACAAATAAAAAAAAAACGTAGTGTTAAGGTTTCTATATACGGTAGTACAAATTTTCGAGTTCACAAACAATTTTTTCAGATATGTCAAGAACAAATTAAAGACACGGTACTACTACAAAATACCCTTTTCTCTTTGAGCTCTGACACCTCGTCGTTAAAAATCAAAATTTCAAACCCAAACCAGGACAAACCAAAATATGAAAATATGGCTACAAATCTGAAGATTGTCCCATTATTTTTTCTGAAAACTTGATGTAAAAAAAAAGAGTTGAAACGAATTTTTATTTTTTATTAAACAGACAAATTTTAATTTATTGAAAATCGGTTGTCGCTTACTAAATAATATTTTTTCCGAATTGCCTGTAGTCTATAAGCTTCGTATTTAATGGAAACAAGAGAAAGTGGAGAGTGGCAGTTGAATATGATGAACAAGGCTTGGAAACGTGATAAGGGATGAATTAAAAAGTACATATAGTTCGATACCATGTTAATCTTTGCGTATTTGAAGCCAATGCGTCCACTGTTCTTTACGACAGTGTTTTGTTGGGATTTCTTTAGAGGATCACGTTGGCTTGATTGCGGGCAAAATTCGTATTTTTAACCTATAAAGGACAGTTATTACAATTTTTCACATATTAGTCGAGACTCTTTTATATATATCACCGAAATTCATGGAGGTAACGATGTGAATAGGGAATTGTCGCCGTGATTATCGGGATACAGTTGATTGTCGCCAAGAGGCAAATCATGTATCGTTGACGCCAGCTTTCCAATATTTATCGTTAAATTTTCCGTTAGAATTCGTCAATAACTGAGGGAAGCCTAAAAAATGGAAGACAAATTGACCGTTTTGTACAAACAAACCATAATTGCTAAACAATAACAAGCACGCAAAATTAAATGAAAAGAAAGGTATCGAATATTAGTGGCCATAAAATTATAAATGAATTTTTAGGTTGAAATGATCGTAATCGATTTACAAGAAATTTACATTTGATTGCTGCGAACTAGTGAAAATTCCTTGTAAATGTAGGTAACATGTGTTCTGATTCGAAGATTATAAAGTGGTTACATTTCTTACCAGTTGGCAGTATGAAATGTAACTAGTAAACGGAGTAAAGAAGATACCCTATAAGCAAACAAAAATTCGCATGTGAATTATTTGAAAAAATAACTGCAAGATGTGTTACGATACTGCAGTTAAATGAAGTAGTCATTGGAGTGTGCTACTGGTTTGACAATACGAACAATCTTAAATATTTTTTTCTTTCAAAAATTGTAACTTCAATAAAATTTTGAAGGAACAAATGGCTGCAAAATTATTTGAATTAAGGATCGTTCTGAAAAAGCTGAAAATTATCAACGACGTTCATTGTAACGGCGCCGAAATCTGAATAGACTGAAGGATAAGCTAGCAATTAAGCTAAATCCATTGAATTTGATGCGCGGAAATACGGTGGATTGACGAAGAGTAAATTAACCAACATTTTATTAGTTATTTTATTATTTTTATGTTTGGACAAATACAAAGTGAAAAAAAAGTGGGGAAACCGCATCTTGTCCTTGGCGGTCTTCCATGTGAAGAAGTTTTACCGAAGGCCAGAGAGGTCGGAATTCTAGAAAGAAATGTTTACATTTGCGTAAATAAAAAGATTTTACTAACACACACACATTCAGGTTACTTATGCACATGTTACAAATATTTATTTATTTATTCGTTTTGAGATAAGTTAATGGGAGGAAAATCTTGCAAATCTTTTTTGGCCCACCTTGTTGTAATACTTTATTGTCCTTCGCGGTTTTCTATATTTGCCTCTTCAAATTAACCAACATTTTATTAGTTATTTTATTATTTTTATGTTTGGACAAATACAAAGTGAAAAAAAAATGGGGAAACCGCATCTTGTCCTTGGCGGTCTTCCATGTGAAGAAGTTTTACCGAAGGCCAGAGAGGTCGGAATTCTAGAAAGAAATGTTTACATTTGCGTAAATAAGATTTTACTAACACACACACATTCAGGTTACTTATGCACATGTTACAAATATTTATTTATTTATTCGTTTTGAGATAAGTTAATGGGAGGAAAATCTTGCAAATCTTTTTTGGCCCACCTTGTTGTAATACTTTATTGTCCTTCGCGGTTTTCTATATTTGCCTCTTCAATGAACGAGCCTAAAATGAAGTTGCGATACATTACACTGAATATGTGCGCACTCGTTAGCGTTGAAAAATCTTTTTTTCTCCTCTCAAATATTCCAACTCAAATATTCACATATATTTTCATATAACTAATTTCGTACAAAGTTTAATTTTTATAATCAAAAATAATTCAATTTTTAATAGCTGTTTATATGTTCTTTTTTTGCGGTTGTTTTTAAGCTGCTTTAAAGGAAAGATTTCTGGTAAATTTTTTTGCTTTATTTTCAAACTAATGCAAGGTTGTTCGTATGGTATTGCCATCTTCTCAACCCGAAATTACAAGTCATCTTCTCTAATTTTGTACTGAAACAATATATCAATTAATTCCTCAAAGGGGTGACACAATGACACGGCAATGATTAAAGAGTCGAACACATAGCTGGCTCACGTTGCTACAACAATGCTATGCAATGCATGTGACTAGCAATTGTTACGTTAACGTCAAGGAGAAGTGATTGGTGAAAAATTTCTTGGAAAAGTGTTTTTTAAAACAAAAACGGAATATTTGGGATGCGCAAGACGATTTTAATTACTGTTGGTAAGTTCACATAATATATGTAATTGATTTGCCATCCTTAATACCAGTTCACTTCTGGTTTTATATGAAAAAATTTGTAAAAAATATTTGATTATTTGGATTATGGTAATAGGAATCATACCTAATATACAAATGAAGATTTGGAAGTAAAGCGAGTAAAGGAAGTGAGTTGAAGAGTAGATTTGGTCTTATTACCACTACCGAAAGGAATTGGGTTTTCGCAACATTGACCATTTGGAAGTCAGAGCAGCTAACTTAGCTCATTACTCGTTTTTGAGCGCCATATGCAAGGCGATGCTTCGCTGTTTAACATTAACCAAGCGCATCAGGTGGTGCTAAGAAAATGACACTTAATTCTACCGACCAGATGGTTATCGGCATAATACAAAAAGTCTTCAACTGCATGATTTTTGAAAACTTATTATAAAAAATTATAAAAATTGTTATAATATTATACGTAACAAGTTTATTTAAGTAAATAAATGAAAGCAAAAATTTTCGTTTATTAAGGAGACCACGAGGAAGGTGGCAAACACATTCAAACGAATGTCGCTCATTTAGTTACTCTCTCAAATTATCAAATTCGATGTTCAAATACATTCAAACACATATAATAGGCAACCATATTGTTTAACAGGAAAACAACAGAAAACATATGGTTTAAAAATAAAGAAATTAACGTGAACATAAATAATAAATAATTGGCTTAGTCCATCTCTGTTCAACATACCAAAAAAAAAAAAAAAAAGAAAGAACATAAATAATAAATTCATAAAAAAAATTAGTAAGGAAGTTGATATAATAGTAACCAAACTTGTCTATTGATTAGTGACAAAGAACATTGATTGGATAAAAAATTTAAATATATGAGAAGATATTGGGTAAGATCACTTTTTGAAACTGAGTTTTTGAGACATCGTTTGAGCAAATGTTTCTGCGTGACCATGAAAATAAAACAATTTGAGTATATTTCTATTTTCTATTTAAAAGAAATGGTTTTAATTGTTTGTTTTTCATTTCTTAGAGAATAATGCATGATAGAATACAAAATTGCAAATCACATAATACGAAAACAATTTGCACTAGTGTAAGACAAACATATACAGTCAAACCTGTTTTTGTGCGGTATTTTTTATGCGCTTTTATTTGTGCGATTCTTTTTGTGCGGTATATGAATATCGACACATTGAATTTCGCCGAGAGGTTAGGTCAATCTGAACTGTGTTGGCATCACTTTTTTCGCTATTGCATCAGGTCTATGAAGCTTCCTTTTGAGTTTTGCAAACGTTTTGACGAAATGAGCCCGACCTAATCCTTCAGTGGAGGTTATCCAAAATCTCACCCGGCTTGCTTAAAAGTTACAGACGCTTACACAAAGTTAAATATTTGCAAATCGTCGAAAGAAATAGATAGACAGATAGATGCGCCACAAGCCATAGGAAATCTTAATGAACGTGGACACTGAAACCGACTTGACGGCTCATTTGCACTTGTAAGTCTTCAGCTTTGACGTTACTCTCATATACTTCATATTTATCTAATACATAGCTCTACAAAAACAACTAAGAACATTACAGTCGGCTCAGGCCGGCGATTAAATATCCTTCACCACATAGTGTAACAAGTTTTTATTTTTTTACAAATTATAGAACACGAAAATTATATTTTGTTTCTATATAAAGGTATATTTTTCATGTGCACGTTTATAAGGAAGCTGGCCCAAAACGCAACCTAACACAGTGCAAGTTTAATCCTTACATGGGGGCAGGATTCAAAAGTAGGAGTAGATGCTCCAAATTTTGTAAGGTTCATTTCATTTTAGTTAATTGCTGACCTTTTAACCATTAAGACAGGATTAATATGCGCGTTTTGAACTACGACGAGTAGTATTGAATTATGTACCTTTTGAAAATTTCTCCTTGTTTAAAATTAGAAATTAAAATTTTTTTAAATGTTTCAATGTGTAATTTAATTATTTATTTTGTTTGGAAAGCACTTTCTTGCTATTTCGTAAAGCTTTGACATATTTTCTAAGTGATCCTTTTTTTATGCGGTCCCTCTCTACCGCATAAAAGAAATTTTCTTTAATATGCTGTGAAAAATTATTTCTTATAACTATTTATGAAGTTTTTGAATATTTTTTTTGTGCGGTTTTTTTTCTGCGGTCCCTATCTATCGCACAAAAACAGGTTTGACTGTATTGGATAACTAAGTTGAAAATTTGAACGAATCGATCATCAGTTTTTCTTGTGCTTTATTTTCCTTTTTGTTTTATTTTTCATTTGCTATAAAAGTTTGCAACAAATCGGTGAAGTTCAAGTCTCAGCCAGAAGATTAATGCCTCATCCTGTCACCATCGAGTGTAAATAAAAGATTTTGCAATACCTTTTCTAAAACAAAGCAAACAAAGAAAATACTTTTTCTATTGCACATCTTATTCAACCTAAAAAACTTGAAGTATTTTTGAAATATTAGTCAACAGCCCGTAGAATAATTTTTGGTGAAAAGAAAAATTTTAAATGACGCAAACAGATTATTAGATTGTTGGCTATATAATCAATTAACTTAAGCCAATCAATAAATTCAAAGCATTTTATTTAAGAATGTTATTATTATTATTTTAATTTTAGACTAATGAATTGAATTCTTAGACTAAAAAAAAGACATTGAGCACTAGCAACACAGGCTATCGGCTCTAATTTAAATAAATGGATATTAGATAATAAGCTTAATAGTATTAATAAAGTAAAATATTGAATTGATATTCTGTTCTGAAGCTGATTGTAGAATGTTCAAAGGGTTAATCTTTCCAAATGCAATACTTCTAGCCAAGGAAAAGTTGAAGCAGTCGCAGAGAATGTGCTTTATAGTTAGAGTTTGTCCACAACTGCAGATTGAGGAGGAAGACTTCTTCAAGATCCATTGGTGAGTTGCGATAGTATGACCAAGGCGAATTCTCGAAAATGTTTGGATCTTGGTTTTCTCAACGTTTGTTGGATATAAAGGTGGAATTAATTGAGGGTTAAGAATGTTATTATGAACCTTCAGGTGAAATTTAAATTTAATGGATTGAGAATTGAAACGGTGGAAATAGAGCAAAATGGAAAAATGATTTTTCAAAAAATTTTTCTTAAATAATTAATTGTTTAAGACCTTAAAACCAAATTATGAAAAACTCGTTTGCCTGTTTAATGTAGCACGGACTAATTTGCTTTTAATGGTTTACGGTTTATTAAAGTTCTTAGTTCTCTGGATTTGTCACCTTGCAAACAAGAAGTGTTGCGTTGAAACACATTAGAAAGCACTTAGTAAAATTGAAATGAAAGCTATGGCAACATTGTCAGTGGAAAAAGTCTGGCAAAAGTTGTGTACGAAATACGCAACTCCAGTAAAATAAATAAGAATAGAAATAGTGAAAATATTTTAGGTGAGGAGCAAATTTCATGAAAAATTTAGTCAACAAAAGTTGCAATTTTATCTACAATTTCTCCAAATCTATTTCAAAGTCGGAAAATTTTTATATAATGAATTAGATACGAATAAAAACGTTTTGAGTAAAGCTTCGTACAGATTACGGAAAAAGGAGTAGGCAAACGCGTACGGAAAATATAGATGACGCAGCGTGGAATACAAGAGTTATAATTTTAAAGGAAATTACGTACATACTAGAGCGAAATTTAAAGCAATCGGGACGACTAGTAGAAAAGAAATGGGGGCTGGTAATGGATATAAGAATTGTAACAATAAGAACATCATTGGATACTAAAGTATAAATAGGGAAGCCTGTAACCTGACGGTTAATTATAAAGCAAAATAACTGTGATTAAATTATTTCTACAACGCAAAAGCAAATTGTAAATTTCAATTGTCTTAAGTAGTCATTGTGCGAAGGTCCTGATTAGGTGCTGAAAACAACAACAAAAAGAAAACAAAGCACGATTGTCTATAGACTGTTTGTAACGAAATTTAACGAATAGCGTTAATCTATTATATGGCGTGCGCAAATTGGTGTGCCCCTTTTCTACTGCACCCTCCGTCATTCATGATCGCATAATTACATGGATGTATACGAGCAGTGCGTTTTTCATTTTAGTTTATAGAGGATATTTAAATTCCTTAAGATAAGTATTATATGTGTTTTATGGAAAAGTACAATTATGTACGTACATATATGTTTGTAATGTATATATATATATGTATATAGAATTTTACAAATATCTATATACATGTGCGTGCATTTGAGTGAAAGCATTTGTAACCTAATTACAATAGTGGCTATTGTTTTGCTCTGCATCAAACAGAACAAATATTTGTAATTCGTGGAGCATAAAAAGCTTATATTTCCTGTTTTTGCCGGTGTTTTTTTCGCGGCTCGCAGCAACGGTAGTTCATAAACCCTGTTGCAGTGTTTCTATAAGAGTACGTTTTGAGCAAAATGCCGCCAGCGCTTATCGGAATCGCCGAGTTCGTGGAAGAAACTCGAGATGATTACAATTCACCAACAACTTCAACATTTGCGTCTCGGATGCCAGATTGTCGACAAACAATATCTGTTCTGGAAGAGGTATGTAGAGCAGTAAATTTTATTCACAATATTTGTAAGAAGGGATATCAAACATCTTTGAAAACCAAAAACAATAGTTTGAATTCTCAGAACCGGACCTAAGTAATACGCTAAGTCTTAGTCGTAATACTGAAATTCTTTTACTTGACCCATAGTCTGCAAAATCCCCTTCGCTGTGAACTCGCTAAATTGATAAGATATTATTAGATTTGTATAATAACATATCTGTCATATTTCATAAAATTCCGACCATTAGTTTCAGTAACGACAGTTTTCATATTGTTTTGACCGACTTTCACCAATTGCTATCCAGTCGACGAACTGTCGACTTGATTCTGGGGTGTCGTTATCGCTGCTTCAGCCATTGTCAAATAACGTATGAAAAAATCCTTTCCTTACTATTTAAATATGCCTACCTTTTAGCTCACTTCCGTAAATTATCTTAAAAAAATCGTTTATATAGCTTGTCCACTTTTTAGTCTATTATGATTCCAACTGGTTATTCTCTAAAAGTGTCATTCTTTTGATGTCTGTAAGTAATACTTATTACAAGTTTGCTCCGAGTTAGCCTTGCGCATTCCATTGTACTTTCGAAGACTGAAGAAAGCAAAGAAAACGGTAATCCGGAAAATGATCGCATCCATCATATTTAATGTAATATTAGCACATCTCGTCGCCTTTTATTTTCCAAGCTTTTTTGACACTAATCTTAAGACATATTGTAGCGGTCACTATTTTGAAAGGCATATTCAAGGTGTATTCGATACGTTTAGAAACCATAACTATGTCTTATCACATTCATGCTTTTTATAGGCAAACTTGGCCCATTTATTCAATACTGTTACTCTTTTCAAAGACAAACTTGCTTACATTGGCACCGTATGAAATAACCAGAATGACGGGACATATAATTCGTTTTGGTAATCTTGGAACTAACAGCGACTTAAGACGGAGCTTTCTTAAAATATTATGAATCTGTTTCATCATCTGTTTCATGTCATTACGAAGTTAGCATGATTTGCTGTAGTTAATGTTTATTACAATTTTACTACTTTTGCTACCATGAATTAGTCTAAATCACAAAACATGAAAAATTAAATCTTTTCGCCACATAAACACTTACTTTAGCGCAAGTGTATACGGAAGGTAGCTTAAAAATTGTCCTATCCGATCCGGATTTTCCTTTTTTATATCAATCATATCATCATTAGATATATAACCGCCTTTCTTATAGTTCGAACTTGCGTTGTTAAGTTGTAAACGGGAAGTTGATATGGGTAATGATTTATTTCATGCACTGATGACATGCATTACTTCCTAATGAAGATCGAAATTTCGCAAAATAGCGCAAGGAAGGCTGTGAAGGTAAATTCGTATTTAACTAGCAAAGATACCTACCACCTTCCTTAACAGAGTTCTGTAAACGCAACAGAGTTCTATCTGAATAAAAATATCTTTCAAACAAACTAAACAAACTCAAATCTGCTTTCAGGAACTATTTTTGACAATTTTTTGAAATTGGGTATGTTAGTGAAAAATGGCTACACAACACACAAATTTGAGACTTTAGCTCGGCCAAATTGGAAAATGTCGCCCCTTTATTCACCTATATCATTTGAATCTACGCCGAAGTATCTTTCGAGTGAGCCAAAGAAAGTCGAACTTTTTCTTTACGAACTATTTTTAACAATTTTTTGAAATTCAGTACGTTAGCAAAGAAATAACTATGGAAAAACATCTAAATTTGAGACTCTGACTAGAAAAGATCGTCTATAGTCACCTATATGATGTAAATCATGTAAATGTGACGAATCACAAACACGCGATTAACAAAAACGCGGAAACATTTTCATTTGTTTTGTAATAAGAGAAGCCGCCGACAACCAAATCCGTCCATCTTCGCAGGTGTATAAGCTGAAATCGGATCAAATAAGGTGGTAGGCGTAATACCGGATTCCATCATAGGTCATGAGAAGCAAATTTGCACACAGGTCACAGGAAATCATCAATGTATTAATATACACAGGGACCCTCATGTTTTTTTCTGCGGAATGCTAAACGTCTATAGAATGCGATGTACAAGAATTAAACAACGTACGTTGCGTACGGTCAGTAAGATATTTCTTAAATCACGCAACTGAATTTTGTAAAAAAACCAGTACAGCACAACTTGTATTGACTTGTGGTCATCCTATTGAAAGTCTGTTAGGTATACCATCTCGACATGGATTGCAATATTAAATTTCTTTCATATTTAATATATATATTGCAATAAGAGAATGGAAGACCGTGTTGGTTGGATACTATTAGTTTAATAAAGGCTAATATTATAAGATTCACGCTTGATCACATAACACCTGCAGTGAAAACGTTTACAATAAAGATTTATTGACACGAAGCTTACATTTGGTTGAGTATACAGACCTCTTTCTTCTGTTGATTATTATAAAATTTTACGTCATACTTAAGGTATTTAATTTTAATGCAAGTTGCTTCTAGCATACTTGATCCTGCTACTGAAAATATAATCTTACAATAGTAAGTTTTCTTCTTCATCTGTTAACATAATTAATCGTTTTGTTGTTTTTTATTTAAATTATACGCAGCGTTTGGAATTCGATCGTGAAGGATTGGCAAAATTAAAAAAGGCTGTCAAGGCTATATACAATTCGGGAAATAGTAAGTTTTCACTAAAACGAGAAAATATCAGCATTTAGACCCTTGAAATAAAATTATAGCGCTATGTTCATGTATATAAGTGCGTGCCTGCGTCTTGTTGTGCGATTTTGTCATAGTACTGAAAAACTTTCATATCCATTTTCCGTGTTCTTGCTTAAAATATCTATAAATGAATATATACGTGCACATGTGCGCACAGACGTGAAGGACTTTTGGGATTTATTCCGAGGAATGTTAAAAATTTCTCATATAATTTTTGATTTCCTCTCACGTTGCAGCTCATGTGGATAACGAAATGTTTTTAGTACGTGCTCTCGAACGTTTGGGCAGCAAAGTAATGGATCAAGATGAACCAGATATTGGAGCAGCTTTTTTAAAATTTTCAGTGGTGACTAAAGAATTGAGCGCGTTAATGAAAACATTGGTGGGTATTAGCAGCTTAAAGGTAATGTAACTTTTTAGTTTTCAAAACTTTGATTGCAGATGCAGAATATCAACAATATTGTCATGTTTCCAGTGGATTCTATCTTGAAAAGCGAATTGCGCGGTGTGAAGGGGGAAATGAAACGTCCTTTTGATAAAGCGGCCAAAGACTATGAGGCTAAATTTATAAAAATTGAAAAAGAAAAAAAGGCTCAGGCCAAAGAGGCTGGCATGGTACGCACGGAGATTGATGCTGCTGTGGTAGCTGATGAAATGGAAAAAGAAAGGCGTTTGTATCAATTGCAAACATGCGAGGTGAGGACTAAATTGAGCAATAATCTTCAACACCAATGCTATTTTCTTTTGTTATTTACAGTATTTACTAAAATATAAGGAAATCAAAACTAAAACTGGCATTGAATTGCTGCAACATTTTATTGAGTACTATCACGCTTTGAATAAGTAAGTGGGCGTGGAAGAAATATAGTTATTGGCAATACAGGCATTGTGTGGTTAATGGAATAGGGAGAAATAGATTTAATGGACTTTAAATGTTTTATTCTTCTTATTCATATATAGTTATTTCAAAGACGGCCTGCAAACAATAGAACATTTCGGCACTTATATCAGTGATTTGAGTGAAAAGTTGCAAAAAATTAAGCAGCGCCAAGAAGAGGATCGTCGTAGTCTCCTGGAGTTGCGAACTTTGTTGCGTAGCGCTCCAGATTTTGAGAGGATAGATAATCTGCCAGTTACCGATAAAGGCGGAGGAGGCGGGAGTGGTAGCTGCGGCTTAGGATCGGGCGGAGCTGGTAGTTTAGGTTACTCTTTGCATCAACTACAAGGCGACAAACATCACGGCGTTACACGCTCAGGGCATTTGTTAAAAAAAAGTGAAGGTAAAGTACGCAGAGTATGGCAAAAGCGACGTTGTCGTGTTACCGCTGATGGGTTTCTGGATATATGTCATGCCGACGAATCTAAACCTCCAACACGTGTTAATTTGCTAACATGTCAGATAAAACCTGTACCGGATGATAAACGGGGCTTTGATTTAATCAGCTGTACGTGGTATTAACGTTAATTCGGTCTTTTGTACTTTTGTGTAATTCGCCTTTATGATTTTAAGATAATCGTCCATACCATTTCCAAGCAGAAGACGAGGCAGATCAAAGAGCTTGGATGGCTGTATTAGTAAATTGTAAAGAAAAAGCTTTGGCAAAAGCATTCCAACACGAAAATCCACAAATGAGTCCCAGTTTGGTAGAGTTACAAAAGACTGTTATCAGGTAAAATTAATATATTAAATATTGTGAATGCTAAATCCAACCAATGGACACCATTCAAGTTCCTGGAGAACTTAAAATCAATGCAGCTAGACTAACCATCTAGTCCATCCCTCAAAAAGAAACCAATAAAATCCCGATAGCCTTAGCGATCATCCTACATTTATTGTTAGAACTTATTTATAATAATAATAATACTAGCCTTAAATTTTAGAATTTTTGGTTTGCAGAGACACACAAGAACTGTTAAAATCATATTGAACTTGAGAAATCTAACAGCCTTACGAAGCAAATAAAACGAGGAAAAACCGGAACTATTGTATTACCATATGTAGATTGTTTCTCTTTCCTGAATTTTGCATACTCTTAATTAATGAACTGGTCATTTATCAATTAGTGATTACTTAAGTTTGAAAATGGGCGTGTCCAATCACAATAGCTATCGATATATGATTCATGACAGATATCGATTTAGGATATGATCCGAAAGTTTATTAACATCATTTAAAGCTTGGATGAGAAAGTGGTCGCAATCATCGCACATGCTTGTTTAGACAACGCAACCTATGTAACTATATGACTTAGAAGTTGCTAGTGAGAATGAATTCTACTGACTAATGGCCACAATTATTCGTGCATTGATAGCTTGTGGCTACACCAAACATTTGCCTCAGAACGGATATAATTTTCTTACTGATTCATTTTTATTCCTTTGGAATTACATGGGGTTCGATTTTAAAAAACGCACTAATATTTATATCCTCTTTTTAAGATACGTCCAATTATTGCCGGGTAACGATCAATGTTGCGACTGTGGTTCCCGTAACGATGTCACTTGGATAAGCTTAAATTTTGGTATTTTAGTATGTATACAATGTTCGGGTGTACATCGCGATCTCGGAGTTCATCATTCACGCATACAAAGTCTAACGCTAGATAACTTGACAACCGCTAATCTCCTGATCGCACGAGCAATGGGAAATCATGCTCTAAATGAGATAATGGAGGCAACCTTGGGCAAAGGCAAATTAGCACCAGATAGTACAATGTGAGTTATCTTGTATCTTTTTTTTAGAAACCCATCACAATATATTTAAATAATAGGGAACAACGCTACGACTTTATACGTGCCAAGTATGTAGCAAAACGTTATGTAATGCGCACCTGTGCTGATGAGAATGATTTGCGCTGTGATTTGGAGCAGGCCATTGTTAATGCTGATCTAAGTCAATTATTGCAGGTTTGGGCAGAGGGAGCTGATTTTACATGTTGTTTACCCTCGTGGGACGATGGCGAAACCGCCTTGCATTTGGCTGTGCTACGAGAGATGGGTTCAACGTTGCACATTGTCGATTTTTTAATACAAAATATGCCACCAAAGGGCCTTAACAAAGCCACAAATCCGCCCAGTATATTGAATATGAGTGGCAAAAATACCGGTTTGCATTTGTGTGCTTTACACGATCGACGAGAGTGCATGAAACTGTTATTGCGTTCGGGAGCCGACTATGAGATACGTAACTCCCAGAATAAAAATGCAATAGATATTGCCAAAGAAATGGGGCATAATATGTGCAAAGAATTGGTGAGGTTTAGGAAATGCCGCTACAATCGTTTTATAATTTAATCCTTTTTATTGAGTAGATTGAGTGTGCCATGAGACGTGAGAAAAGTGCTTTCGATCATATACAAACAGATTGGAATTTGCCTAACGAAGATGGTTCGACCGATTTTTCGGATGATGATACTGTTATCGACGAACGCGTAGGATTTCGTAAGGGTTCCTTTTTGCTCTTCTAATGTTTTAAATTTTCCAGAAATCGCGTTCGCGGCCCCCTAGTTTTGCCGGTGGTGATTCTCCAGTTTTACGTTCACGTTCATCAACATGTGATTCAATACAAAGTAGTTCTAGTCCAATAGCCAATTGTCCCAGCCGTCAATTCACTTTGCCTATGTATCAACAATCGGCCGGCACCTCACCCAAACAACAAATGTCATTGGTTCAATATTTAGGTAGCGCTGGTAATGTGAATATGATTTCCTCAGGTAGCGTAACTGGAGCTGGTGGCGGTTCCAGTCCTAGTTCAGCCTCCAGTCAAAGTGGGCGGGTAGCAGCACGCTGCAATAATGAATTCGGTACTGGTGCCCGTAAATCTACTTCAGCCGGTAATATATAATACGGAACTCAAAGAACATTTTTTGAATAGCTTTCTTTTCAAAACTTTTTAATTTTTGCTTTAAAGTCAATATGAATTCATTAAAAAAGCGTACAGCTCCAGCCCCTCCACCGGGCCCCAATTCAGCCACAACCTCTAGTTTCTATGGTACTCTACCGCATCCACCGCGTCATTCACAAACGTACGATTCGAATGATGTAAGAACGCACAATAACAAAAATCACTCAATGGACGCTTCATATGGAACCTTACCGCATTTGCGCTCTGTAGACAGTAGCCCGCGTATAATACATAATAGCGCAACTGCATCAGGACACCAAGTCGGATTTTATGAACGATACGATAAATTGATATCACAAGACCCAGGTGGGCCGTCTTGTCACATAATACCAGCCATGACAACATTCGGCCATAAGCGCTCACCCAGTGGTGAATCATTGAATCGTAACTTACATTTGGCTGGAGCAAAATTGGTGTTACCAACAAGTGGGGAAATGCCGATGTTAAAACATGTAGATAAATCTTGTTTAATTCGGCCGAAAATCCCACCACCAGGACCACCGTCAGCAGGTATCGCTATTAAAGTTTGTGGTAAAAGTTTTAATTGATAAATGAAACACTTTTGTAGAACGTGAAATTGCTAATGGTCAATCAAACAAAGTTTTCACGTCGGCCGATGAAGGCCCTGTAGCACCGCCTCGTAAGGTAAAACATAGGCTTCTTATCAACTAATTCTAGTTATCTTTCCTACATGCATATTCAAGAATATCATCACAGTTAATGTTGTAAATTGCTGTTTATTTGATACCGTTTTTTCTTTTTTTTATTATTTCGCTAATTTTTAAAACAAATTTCTTTTTTATCAACCCAAAACAAACCAACATCAAAACCGAAAACACAAACTTATCTTTTAGCGCAAATATTCCAGAATAATGAAATTATCACAGCCTAGTGAAGAAACGGTAAACAGAAGCATTAAATTGTTATGTTGTTGTTGCTATTATAATTTATTGCTCCTACTATTAGTGTTATTGCAAGTGCTGTTTTAAGTGTCAAAAGCTTATGTACTAGTGACTGCGTATGTAAACATTTAAAATGAATGTTTTGCCGTTTATTCAATTGTTATTATTAACAAAAAGTACAAAAGTTGAAAGTAAATAGAAAAGATTACTGATATTTTCTAACAAATTTAACTTTTTTTTATGACTTGTTGCCATTACATTTTATTTATTGTCTTTTGAAAACTTAGTTTAAATCCGTCTTCTGGTTGGCTTACTTTTCTTTTAGTTAATGAATCAACCAAAAAATTATTCAGACGTTGAAGCATGGCAAGAGGACACGATTTCGTCTGGTCGTATTATAGATAACATTGGTGAATCAATATCATCGAGTGATAATGATCATGCCCTTTCATCAACTGATAATACCTTAAAGTTGTTCAACACAACTAGCAATATAACCAAATGTAATAATGTAAGTAGGTTAACCTTAACTCAACTAAATCCCTTAATATTAAAAATTGAATTAGAAAAAGTTTTGATGATTTCCAGATCTGAACTATTAAGTAAAAAATCTTTTATAGTGAGGTAAAAGCTATATTAATTTATAGGTGCTGAGGATAAGGAAGAGCAAATAAGCTAAAAATTTTGAACTCATCAGCTGCATTGACACCTATAAAAAATTAGTTTATCTATACCTAGGAAATTTATATAGTATATGTCTAACGTGTTTTTTATGATAGGAACTAATCGTCGTATTTTTCACATATTTCACTTTTTTTTTTTAATGATTTGAGTAAAGACTTTTTTGCAGTTAAAATTGCTTTAGTTCATGATTATTCAGGTCCTCACATACCAAATTTCCCGATTAAAAAACTTTAATGCCTGTGTGAGTTTACGCAAACGGTTGCTTATCATGTCCGTGTTCGATATCATCATCGTCTAGCGGTTCGTACTCAATATTTTTCTCCGTGGGTATGTATAGCAGAAATACAATATAGTAAACCAGCTTTAGCATTTATATGCTCTTTACAAAATTCTTGAAATTGTTGTAGTGATCTATTATGACATATATTCTTTTAGCTCAAAGTTAGGATGATGTTATTTGTTAATTGCAACCGCTTGTGACACTTGCAAGCACCTACTATATTACATCTCTTGCGATTTTGAACGGAGCGCGGCTGATTTTCTCTACCAACTCCATTCCGGCAAGACATATAAGATACTGTTAGCTAATAAATTGCCAATTGTGGTTTGTGCCAGTTAGGAATGTGAAAATTTATTTCTCTATTTTTGCAAGCGCGTTCACAGAAATGATATTCAGCATATTTTTGACATTATATTCAGAGGTGAGAGAAGATCTAATGTAGCGCATTCCTTCGAGAAGACTTTATTTGAAAAACGTTGCTGCATAAATACCAATTGCAAAACGTTTGTAGTTTGAACTGCTTTTGGCTTTGATTGGCCACTTCCAAATATATGACAAAAATTTGGAAAATATTGTTCGATAACAGTGGTTCTTAAGGGTAAAGGAATATATGTATACATATATATTACATATCTATGTCTAGTGAAACGCAAGAAAGTTTTAAAAATTTTGATTTTTGTGACATTGGTGAGTATTTGAATTAGAACGTTGAGTTTTCGACATCCTTTTGTTTTTATTAATAAAAAATGTTTCAATTAAATTCCCGTCGTGTTTTATTAGAGAATTTTGTTTTAAACAATAAGTCTTCAAAATTAATAAAGACATTGTAAATATTTATTTGAACGCAAAAGATAAAACTTATTGCTGTTACACTTCGTTTTGAAAAATTGTGTTTCAAAAAGAAAGCATGTTTTCTGATTCATTTCGAGTTCATTTCATGTTCAGATATTCTTCCTTATCTTTTCCTTCGAAGGTTTTCTCGCAGCAAGGCATCGCTTTTGCCCCATCTGCCAAAGACAAACACGGTCGTGTTACGTTCTGTTTGAACCGACAAGAAAATTTGTAATAATTCTATAGCCAATTCCATAATTTTTTCAACATTTTAACAAAGTATAATCCAATAAAAAAAAAATTTGCAATGCCTTAAAGGAAATATATGTTTTTATTTAAGGTTTCTTGAGATACTTGCCTCACAAACAATATGTGTATTATATTATATTTCTTAAATATTAGAAATTCAGTTTTTCTTAAAGATATCTTTAGACAGAAGAACATTAACTCCTAATTTTTAATTATTTTCAGTCTGGCCATCGCCGCTGTCGTGCTTTATACGATTGTTCGGCTGATAATGATGACGAGTTGGAATTTAAAGAGGGTGAAATATTAATAGTACTCAATGAACGTACAGATGATGAAAATTGGATGGAAGGTATTATTGAAGGTGATCCTACTCGGCATGGTATGTTCCCGGTTAGCTTTGTACACATGTTACCAGATTAATGGAAAGCCATAAAAATAACGAAAACATGCTAAGTTGTTTACAAGAAAATAAAATGTCTAAAAAAGTTGCGGATAGCGCTATTATAATCAATTAGAAGAAAGACGAAAACTATTTTAAAAAATGTAGAAATCTAAATTTCTCAGCTTGCCTTCCTTTTGTTCAGGATTGTACAATTTTTGAAAAATAATCTGTGTTGTATTTTTTACCTCATAAGGTTTTCACATTTAAATTTTGAACTTAAAATTTTTTTTTTTTTATTTTATTTACGTACTACATAAAGGCAAAATTAGAAACTTTGGAAAGTGTTGAAAAATTTTGAGAATTATCTCAAGCTATCATATATTTCACAGAGTATTAAAATCCTTTACGTATGCTAAAAATTTGTCTCCTATAGATCGGCAGTTATTTTATCTGTCCCCCGCTCTTTCTTCCTCGCCCTTGCCCTTTTACAAAAAAAATTGCTTGTATAAAAACTTCTTAGAATTGCATACATAAGTCAAAACCCCTTTCTTACAAGCTTCATCATAAAAAAACTAAAAATTAAATACATTTGCCCTTTTATTCTGCCATAACTGATTTTTCTGTTACGACTAAATAATTAGATCCGATTTTGTTGCTATAATATATACATCACGGAAATTCTAATTATTAAAATACAGAGCATGTAATTATTTCGAGAATCAAAAAAAATGAACTAAAAGCCAATTTAATTATGCGATACCACGAACCTCCATTAAAAAAATTTGTGTTAATATTACTATCTTTCAATGAATTTGTATTGTAGAACAATTTAATACTTTAAAAATTGTAAATATAATTTTTCTACCATATCATGTATAAATATTGATACCTAGATGTTAGATGACAAGAATTTTTTTTTATTTTTCTAATTATTTAATTATTTGTTTGGTTATGAGGCACGAAGCAACTCGGCAAAGAGTTCAAAATATCAGCTAAATCACGTATTTAACATAAATATAAAACATAGAGTTTTAAAAGCCAAAATTAAAATATAAATTAAAATAAATATTAACAACAGTAAAAAATTGCAATTATAAAATTTTAGTGACAATTAAAGAAATAAATGCTAAGAAAAACATGCACAAAAGAGAGCGTACTAAGTGTCCAAAATACAAGGTGTAAAGTAACATTGATCTTATAAAGTGAATCCGACAATAAGTTTGGGAGTTGTTTTCGGTGCAATATGAAAATATTCGTTACTATGCCACCATTCTTTAGGGCGATATATTCGCTTTAAGTATGTGGATAATGGCTCATATGCATTTTTTCACTTTTAAAGAAGTCCGCTCCCGTAAAAAGGATTTTTTTATATACCATGTGATTCGAACTAATATTTGAAGTGTATCAAGAATCATTTAAAACGCTTGCATATAAGCAATAGCAATATGAGAAATATTTTTCTATGTACATTTCCCCACACGTAGTTTTTCTAGGAAAAATCTTCACAAAATGCATCACTTGACTGACCATTAGATTTCGGCTTATTGATCAAACGCAATACGGATTTTTAAAATTTCCAGAAAGTTTTTGTGGTGAAGTGTTATGCTTGTTTACAACTATTATGTACATTCCTTCAATAAAGAAATATTATCTGCCCAAAAATGGGTTAAGTTGAATGAATATGGCAGACCGCGATTAATGTTTTCTTAATAATATCAACGATACGGGTATCAAACAAAAGAACTTGGAGAAAAGAGTGCGAAAAACATAGTGGTGGTTATGTGAGATTCGGTCCCCGCCAAATAGAACCTTCTTGTTTTTGGTTGCTTTGCTACTACGGACATATTTTCATCAGCAAACATTAAAAATTAAACTTTTTTCTGAAGGGCTTACTATTCATGAGAAATCTTATGTGGAGAGAGGTGCAGGAAAAAGACCTCTGTGTTTTCGGTCCATTTATTTAAAAAAATTATTTTATGTCAAATTACTCTTACGTTTTATTTAAAATAACACGCTTTTGAGCGTGTAAACGTGTACATTTCCTGAGAATCCAATATAGGCATTCAAAAAATAGACCTACGAGTTTGAAAATCGGTAATGTTGGTTTCTTTGTCAATTAACTATTACCAGCTGATTTTCACCATGAAATATTGAAAATTAGATCTTCTTATCATATAGAGATTACGCTACGTTGAAATATTCTTACGCACAGAGTTTTGTCCAAGAATTTTGCAAATTGCAATTTTTTAACGACCTTTCAAAGTAAGGCGTTATATAGGGAGTGGTTAAGAAAGTGAACCGATCCGAACAACGCAGGATTGGTCCGTGGGTCAAAAATGGCGTGCGTATCAAATTTCATCACAAATTGCGATTTTCCGGTTGAACACAAATTGACGTGGTCACGCATTAGGACAGATTAAAAAAATAATTCTCAATCACATTGTACAACACATTTCTTATTTTTGCTATAGGATATAAAATGAAGCATTGAAAATTAGACTTTTTTGGCATACGAAACTCAGTTTTCGTTATAAAAGAGGTGTTTCAAAAAATTCACAACATCTTAGAATGCTGAAGTGAACCTGTAGCTTCGACACAAATTTACATGGACATGCATCAGGCGGACAGTCAGGCTCAGATAGATTCAGAATGATTTTCGTATCCCTAAACAAAAGTGTATGAAGTTTACAACTAACTGAGTTAAGAAGCACGATCGTTAATTTCGAGTTCACACCGCGAAATACTTGGTAAACAACGAATATGGAGTCTTAGTTTTTAATGTTGTGCACACTAGCCGGCATGAAGCAATGTCCTTCGGTTGAAGAAAAGAGAATTTAAATAATTTAAAAATTTAGATAGCTCAGCAGTTTCATCAGAACCCACACGCGGTATAAACATTTCCAGGTTGGAACTTCAGGACTCAAACTAGTGGAAAGTTTGAAGCGGAAAGACCTTGCATAGTCGTTGAACACTCCGAATCGTCGTCTTCGCTATGCCTTTGTCAGCACCCCAGACGGCAAAGAGTACTCGCCCAAATTTTCATTTGGCGGTAATAACGCCAGACGACAACATCAATCCAACATTGGCCAAATCTGTCCGATTGATCGTTGCCGGGAAAACGGAATGCACACTAGACGAAAACTTCAAAGCAGCATTAATAGACATAGATTATGCTATTGTTTGCTGATGCTAATTTCCGTATCACTTGCTATGCGGTCAGACGCAGTCGCTTTCTTAGAATCATGACCCATGGTGACATTAGTAAACTCATCAACACCACATAGATCTCGAAGTATTGACCTCCGTCAAAGGCAGTGTGTAAATCGTCAAATAGCTTGGCTAATTCGCAAACGGGCTTTGCAATTTTCCCAAAGTCAGTCCTGGTGTGGAAAACTAATGTATGCAGGTTCACCTTCTTTAGTCTACAATCCATATAAGACCAGGAGACCTTTACATTTGTCCATGTTAATATCGAATGTACAACATTACCGGCACATTTATGATGAAACTCCTATTTGCAATATTGGCAACCCAAATATCGCTCATCAATATTTACAAATTTAGAGTTAGGCTATTCCCGGCGCCGAAAAAGTAAATGATGAGCGCGGACAACTTCAACCGCATGATTGGCCGAATAGATAAGATTCACGTAGGCAAAGTCAGTATTCGCGGGCTCACGTCTTAGTGCGCTCGAATTAACTTTGGTCGTAGTTGTAGTGAGCGCTAAGTCGGTGAAGGAAACAGACTTATCGTTAAGCCTCACATCTAGTAAGCTGCGGCCACCATCTCCATATTTCTTTCTTTCTGTTTCCCTCTTCTTCCCGGCCATCCCCGCCTTACGCGAGTAGCAGATATCTCCTGAGTGATTGGTCATATTATAAAAAAAAAAAATTAATCCTGCAATACAAATTTTATTTGCGTTGTTATTTTCATGGCTGAGATGGATGTTGGAGCATTTATTATTATTGTTGTTTTAAATACAAGAAGTACTAGCGTGACAACAAACACCGGTTGAAAAATGTATAAGCATGTTTAATTACCAAATATGTTAGGAAAATTCACGATAAAATTTTTTGTTCACAAATAAACGCGGTACGAGCACAACGCAACGTTGGTGAGATGTCATTTTTAAAATGCTTACAATGGTAATATTGAAAGATTCGTCTATTTTCTATAGGGAGCTACCGGAAAAAAGTCAACAAGTGAAGTTACAAGAGAAACATATGAAAACGCAATTTGCTTAAAATTCGGATACTCCTGGGACGATTACTGAATAGCAAACGAATGAAATTCTATCTAACTGATCGTGCACTTGCACCTGGGTCTATTCTTCACTCATCCTGCCAATTGGTCCCCCTTCGGCGCATAGAAAGTTTTATAGGACACCCCGAATTTGAGTCCGAAGAACCCTAACAGCCAACTTTCATGATTTAAATTAAAAAGTATTTTTATTTCATCTTATTTTTTGCAGATTGTATAAAATTTATTAAGGTAAAATGTATAAAAGTTATCGGTAAAAATATATGTATATGATTAAGTATATGTAAATATGAACATATATTTGAATGAATATATATGTGCACGTAAACATGTATGCATATATAATATTTTACGAAAAAAGACTAATTTGGTGTATACGAATGGTTTGTCGAATTGAAATAGTAATTATGAGCAATTTTTTCTAATTTGAATGTTGACATAAAAGAAATCAAAACAACTCAAATAATTTGGGAATATATTATAACAAAGTTTTAACAATACAAATCGGTCATGATCACCTTAATATGAATTTTTGCTCAATGTATTGCCTTTCTTTATTAATCATTACTTTATTATTAAAGCATATATCTTTGTTATCCCTTATGTCCATAGTTTATTTAATGTCTTACTAACTCAATTGTAGAATAAATACTTACAAAGAATATAGTAACCATGGCCAGTTTCCTTGTATTTGCTCTTTTAACCTTTAATTGAACGCACGATGTCATTGTATTATAACACGTTTCAATTCTCTTCTATGGAATATGCCTACGTTCGTTCCCTCTTTTTCACATCAAAATTTTCGTATTGACTATCAAGCATGGTACATATATGCGTAAGTATATGTGAACGGGACAAGCAATTAAGTTTAATTAGACGATCTTTAGAGTAAAGTCTTCCATAATCATCAAAATTTCGGGATTTGCTTATAATTTTTACTTTTACGTAAACTAACATTCAATCGTCCTCTTTTTATTTATTCTTAAACACAGGTTATATTGGAGGAGACATAATCCGACTTAAAATATTTTTATTTTCTTCACTTTTAAATGACTTTTAATGATTTACAATAAAAAAATTACAAGATGTATGCAAAGTTTATGTTCCCGGGTTTTCCATTAAACTCATATATTCGCACAATTTTTCAGAACGTTTTCTGCAAAAAAATCGTTTCCTTCATTCTTGTTTTAACAACAATGGAATGAAATAGGATTGTGAAAGAAAACTTTTCATATTACAAAATACGAAATGAACGCAACTAACGCAAGAGATCTGGGTCAAAGAATGACTTGAATACGAGAACTAGATCGTTTCACAAAAGTGAGATTGGTAACCCATAGTCGTAAAAAAGAAGTTATAAACTCAAAAATTCATCCTACTTACCTGAACTCAGTGAGGACAGGGTTTTCCTGTTCGGCTTTCACTGAAACTTTGTTAATGTCTGACTTACATTCTTCAAGGATAGATTGGCTTACACTGGTGATCGTGTTTTAATTTCCAGATCTACTCCAATCCCGTCCTACTCATTTCCCCTTCCTATTCCTCCCGACGTCGAATTTACTGCCATTTGGGCGAAAATCGGCAAGTATACATGTAACTTGCGTCTATGCTCCCCCAAATGTGGATATCTCTACTTACAAGAAACATGCTGTCCTCATTTGTGACCTGGCCGAAAAGTCTAAACTTACTGACTAGCTAAGTTACAGTGTTAATTTTAGTTGTATGGTTTCCACTTCAACATCTGATAGAGCTATTGTGTTTTTCAACAAATTATTTGATCGTAATTTATTTCAATACACCGATGTAGCTCGCTTACCAGGAGTTGGGGGCATAGCAAATATAGAGGCGCCAGTCTTCAGAATTAAGTCATCCCTCGGGCTTTTATTCATCATCCGCCGTCAGAAGCTGCATCTATATCAGGCTTATATCTCCTTCTTGGGGACAACTTAAATTCAATGAACGCATACACAAGATCAGTAAATTTGTTAACGAAATCCAGAAGTTTCTTATTTATATTATATTTTCGAAGCTTTCTTTGGTTTATTTGAGCAGACTATAAAAATCTATATCTATATTTCTACACCTGGGGCAGGATCCTTTCGACGTGTCAACGATCATCACAATGCCTTCCATCAAAACACATTTAAGATGAATCACCGAGTCACAACCCTACTATTCGATAAATCTCTCCTTCTCACCTTTATCTTTATATATAGGAAATGAGCAACACATCGTTGCCGTTGTATTATATGAACCTTTTCAATTCTCGTTGTGAACTGCAACGGAGCCAAGAAATGATGCTTTTCTTTGCAGGTAAAAGCTTCGCCTTTCTTATTGCCTTTGCGCCCTCCGACCAGTAAATGAAAAGAAAGAACAAAGCGCGAAAGAAAACAAAGCATATCCTGAGAGAATAAAGGAATTCTGACTGCTTTAAAGCAGATTCCTTCTATTCTTTTGTCTGTACTTCGTACAGAAAAGATCGAACATTTTAACCAATCGTGTGCTTTTTCAAAAGATATCTTTATCACAAATGTTGTCAGTTATTTAAAATAACATCCGCGCTCTACGAATTCACAACCAATTTGTTTAATTTGTAGGTTCAGCTGTTTGCAAGTAAATAAATTAGTTTGGAATTTATTTTGTTTTCAATTTTGTAGCACACGATCTGAAAACGTACCCTTTTATGTAATAAAAACTGTATACGTTAAAATGGTCAAAAATGTCGGAGGTTGTAAACGGATAGACGCACGATGTTTATTGATAATACCAAAAAAGGGAATTCTTAATTATTTGTTATTAATCTCCTATTGAACTTTCAATACAACTAAAAAAGAAATCAAAGATACACACATACATTTAGGTATCTAGTTACGTTAAGTTACAAAAAATATACGGTATTTACATAAAAAAAGGAACATGATGAAAGACATGAAGGTGGTAAAAACATAGGAAAGCTGTATATCCGCTGCTCCTGATGATGATGAACAAGTTAAAGATGTGAAGACTGAGGCTAATTACCGTTGTATTATTCTCTTGCGATATAGCATGAAAAGAAGATGTTGTAACGATACGGGACTCAGGCTTAATCTGATCTTTACTCAATCGTGGCTTCATGCTTCATCAATTTCCGGGAAATTGCTATAAATTGCTGCTTATCTTTTAGTTTACATATGGGTCCGTATCACCCAGCAATTTTCATTTACTTTCATTACAGATGTGTTAAGTACAACGTCCTCAAATAAACGTTATGATCGTAACAAAACCAATATCTTACTGCTTAAATCTCATCTTCCACACATTATGCTCGATTTTGCAACTGGGAATATTGAAACCCTCCTATTTGAGCGAATTGTGACTCAATATCTCTTAGAGTTTACTTGCCATGTTTTCAAGGCCATAGTTAGCCATAAGTTATTGATCTTCACTTCGGTTTGTGCTGATTAAAATGGATAAGCTCTTGTCTTCATAATAGATCATTGAGCGCTTTGTTCACTTCGGACGAATTTTTTGTGATGTCTGGTGTGCCTCAAGGTCCCTTTTATTTATTTTGTACGTCAACGCCCTCTCCTCGATGATTAAATCCAGCCATATCTTAACGTACGTTCACGATGTTAACCTGTTTTCTGCCATCTCCTTGGAATCGCAATCGCATCAGCTTCAAATTGACTTAAATAATTTGGTTACACGGTGCTCACGAAATTTTATGCAACAAACTTTCTTTGTCAAGGAGAAAGTTGTTCAGTACTGATTGTATCAGTTCCCAAAGTTGAAACATGTAGGTTTGTTCATCGATTTAGGGGTTCTATTCGATGAAAGATTATGTTTTAATTTGCTCATTGAGCCCTCTTAAAGCAAAGTTAGGTCGACGCTAAGTTTCATTCAACGGCAGTCCAAAGAACTTAATGATCCTTACAAGAAGAAGGCTATACGTGCGTTTAGTTATGTCGATACTTGAGTATGTCCCTGTTATGTGTGTCTCCTTCCTACAGGCCTTATATAGATTCAACTGAATTCGTTTAAAAACAATTCTCGCTGTTTGTCGTCTGTCTCTCCACCTCCATATGAAAATAAATTGCCCCTATTAGGCGTACCGCGGCTTCAGAAACGCAGATTTATTCTTCGCGTTTCTTTCTTAATAAAGTTGGCAAATGTTGTTATCGATTCGCTCACATTACTTGGTGAGATAAACTTTAACGTTCCGGATCGCTTCTCTAGCAACTTTATCTACATGCACCTTAGTCAAGGCATATATGTGTTTACGAGCTGTTCAATCCGTTCGCAGTTGTTTGCAGAAATCAAAATGATATCTATCACTTAATCTCAATATCGGGCTCTACAATTTCTATCAAATCAACTATCCTTAGTACGCGCGATTTGACTTTGTCGTATCTAAATTGATTTGCAATTTTAATATCTTACTATGATTTGAAAATTAGCTGGTGTTTTTTACCGTTATTGGTTGCCAAGCTTTTCTATATTGGCAATGACTTAGGGGTTCACCCGCAACTCGAGTCTATATCGGCTGTTTGTGTAACTTTGTGCTAGATGTAAACATGCTTTTTTCTCTTTTATTTATTTATACATGAATTTTTTTTCCGTTTTTTCTATCTTTACTTCTCTTTATATACTATGCATTGGTTTTCAATAGCACGTAGTATAAGATTTACTTATAAGAGTCAATTAAATTCGGTTGTTGATTTATTTTAAGTGAGTTTTATGTGTAAATAAACTAAATAATTAAACAAATATTCGGCTGATGACGAATCTCGTGTACCCACTGCCATTCGTTTATCACAACTAGGATTATTATTGAAAGGGGTTTTCGTACTTTTTTGTCGACTAATAATTTTTGTGGTGTTTAAGTAAGAATAAAATAAATATGTGAGAATTATGTTGTTTCTAATAACTGATAGAGATGGTTAAAAGGAGTATATAATATATTTGTGAAGTGGCCAAGCAATCTAAACCTACCGATATAGTCCTTGCGTTGGGTGACTTCAATTTGCCTCAAGTCAATTGGTTTTACAGTGATAGTTCTGGCTGTTTGATCCCTTCCTCAACATCTGATAAAGCCGTTGTGTTCTTCAATGAATTATTTGATGATAATTTAGTTCGATACAATGGTACCCCTAATTGTAATGGGAGATTTCTTGATCTCTGCTTTGCAAATTTTCCTGAGGTTTGCGTTAATCGTTGTCTTCCGTTTAGTTTACCTGAGGATCCATATCATCCAGCATTGGGTGTTTCCTTTCATTACAAGTATGTTGGTTCGTTGAACTTCTATAACGTTCAAAATTCAAATTTTTCATATCAACTTTATGATTTCCATAAAATCAATGTTTCCATACTAAAATCACATCTTTCTCATTTTGTGCTCGATTTCTCAGAGGGAAGCATTGATAGCTTAGTGTCGTCGTTCTACAATATATTAAATCAAGCTATTTCTGCATCCGTTCCGATCAAGCAGTCCCGTCCTCGAAGCAAGGGTCCCCCGTGGTTTAATAAAACAATTAAACAATTAAATACTACAAGAATAGGAAAAACAAGCTTTTCAAAAAATTTTCGAAAAGTGGTTCTTCTCTCGACTATTTCGCTTACTCTGTTGCAAGGCATAAATTTAATTCCCTTAACCGCCAATACTACTGCAGTTACCTTCAGTTTGTGAAATCCTCCTTGTTTGCTAACCCTAAATACTTTTTCAAGTTCGTTAATTCCAAAAGAAAAATCTCCATAAATCCGTCGTTTGTGTCTTTTAATGGCTCCGAGTCAGCGGATGATTTTGAAACCTCAAATCTCTTTGCGGAATACTTCCGACAGAACTTTTCAACTGCCAATTTTGATTTATCGGTAAATTATCCATATCCGATTTCTAATTCGATTTCAATTCGTAACTTTGTTATATCTGAAAATGACGGTTTTGAAGGATTGAGCTCTCTGAAATATAATTGTTCGCCAGGACCTGATGGGATCCCCTCATGTGTACTTATATCTTGTGCTGGCGAGCTTTGTGATGTTATCTCAAAGATTTTTAATAAGTCTTTGAATTTAGGTGTTTTCCCTTTGCGTTGGAAGACTTCTTTCCTTATTCCTATTCACAAAAGTGGTAGTAGGCAACTTGTAGAGAACTACAGAGGCATTGCCAAGTTGAGTGTCTTACCTAAACTGTTCGAGCGAATTGTGGCTCAGCATATAGCCTTTTCCATGAAATTGTATATTTCTCCTTTCCAGCATGGTTTTCGAAAGGGAAGATCTACGGTGACCAATCTGTTGGAGTTTACTTCTCATGTTTTCAAGGCTTTTTCTAGTGGTTCTCGCACTGATGTCATTTACACTGACTTTAGCAAAGCGTTTGATATGGTTAATCATAGACTTCTTAGATTTAAACTCCAGACCTCTGGCTTTCCTCTCTTCTTAGTGGAATGGTTAAGCTCTTATCTGTATGGTAGATCATTCAGGGTTTTGTTTAACCTCATTACCTCGGATGAATTCCCCGTGACTTCTGGCGTACCTCAAGGTAGCCACTTGGGACCTATTTTATTTAATTTATACATCAATGATTTGCCCTCCGTGATTAAATCCAGTGAGATTTTAATGTATGCTGATGATGCGAAACTGTTGTCTTCTTTTTCCGTAGAATCGCAATCACATCATCTTCAAAGTGATTTGAACAATTTGGTTGCATGGTGCTCTCTCAATCTTCTGAAACTAAATCTAAATAAATGTAAGAAGCTTTCTTTCTTGAGAAGGAAGTCGTTCAGTACTCAATACTTCATTGATTAGACTTAGGCATTCTATTCGATTATAGGTTACGTTTCAATTTGCATATTGAGTCCTCGTTAAGCAAAGCTAGGTCCGCGCTTGGTTTTATAAAGAGGTAGTCCAAAGAGCTTGATGATCCTTATATTACGAAAAGGCTTTACACGTGTTTGGTTAGACCTATACTTGAGTATGCCTCCGTTGTGTGGTCTCCTTCATATAGGTGCTACGTAGATTCAATTGAATCTATACAAAAGCAATTCTTGCTGTTTGCCCTTAGGAATTTGGGTTGGGACCCGATTTCCCCTTTTCCACCCTATGAATATAGGTTGCTTCTGTTATCCTTACCGTCACTCGAGAAACGTAGATTTGTTCTTGGGGTTTCCTTCTTAATCAAATTAATAAATGGTGCAATTGACTCGCTCGCATTACTTCGTGAGATAGGCTTTAATGTCCCTAACCGTTTCTCTAGGCACTTTATGTTGATAAAGCTTAGTCAATGCAAATATAATTTTGAACTGTTTAACCCGCTCAGAGTTGTTTGCAAGAACCTAAATGATGTCTATCATCTATTCTCATTAACGGACTCTTTAAAGTCCATTAAAGCAATATTGCTTAATAAGCGCGATTTACCTATGTCATACTTAAACTGACTTAACCTTAAATATGTCATTATGAGTCGAAAATTAATTTGTTGTTAACAGTTATCGGTTGCCAGGCTTATGCATGTTTACGATGGCTTAGGGGTTGATTTGCAATTTGGTCCTGTATCGGTTGTGGGTGTGGCTCTATGCTAATTGTGTACATGCTTTTTTTTTTTTTTTTTTTCTTTCTTTTTTTTCCTCCTTATTTGTTTTATTGTACTTATACTAAGTTTTATTATTAATTAATTTTAAGATTTACTTAAGAGTCAATTGAACTCGATTGCCATTTTGTTTTAGTTGAGTTTCTTGTATAAGTGGAATAAATAAATAAATAAATAAATAAATAAATAAATAAATATTACGTATCTTGCAATACATTGTGAAGTACTCTTTTTTTTTTAACTGTCACTTAGCTGCATTGAATGGAATGTAAAATAAGTTTTTAAAAAAAGAGCGATTTCCACCTCCAGCCCAAGAACAATTTGTGGTGCAATTCCAGAATTCTTGCTTGATTGTTGCCGATTTAAAATAAATGTCTATCGAGGTGCCCGATGGCTTATTGGCCATTATGCTATTGCATAATTAGGTATGGAAACTTTGGTATAGCCATAGAGAGCTGAGATTCGTTGTCATGATTGAAACGACTAAAGATAAAGATTCTAGAGGAAAAAGAACGGCGTCGTAACATGCAATTTACATCAAATCAAAGGCAAGCGATCGTAGTAATGAAACAGTTTCAGCGGCAAAAATTTGCAAGCGCACGATTTCGAAGCGTTAAAAAAAACCGCTGAACATGAAGATGAAAGCGAAGATATACCAAGAGAATATAGGATTTCTGTGCATTTATATATTTTCTATAATAAGTTAAGACACAGATATATGTGTTTATTTACTTACTATTTATTCACTGATGGCTATGGAGAATTATCTCTAATTATTAATTATTTATTTATTATTATTATTATTATTTATTATTATTATTATTATTATTATTATTATAAATTTAGCCAGAGAATAAATTCTAAGCTAAAGTCTTAAAGCACTAGCATCTAAGGCTTTCGGCTTTATTAAAACCTCTACCGCACTTGAGATTTGAACCCACGACCATTGAGTTGCCGGTCGAGACTCTTGCCTACTCGGCCACTCAGCCGGATTATTTTAATTATTTAAAAAAGACTATTTGGTAAAGATGTCAAAGTTTAAAACGCATTGAATTTTCCTTTATTTGAAATTGAGGGGCATGTCAAATATGATTGCCTGGTAACGCCTTTATATTAAAATACTAAACTTTGCATCTGACTATTGCTATATTTATAGAGGAAATGATAAAAATGGTGTTTATTGAGTCTATTAAGAAAGGCGCTGGTCAATATGAATTACTACTTTTCCACTTATCCACATTACCTATATATGTATTTATATTAGGTAAACATAAATTACAATGAAATGCCGATTTTTTTTTTTTGCTTTCTGCTGTCATGTTTTAATTTTTGTAATTTAAAAGAAATGTTTCTGAGATAATCATGCGCGATACTGCCATGGAAAGAAATGCGTGAACAAATTTCTCATACAATTTTGTTTCTATATTAATCAAACAACGTTTTCATATTTTTGACCTTAATTGCGAATTCGCATTGTATTAATCGCCTTTGCAATTGGTGGCTTATAAATTATCGTTTTCGGGATGGGACCGGACATTTTCCTTCACTGTGACCCTCCTGTGGATTTCTATGGTGTCTAATGGTGGTCACCGGGTTTGCGGGAGACATTATGACATCTATAGAGCGGTATTTTAATACCCTCTTATTAGAGTAGAATCTCGCTGACCTAATTAATAGTGATAAATCAGGGTTCAATATTTAGAAGCTTCGCTGAAAATTGTCAACAATTGCCAATAAACAAAACGTCCTAAGCTGCTTTGTTAGCCAGGGTGATCTCACACACAATTCAGTATTCGGCGGCGACGCAAAGTACAGGATTCAACAAGATAATTATACCGAATTATTATTATAGTATATAGATGTACATCTATATAATTCAAAAATTTAACAATAAATGTGTATTTTCTAATACATATGTATAATATATGTAATATATACATATATACATAATGCATATATATACAAAATATATATATATGTATATATGTATACGTATATAAAATATACATAAGTGAACGATTGTAACAATATAACTTATTGTTAGAACTAATGATGTAATTTATTTTAATTATTTATTTTATTTTACCCATTTATACATGAAATTCAACTAAATAAAATTACAGTCGAATTCAGTGCATCTTAATAGAAAATGTTATACTAATTGTTTTCAAACTAGTATACAATAAAAATGAAGAAAACAAAAAGAATAATAATAACAACGTAGTAAAAGTAATTTAAAAAGTTAAGAATAATAATTTATTTATAAATAAATAAAAAGAGAGAAAAATTAAAAAAGTGAAGAAATTGAAAACAATTGACATTTTCCATTCCCAATTTTTTTCCAGTGAGTGGTTAAGTTTCATCTGTTAGGGGGCAAATCTCCGCAAAGAAAAAGAATTAAAAATTCGAACTTTCCGATGTTGCCAATCAGTAACATTTCTCCTATTGATAAAAAAATACATTGTTATTTCTTCAATTGATGCTAGCATAACAATTTCACAAATCAGTTTTTTCGCTATTGAAAACGTTCTAGAAGGCATTACAACATATATAGACTCTATCTTGATTCTACGCGATAGTAATTTACTTGTCCTCGCTGGGGACCCGCGCGCAACGGAAAGCTTCATAAAGTCGAAATCATTAGCAAATTGATGTGCAATTTCTGCTAAACTACATGATAAACTTAACTCAGTTAGAGGCGTAATTTATGCCCCATTCTTAAAACATGTGCCGGAAGACGAAATAGGTCGCGAAATGGACAATCAAAGAGTGACTGAAGTTTATAAATTTACTAAATTAAATGACGACGGAAAAACTCGCTCTCCTACAGGATGGACAATTATGACCTTTGATCGCTATGGGTTACCGCAAACAGTCGATGTGGCTTGGTATAAACGTAAAGTTAAACTCTACCTTCCAAATCCCATGAGATGTAAAAAATGCCAACGCCTGGGTCATAAGCCAAAAACGTGCAACAGTGTTTCATCTTGTGCTAACCGTGGTCATTCTCTACATGCTGAAAGCTGTACGCGTACTTTCTGCATAAGTTGCAATAATCGGCACTCGGCGTTAGACAAACAATGCCAACGTTTTATACATGTAGCATGGGCGAAGGACAACGTAAGTGTCAGGAAATAAGTTTAACTGGAACACAAGAAATTAATAAAGGTAATACCTACACTTCTGTTGCCTCGCAAATCTAGCCTGATAAGCCTTTAACTCCAACTCCTTCCAATGAAAAACCTGATCTGCCGTCAGCCTAATTGCGAAAACAGATCCAAACCCGCCAAAGATGATATTAAAAATTAAAACAACAACACGTATTCTGTTCCGTTGCACGAAGGCAATCAACATCCGCGAATCTATTGGATGAGAGGTCTCCACGTAGGCAAACTCGTCAGGCGCTAAAATTTCTGTACAAAAATCCAAAAAAATGCACATTTCTCGAAAGCAGATATGTGATGCACGAAGTCTACTGGTGCATATTAATGTTTCACCACTACTAAACGTGCAGACGCTCCATATTCTCGGACTCACATTTCCCAAGAAATATCGTTGGTCTTCGGTTAAAAAATTTTATTTTAACAAGCGTGAATTGCATACACTACTTTGCTTGGAAAAGCCGTGCGCACATTAACACTATTGTTTGTCTTGCCAAAATGCTTGTTTAAAGCAATATTGACTATGCTTTGATAATTTATGCTATTTGCATTCTCAAAGTGGTCCATCATAAAGCCCTCACAGCAAGTTGCTTTGCTTTTTGGGTGACGCCCATAAATAATATTATAATTGAAACCGGTCTCCCAGCTTTAGAAAATAGACTTAAAATCTAAAATAGTCCCCAAGCTTCTTAATTCAAACAAATCTATTCTCGGTGATGACGTGAAAAAGATTATTATTGCCAAGAAAATTCAAAGAAGTACTGGAGAGTAACGGTTGGAATCTTTTATACACAGAGAGCTCAAAATCTTCGGATCTGCCATTTGCTTGTGCCGTGGTAGATGCTTCAGGACAGGTTCTTCTCATTCACATATTTCACGAAAGTAGTTCAACTTTCACAACTGAAGCCAGAGCTATCCTTCACGCTGCGAACCTTTCCCACAAAAACAAATTCAAACCCATCATTGTTACTTACTGTTTGTCTGTATTACAAGCTATATAGAATCCTTCGACTTCGAGATGGAGCACCATCGACAAATTAAGGTATATTATTGCAACACCCGGCTGAAAAATTAAAATGTTATGAGTACCTAGTCATATCGGTTTATTGAGAAATAAGCAGGCAGATCGAGTGGCGAAGTCTGCCACTTTTGTACCTCTAATTATGGATGATATGTTACATAATTAAAAAATGTTAAGAAAATTAATACTATATACCTTAAACTCCCATATGGCAAAAACACGAGCTCTATATACTCTATAACCCATGTGCACACAAAAATGTAAACGGAAACGCTCTTCACCTAAACACATGCGAACAAATTATATAATCAGCGTACGTGCACGTAATAAGTATGAGGATTTATATACTAATAATTGAATGGTCCACGAATGTAAAGATCATTAATGTACTGTATGGTACGGAGAGATAGATATTAATATGAGTTTGTTAACGCCATTTCCAACATTAATGACTTATTAAGAATATAGAGTGATCTTACCTTCAATCAAATAAAACCATGAAAAAATAGAAATTTTGGCAACGTTATAAATGAAGGCATCTGAGTTAATGAAGTTAATTTTTTCTTTTTTGTTCTTGTTTTAATAATTTGCACCATACAAAGAGCAAAGTAAGCAAAGGCGGTATCAAGACAATATTAAGGATAAGTACACGGGGGCAGTAAAGTTACATTACATGTGTCGATTAATGTATTTATACCAATGCAAGCTCATGCAATATGCAAGCTCACCTTCTATGAAAATTATTTCTCAATATGGGTTTGTCAATAGTTTAGCAATTAAACTTAAAATTTGTCAAGGGTTCAATTGCTTCGATCTACGTTGTAACGAAATTGTATTTGTTTATGTTTGTTTCTACAGAATTTTTGCTGCAGAGTCATCGTAGCGTTACCTGCGTTATCATCTACGATACTATGCACTCACCCTATGAATTAATGAAAAAGTAATTTCAGAATACGTACATTCGAGTGCTACAAACATATCAACATTATCAACATAGTCCATCAATAAAGTCTTGGATGATATCATCACTTGCTCGAGCATTATCATTTTAGCCAGTCAAGTCGTCGTCATCCTTGTTCTACCTTAATCATGTTAAGTGTCAACAACGAAGCGTAGTATATTATGTACTTGCATCTACTTTATTCTGTTTTTCATTATTAATTTGAATGAGGTTCATATATCATTATTATTTTTTTTTAAATAAGAATTTTCTTATTTATATTAATAAATTCCTAATTCTTTGATAAATGTTGCTTTAACAAATTTTTTTTTGTGTGAGGAAAGTAGCTTAGTGGTCGTCGGACGCAACCGTTGAAAATCATCGATCAGTGGAGACCGTAATAACCGTATATAACAGTCTGCCGTGAGTCCGTGGGATGAGATTGAAAGCGCCTCCATTTCTCACGGGCTGGCTAGCTCATCCATGAGACGTGCGTCAATCGGTTTCAGCACACAATCTTTTCAAATTGGCATCTAAGCGGAGCGGACAATTAATAAAGTTAAAACTGCTATTTAGATATACATAAGAATATATATACACTTTGCATTACATAAAAAGTAGCGCCCAACGAAGGGCCTACCCCATTGGCATTGGACGAGTTTATTTTACCATTTCATCTAGTAATATTAATGATTAATTGTAAACCTTTGAGCTGTTGAATTGTGAACCTGTGAGATGTTGCCTCATAAATGTTTGTCATTGGATGTAGAGCCCTGAGTTTGAGCACTGAGTAAAGAAAGTTTTAATTGTTAATTTTTCTTATATTGTCATTGTCAAATTACTGTTTTTTTCAGCTTATCTACTCCCTTTTGTTCCGTGCTTAGATGAACCGAAATTTGTTCCAGGATGTCTGACATAGTACAATGCTTGAAATTGGCGTTTTCATTTACGATTCCATCTCATCAACGGCATTAAGATTTTGTTTATTAGATAATTTACTAATTATATTTGAGACTTTTAGTGAGTATCTCCAAACCCATTTTCTATGCAATGTAATGCAAGATGGGATGGCGCTGTACTAGCTCAAAAGAACGAAAATGGGGAAGAGGTTCCTATTGCTTATATGTCTTATAAACTTAATAGTGCTCAAACGAACAATTCCGTGTCTAAGCAATAATGTTTAGCAGATTTTAAAAAGTTCCGAGCCTATGTGGAGGGGCATGAGTTTGTATCTATTACCGATCACGCTGCTCTCAAGTGGTTAATGTCTCAAAAGGATCTTCACGGTTCATTGGACAGATAGTCATTGAAATTCCCAATTAAGCATCGAAAAGGTACTCAATACGTTGTGCATGATCCATTATCCTTTTTAGGGGTAATTGCTTTTTAGAACAAGTGACTGACTCCATAAAAATTAATTTGATTTCGAGCAAGCTACGAGGGATGCAGTTTAAGAACAAAATTCGCGGAAATTATGCGATCCATCAGATCTCATCAATAACGTAATTAAACGCGCTCATGGAGGCATAGCCAAAACAATTTACTGCTTAAGAACGTTTTTCTATTGGCGGAAAATGATTAAACAAATTTGATAGTTTATTTCCACATGTGACGTCTGTAAGCAAACAAAAGCACCCAATTAAAATCTGACATATGGGTCAGCCTATAATTTCTGTCCGACCTTTTCAAGGATTATATCTAAATTTGTTAAATCCTTATCCTAGATCATCTTTTGTTCATATTGTTGTTATTATAGATGTCAAAATATAGTTACCTTTCTAAAAAAGCGTTTGTTTCATATTCTTTGGGTACCTGGGTCAACGGAGTTCAATTCAAGTCACCCGTTTTCAAGATCTTCTTAGAGAATTATGATATTCAAAACAACTTTACTGCTTTTTGTTCTTCGCAAGCTAGTGCGAGCAAAAGAGTTAATGATTCTGCCTTAGCAGCCATTGGAGCATGCATTAAATGCTCTCAGCGATTCCGCAAAACCTGGCAGTCATTCAAGGTTGCGCATTGAGAAGTGCTATTCATGCAAGTGCAGCGTTTTTATTTTACTGTTCTCTTTAGAGAAAACTTGCTAACTACTAATAGTAGCAAGTGTACGTTCTACATCACTTTTTTCCATACGTTTTGGTGTACAATGGAGGTAAATAGCGACTTTTAGAATCCCCTTCATTACAAAATTTTTTTTTTTTGGACTGAGCCACGAGTTTTTTGCCGTTCGGGTTACAAAAAGCGTAGTTCCGCCCACCCGAACGTGGCAAAATGTGACCCGAATAATGTTCGTGTGTGGTTTTTCGATTCGAGCGTTTGAAAAGGGTGTTCATGCCAAGGTTTTCAAGCGTGCTGTTGTGGTGGTGCTGCAAACTATGTTGTAAACTAGGTATATGCTACAGTATGTGAAATTAATTGTGTTTTTTCGGTTTTATGGTTTTTTTAATTGATTCAGTGACCTTTCTTAATGTTGCTAATAGTTGACGTGTATTTATTTTTTTACCACAAATCTAGAACTTATGTGTATGTGTGTATCATAATTTTGTTTAGTGTTATTAATATACCCATGTTTATTTTTTTACCATAAATCTAGAACCGGTGTGTGTGTCATAATTTTGTATTATTCATGTAAAAAAAAAATCTTATTAACATAGGAAGTTTATTGTATTGCAAACCATTCTATAAAAAGCATACGAAGTTTCGCTTTCTTCGAGATTGATTTGCGCAAACCTTTTGATGCACTGAATATGTAGTTGTGTACACAACGTATTAATAAACTAGTCTTATGCTGCTTAGATGATAAGAGCTATGTAAAAGAGAATGATAATAATACCTCTGCATGCGCAAATTATAAAATAAAGAATAACTAAAAAAAAAAGCAGCAAATATATTTTTGTTTTTTACCTCAAATTGTATTTTTTGTCAACGAATTTTAACCATAAATGACTACAATTAAAAGTGTTCGATTTTTGTTTTCGTTTATAATTTATTCGATGGGTGATTTTAAGTAATTAATTATTTGAAGTAGTGGTTGTAAGTTTTCAAATTTATCAAAGTATTCTTCATAGTTGTACTTGTTATAATAGGCTAGGCAATGTGTTCCAGAACCATGTGAGTTATGTAGATTAATAATACCATATTCTAGTGTTAACGGCTTCTTAGGTAAAAAATCACGCGTAAAAACACCTCTAAAACATGTGAGTTGCTTACCGTACTTAATCAAATCGCGTCTAAAAATAGCTTTTTTCTGCCGTATGGCAGATTAAGACCAAGCGGTCAATTTTCGGTTTCCATCTACGTCGATATAAATTAAAGTATCTCCGCTGGTTGGATGCTGCTGATTCGAGGCGTACAGTACGAGATGAACCACGGAGGTTTCAGATTCTCGGACGGTAAACGCTCTCTCAGAAGCTAGTACGGTCTTGAGATGGTATGTTTGAAGAGTTCTTGCTTATTTGGCCGTCTCTTGTTCGGCCTTCTGTAGGGTAGGCCAGTGCAGGCTAGTAGGTGTTGAAGTACTCGGCGCATTGATGGAGGGAGCCAAGGCAGCTCAATTAAAGACCATTCCCGCATCTTATTGTAAACAAGACGGTAGCGCTGTTGTCCTCGAAGAAGACCCTCTCGGCGTTGTTGCCGTCGATAAGACACATTGTGGCTTGCAGGGACTCGTCTGCACGTTGTATAGCCGACGAGAGTGAAATACTGAAAATTTTTTTTTTGATTTTTTATTACCATTCGACGACTCCACTAGTTGAACCGGTACACCCCTTGGAAAAATTATAACCTACTCGCTAAATCTGGGATGAGTGAACTCCGACTATGAATCAACTTTTCTATACTATAAGATCTAATCGAGGCTCAAGATTCTAAGCTATCACGCTCTTATACATTTTCTTTGTTAACATTCAGAAGAATTAACAATAGAGTGGAAAGACAAAACTCTTAATACGCGGGAAGGAGGCAATGAAACTAAATTTTATGTTATACCTTATTTTGAAATTTTTTTCGAGTTTGCTTTATTATGAATTAGGTATTCTACGTTATTGTAAACTAAAAATATATTTATATAAACATTTTTTTTTTTTTAGATTTTACTAGTAAGTTAATTACAAATTTGTTGCAAATTAGTTGAAATTAGTTAAAATTTTTACTACGATATATATAACGATGTTTTTTTTTAGATTAATTTTCAATTTATTCAATTTATTTTTAATAGATTATTGATTTTGTTTGTTGTCATTCCGTTTATTTATTAACTAAACTTTTCCCTTGAATTTGGTTATATTATTTTATGTTCTTATTCGATTTTTATATATTTCATGCTCTTATTTGATATTGTATAAATTTGATTTATTAGGTTTTATGTTATTAATATTTAATTTATTATAATTTATTGTGGATTGTGTATTATTATATTTCAATTCCATTATGTTTTATTCCAGTTTTAATATTTATTGTTATTACTTTTTCTGCTGATCTTTCTTGTATCCCGACTTACTGCTGTAATTCAATTTACTATGTTTTAATTTTCAATTTCTAGTTAATGTAAGTTAATTTTTTTCCAGTTTTACGTCCTATTAATTTTATGTTAATTTTGTATCATTGCTTTCATCACTCTGATTAAGTTTACTCGAAACTCTCGGATGTTAGCCAATCTCGTTTTATTTCTTCACAGTTGCTCCTAGTATCCCTGTTGACTAAGTGTAGAGTATTGACTTCGCAAATATAGTGTGGCCCTCTAGTGTTACAAGAATATCAATTATAAATATATCTTGTCCAAGCTAAATGCTACTACTATCTGGCAATGCCAGATCGTTTCGTCTGTTACCGGATTGTATGTCACTTGGTGGTAATTGAACTTTTAACTAATCTTACAATTGTTATCCTGTTTTTAATATAAAACTCTGCGTATTTTAAATCACCAAATTTCAATGCCGCGTATATACCTGCTCCTACATTTATTGCGCAAACTTCAAAATATCCTAAGTGCAAGTCTACCCAAGATACACGCTTTTTCTCTTCTTTTTGCTATATTATTAATATTCCAATTATTGCCTTATTCCCACTCGCGAAACGCAATGTTCTGATCGAGACCAAGAATTCACTTACTAATTATTTCGACCGCGAGAAAAGGAAATCATATTTACGTAAATATAAATAAAGATAAAACTCTGCTTGTCTCATGGACGAACGATAAATATCTGAGAGTAAATTATGTTTTTCAACGGTTATCCACTTGACAACGGCTTTGGAAGTAACAAAGCACTCTCACTGTGCAATTTGTTATTTTGTTTTCTTTACAATATTGAAAGATGACCTCGAAATTCATTGACTTTGAATTTTTTTCACTTTGGATGTGACTCTTTTATCACAATATTTTTTTCCTTTTATATATAGGGTTCACACTTCGATTTGGGAAAATGGTTGTTGTCAAGTGGTAAAATCTTTACGGATTGAACCATTCCACACTTTTTTATTTTTTTCTTATACATAGATAGAACTGATGTAATTAACATTCAATCAACCCCTTTTTTAAGTACTACATTATTTTTAAGTGCTATTTCCGCTTGTTCTAAAATTGTACACAATACTCGATTACCGAACTCAATGCGAGCATTAATTGTGGGATAGTCAAATTGTGGTAAGACAAATGCCATGATTAGCCTAATAGAAAGTAGTAATCGCCTCAGTTTTAAAAACAAATACATACATTCGAAATCTTTAAATCAACCAAAAGATCGTTGTCTAAAGACACTGATTGATCCGACAGAGTGTATATATTTATTTGTATTCTCAGAAAATGAAAAAGTTATAAGTCTAGCTAAGGCAAAACCATATTCAATAATAACTTTCCGCGATGTAATATGTGATAAACAAATCACTATAAGAAATTACTTTTGAATGGGTAGACATAAGCACGTTGATTGCTTCTATTTCTGTCAAACATACATGTTCTCAAACATCTAATCCGTGATAATGCAAATATGAAAACAATAATTAACAGGATGAAATGAATGGTAGACTTATATATAACGATCATGTTATTGGTTACATATCATTTAAAAAATTTTGAACGATTTGTAGTGAGTGTTGGAAAGATGAATACGGTTTTTTTGTTGTGACGACGATATCGAAAAAGTTTCCATAATTTGATACAGTTGTAAGTCAGATCAGATGTAAAGCAAACCACTATCAGATTAGAAGCAGATTAAGGAAAAAGTTAGAGCATAACAAAAAAAGTGAGTAATAAGTTATTAAAGAAGCTAAGAAATATCAAATTAATTCAAATAGGGAAGGTTAACTTATTGGAAGATACATTTCAGTCTATAACAAAACCTTTGGAGCGAATAATTCAAGGACTTAATAATAAAAGATCTAGACCGCTGACGTCATCATTTAAGAAATGATTCTATAGAAAATCTTAATAATAATGATTAAGATAACAATAATGATAAAAATAATGAGGTTAATAATATAAATAGTTTTGATTATAATAATGTCGAGGTTAAGGGTGATAGTGATGTTGCGATGGATATTAATGATGGTGATCTCTGCATATAATTCACTGCCAAATTATAGATATAAACCAAACTAAGAAGAGGAAAAGTTAAAAAGAATTTACGCAAATATGGAAAGAGCCGCAAAACTGTTAAGAGGCTATTTCGTAAATCGTATCATTCATTAAACGTGAAAGTGAGAACGTATTGAGTGCGGGGTTGCCGGTATTTAATATTGATGAACGTTTGTTTGTGAATATTTCAACTTTTGTAAGGCGCTGAAGATACTACATGGATTTGCTAAAAATTTCAATAAAATTATAGTCAACTCAAAACAGGAATTGATTTTGATACGGTCTAAAGATGGTAAAGAAGCTCTTGCCCTGTCAAGTGAGCAAATTAAATTAACTGTTTTGAATTATATGATTGCTGATGCTTACAAATTGAAGGCGTTTAAAAAAATCAATACCCGCTTACCCTTAAAAATACGTTTCAGAACTTGGCGTATTTATTATTATCCTACACTTCCACAGAGAGTAGTTGTTTTATGGAATGTTAAGATAGCCTGCGAAAACTAGAGACCGCGATTTCTACTTCTAGTATTTCAAAACGCTGAAAACACGTTTTTTCATTGTAGTTTAACGAATGTAATGGTACATCTACATTGTGATTCATATCAATATGACGACTTAAATCTTAGGTTTAGCCGAAATCAGTTCACTCTATTCTGTGATATGTATTTAAGATTTCAACAATCCATATTCGCATTAAAATGAAAATTTCAAGTAGCATACCAGCTAATAAACAGCATCTCGTTTCATCGTACATGATAAAATATTTGACTATATACCCCTTACAAATGAACTAGCAAGATATTGTAAATGGTAAAAACTGGTAAACTAGTAATGTATATAGATGAATTTTAGCAATAAGAGAAATGTTCAGTTCTCTCCACTTTTATATATTGATATGTCATTTACTTTCTAATTATTATATCTTTAAACACAGCAGTGCACATTTGTAAAACGGGATATTATAATAAAACTAAATACATATCTTTTGCTTCTTACATTAAAAATAGTGGTTGGTAATCCTATACCGTTTACTATTACTACTCCTCGTGCAGACTCGAATTCAAAAAGTGTATAGTGCCGTTTAACTCTACCCAACGATGATGTTTTGAAAATTAAGCTATGATTTGTTATGGCGAGAGTAAGTGAAACGTTGGAAATTAAAGATAATGATTATCTATTAAGAGATGAAGGTAAAGCTACAACTTTACCAACTATAACAACTATTTCACCACCTATTGAAATATCAACAATTCAACAACGAGAACAAAAACAACAATAACAACAGCAGAAGACACACAATTAAACTATTTTTCAGTGGATGATGCGACAGAGGAACCTTTAATAAATTTAGAAATGGATGCACGTGGTATACTAGAAGCTGAAAAAACATTTTTAAGGCATTTTAATCTTAAATATGGAAATGCTACTATTCGTTGTACTTATAAAAGTGACAACTGAAGTCTATGAGAAAAGACAACTACAAATAAATATCGTGAATTTGAACAGAGAGAGAGAGAGTATTAAGTAATGGTGAAATTGAGAAAGTTCGCACACCAGACAGCAAAGGTTACAGGACATTGGAATAGTTGATCTAAAAGATTATACCTAATGTGCAAAATGAATATTAGGTAAGGATATAATAGTTAGTTTTCAAGAAAACTTCAAAAAAGAATAAAGCACTATGAAAATTATCTCAACGTTAAGCGCGATTTTAATTTTCGTCAATATTGATATGCACGACGTCATTTCGCTCTTTACAGTTCAAAATCAACTTTATGATAGTAGAATTCTTAAATTCAATGATGATATAAAGAAATATTTAAATTTTCGAATAAGACTTCCAAACGATGCAACGCGTGCAATGTTACATTTATCACTTCAGTTGCTAGCCCAATTATCGGAAGATAAAATTTGAACGACAAGGCCAACAATATTACTACCAACAAGAGAGACAAGTTTAAAACAGACGAGCAAGACATGGGGATTATGAACTATTTGCAATAAAGCTTTTCAAACGGATTTAATAGAGAAAGAAGCAAACTTTGGAGGTATTATTGAAAGTGTAATAGTATTCCACCGCCATTTCAATTTAAAATATGAAAATTGTGAAATTAATAATTGCATATATCGTAAACTCAATATTGTTTTGATTTTAATGATTCACCTTTAAATTTTGGTGGTGGTGTATGAAGATAAAATAACTATTATTATTGATGTACAAGGAGCATAATGCAAACAAATTTCTTGTAGAAGAAGTTTGCATCTCTGACTACGACTCATAAATAAAAAACTTCATAATTCAACCTCCGTTCAAATATTCAAAATTAATGGTAAAGGATAGGGCTAAAAATAAGTGGTTGTATAATCATTCTCATAGATTACGATGGTAATTCAACGTTAAGAAATGTTGAAAAATAACTAAAGATCAAAAAGGAGCGAAGTACAATGTTAAAAGATTTGAGAAATTGAAATTGGTAAAGGCTAAACTTTATAAAACTGATATAAATGCAAATGAATGTAATCACCATTGCCGAAAATTTTATTTTTGTTGTTGTTATCGTTGTAAATATTGATGTGGTGTGAGATATGTTATTTTATTACGAAATGTTGTTAACTTTAATTTCAATAAAGAAAACATTGACAATGCTTAAAAAATTGAGTTTTTTTAATTACTAGGATCCACTATATGTACGTAATAACTTTCACATAAAATCAAAAATTTGCAACAGTTACCTTCTTAAAATCAACCGTTCATTACCCTGGCAATGGTTAATTAAACGAATTAAAAATATATAAAAATGTATCCGCACCATTCATGCATTCAACACGTTGTGTATTCACAGATGTGATCATTGGGGATAACATATATGCATGCCATTCTCTTTTATAATCGGTATAAAATGATTCAAAAACAATTTAATTTGTACAACCGCATCTTTAACCACAAATCGTCGTCGTTGTTGTCACTTCTTCAGAAAATAAATTCTAACAAGATAACGAGTCGACTTGTGTTCAGTGTAGTGCGTGTTTTCTTTTCGTCTGCGTTTTTTCAATTGTTTCGGTGTTTTCGGCGTTTTTGTGTATTTAACTTCTGTCTTTTCAGTGTTATTGCTAAAACTGGTTAACGCGGATATCGCGTATGTGCTTTTGTTTCGTCTATATATAATAAAAAATAGAAAACAAAAAAACAAATTAAAAAAGATTGAAAACATTTGACACTTTTTTTTAGTAGTTCCCAACCTTCTTCCACAGTTCCCAAACCTTTTCAAGTGAGTGGTTATTTCACAAATAATAAGCAATAGACAACAATAAGGCATAATGGCCCCGGGGCCGCCAGACAAAAACTCGAATAGATTTTATGTATTAAGTGATACATCCCCCCAAAGAAAAAAAAGTAAAAATTCAGATTTTCCGGTGTTGCCGATCAGCGATATAACCCCTATTGATAAAAAATATATTGTTATTTCTTCAACCGATGCTCGAATAACAATTTCCCAAATTAGCCCTTTTGCTATAAAAAAAGCTCTAGATAGCATTACAACATACATCGACTCCATCTCGATTCTACGCGATGGGAATTTACTGGTCCTCGCTGGGAACCCGCGCGCAACCGAAAAACTCATAAAGGCCAAATCTTTAGCTAATCTGTGTGCTATTTCAGTTAAACTACATGAGAAACTTAACTCGGTTCGAGGCGTAATTTATGCCCCTTGCTTAAAGCATGTGCCGGAAGATGAAATTGTCCGCGAAATGGGCATTCAAGGAGTGACTGAAGCATATAAATTAACCAAACTGAATGATGACGGAAAAACACGCTCTCCTACAGGAAGGATTATTTTAACTTTTGATCGTTATCGATTACCGCGAACAGTTGATGTGGCGTGGTATAAATGTAAAGTAGAACTATACATCCCAAATCCTATGAGGTGTAAAAATTGCCAACGCCTGGGTCATACGGCAAAAAGATGCACTAATGCTGCATCTTGTGCTAACTGTGGTCATCCTCCACATACTGAAAGCTGTACCCGTAGTTTCTGCATAAATTGCAATGATCAACACTCAGCGTTAGACAAACAATGCCCACGTTTTGTACAGATGCGTGAAATATTAAAAATAAAAACAGAAAATTACTGTAGCATGGGCGAAGCGCGACGCACATACCGGGAAAGAAATCCATCTGTAGCCCATGGAATTGGCAAAAGTAATACCTATGCTGCTGTTGCCTCGCAAATCGAGCCTAGTAAGACTTTAACTGCAACTGCTTCCAATGAAAAACCTGTTCCACCATTAACCAAAAATTATATTGCGAAACCAGTTACATCACTTGCCAAAAATAATATTGAAAAAACCAAAGCAACTGCAAATATTGAAAAAATTAAAACAACAACACATTTGCTAAAATCTAATATACCAAATTCTCCAGAATCTCCAGCTCTCAACTTTACTCAACATATCACAAGTGGTAATGAATCCATTCTTTCATCCATTAATCAACCTTCGAAAACCAAAGCAATTGCAAATATTGAAAAAATTAAAACAACAACACATTTGCTAAAATCTAATATACCAAATTCTCCAGAATCTCCAGCTCTCAACTTTACTCAACAAATCACAAGTGTTAATGAACCCATTCTTTCATCCATTAATCAACCTTCAATTTCAAATTATTCACGTGCGCCCACTCGTTGCGCTTCAAATGTACCAAATAACCTAAATACAGATTATTCTGCTGGTAAGAATAAATCATTCACGAAAAATTCCTATAGCGACCTTCTCGACGGAGACGCTGACATGTCAACTTAACCCTCCCTTCACTCTGCTTACATGTCATTACAATTAAATAAAGTTTTTAAAATTCTACAATGGAACATTAAGGGACTTATTAATAATTTTGATGAACTCCGTACACTCATAGGTGATTTTAATCTTTTTATCGCTTCAAGAAACCCATTGTAGAACCTCCTTTAATCCTATTCCACCCAAATCATATACTGGATACTTCACGAATGCTGATCAAAATTCATATTCCAAACAAGGAGTAGGTGTTTTTATAAAATCAAGTATACCTAACAAACGCATAAATTTAAGCTCAAATATACAAGCCGTAGCGATACAAATAATGTTAAATATAAAATTTACAGTGCTTTCGCTCTATATTCCACCTTCGCAATCGTTTTCTCAGCAAGAACTCTACAGTTTATTCTCCGTATTTTCCCCCCCATTAATTATATGCGGCGATTTCAACAGCTGGAATACCATCTGGGGCTCAACAGTGAACAACACTCGCGGTACTGTTTTAGAAAAGGCCTTTTTTCAAAGCAACCTTTGCGTTTTAAATGATGGAAAACCAACGCACTTTTCAAATCATACTTTTTCACATATTGATTTAACATGTTGCTCTCCATCACCTCTTCCTTTAGTTTCCTGATCTATTTCTGATGATCTACATAATAGTAATCACTTTCCAATCATAATCGATCTTAAACTTTCAATGTCCTCTATTACTTCAGCAAAAAAGGCCAAATTCCTCCTAGATAAAGCGGATTGGATCAATTACTCCAAACAGGCCGAGTCATTTCTGAGTTCAAAGCCATTTAACGGGAACTGCAACCATGGTGCTGCTATTATGTCTAAAGCGATTCGCACGGCTGCTCATCTTTCTATTCCTCAATCCAACAGCTCTTTTAAACGAGCTATGGGTTTTGGTGGGACAACACGCGTTCGTTTTTGAGGAAAAATAAAATGGATTTATGACACCGCTTTAAGAGATGTCCTGATCATGATCATTTGTTATTATACAATAAGGCCAACGTTCTATTCAGGAAGGAATTACGAAAATCAAAGGCACTTAGTTTCGAACTTTTTTCGAAAAGAATTCACAGAAATACATCAATGAAAGTTGTCTGAAACAAAATCAACAGACTCAATGGGACTTCAAACCTGAACGAAATTTCTGCCATCTGCACCCCCAATGGAGCTTTAACTGACGCACATGATATTTCTAATTACTTTGGAGAAGCGTTGTGCGAACACTCCTCTGACAGCAACTTTTCCAGTGCTTTCGTCGAAAATAAAAGGACTCCAATTTCTCTTTCAAATTGTAATGACAGATGTGCTACCTTCCTGAAAATTACATATCTACCTTAGAACTTGAAAGTTGTCTCTCCAAATCGGGAAGGGAGGACACCTGGTCTAGACCGTATCTCCTACCAAATGATCAGTGCGCTGTCTAATTCAAGTAAAAAGAAATTACTGGACCTATATAATACGGTATTTATGACTGGCCTTATACCCTACATGTGGAAACTGGCAACAGTTGTTCCAATTCCAAAGTCAAAAAATGTCTCCATCGCATCTGATTATCGCCCAATTTCTCTTTTATCTTGCCTCTCTAAGGTTTTAGAGATGATTATGGCATCTAGATTATCTTGATTTCTTGAATCCAAGAAACTGATAACAAAGCAACAAGTTGGTTTCAAGCGGGGTAGAGGATGCATCGACGCTCTGTTACATATTGATTATTTCACAAGCAAAGCAATTTCCGAACGAAATCACGTAACAATTCTCTCAATTGATTTCGAAAAAGCATTTGATAGAGTTGGTCTTCATGTTATCTTAAGACTCTTGAAATCATGGAATGTTGGACCCAAATTCTTCAACTACATCAAATTATTCATGTCGCATCGGCGGTTCAAAGTTAGAATCAACAATCATCTTTCTGATTCCTTTCCGCTAAAGAATGGCATTCCGCAAGGATCTCCTCTCTCTGTCACGCTTTTCCAGATCGCTTTCAACGAAATTAGTGAAATTCTTTGCCGTGTACCAAGAGTGGAACATTGTCTCTACGCGGACGATGTATACATTTTTACAAAAGAAAAAGACAACACGAAAGCAATCAACATCCTCGAATCTATTGCATGTGAAATCTCCACATGGGCAAACTCGTCAGGAGCTATAATCTCTATACAAAAATCAAAAAAAAATGCACATTTGTCGAAAACAAATGTGCGATGCAGGAAACCTTCTGATGCATATTAACGACATACTAGTACTAAATGTGCAGACGCTCCATGTTCTCGGGCTCACGTTTTCAAACAATTATCGTTGGAAAGCACACTGCCTTCGGTTAAAAAACTCCCTTTTAACAAGGGTAAATTTCATACAGTACGTTGCTTGGAGAAGCCATGCGCAAATTAACACTATCGCTTATCTTACCAAAATGCTTGTGTTAAGCAAGATTGACTATGCTTTGATAATTTATGGCAATAGCTGCAAATCTAATATCAACATCCTTAAACCGGTCTATCACCAAGCCGTTAGAGCAAGTTGTTATGCTTTTCGGACGACGCCCATAAATAATATTATAATTGAAACTGGTCTCCTAACTTTAGAAAATAGACTGTATGAGTTAAAAGTTAAAATAGTCCCTAAGCTTCTTAATTCAAACAAATCCATTCTCGGTGATGACGTAAGATAGATTATTATTGCGAAGAAAATTCCAAAGTCACCATCTGCAATTGACCATTGTTTGTGCATCGCAAAGGAATTGAACATTCCCTTACAAATTTCCCGCTCTTTTGGTGTTAAACCTCCCTGGATTTTGAAAGACTGCTCTTTTGACACCTCACTGTCTATGCACAAGAAAGAAGATACTCCAAATTACGTCTTCAGGAATATAATAGCTGAGAAAACCCAAGTATTGGACAATACTGGTTGGAATCGTTTGTACACAGACGGCTCAAAATCTCCTGGTCTGCCTCCTGCTTGTGCGGTGGTAGATGCTACAGAACGGGTTCTTCTCAACCACATATTTCGCGAAAGCACTTCAACTTTCATAACCGAAGCCAGAGCTATCCTTCACGCTGCCAACCTTGCCCATAAAAGCAAACTCAAAACCGTCATTGTTACTGACAGTTTGTCTGTATTACAAGCTACCCGGAACCCTTCGACTTCGAGATGGAGCACCATCAACAAATTAAGGAATATAATTACTACACCCGACGGAAAAATTAAAATGTTATGGGTACCAAGTCACATCGGTTTACAGGGAAATGAGCAGGCTGATCGAGCGGCAAAGTATGCTGCTTCTGCTCCTCTAATTATGGATGATGTCATGGAAAAGTTGGATCTTCAAAGATACATTGGAAGAAAAGTTAAAGAGAAAATTGCAGAAGGAAATTTACAATACCATCATCAACACTACTCTTGCGTTAACCCTCAATTAACTCCACCTCTATATCCAACAAATGTTGAGAAAACCAAGATCCAAACATTTTCGAGAATTCACCTTGGTCATACAATTGCAACTCACCAATGGATCCTGAAGAAGTCTTCTCCCCCAATCTGCAGTTGTGGACAAACTCTTACTATAAAGCACATTCTCTGCCTCAACTTTTCCTTGGCTAGAAGTATTGCATTTGGAACGATTAACCCTTTGAACATTCTACAATCAGCTTCAGAACAGAATATCAATTCAATATTTTACTTTATTAATACTACTAAGCTTATTATCTAATATCCATTTATTTAAATTAGAGCCGATAGCCTGTGTTGCTAGTGCTCAATGTCTTTTTTTTTTAGTCTAAGAATTCAATTCAATAGTCTAAAATTAAAATAATAATAATAATAATATTTATAAAATAAATTGAATAAAAGAAAAAAGGTTCCTTTGTTTTAAAAAAAAACATATATTTGTTTTACTTTGTTAACCAAACCATGGTTTGAACCATTCAATAACATTATTTGAATGTTCTTGCGTAAATTGGACTGACTGGGTGTTTGAAATACATAGGAATACACCACCGCAATGTACAACGCAACGACACAATTAACTTCTTATGCTGTAAGGTATACAGTAAAATTTCCTTATTCGCGCTTCTTTCATTCGCGGTTTCACTATTCGCGGATTAAAAAAATGCGACCAATTCTTATATTCGTGGCTATAAATTTCCGCGATCGGCGTATTTGAGAATGTAAACAAACAGAATGAAAGCAAGCTTAATACTTAATAATAAAGTATGTATACATATTTTTAAATGTTCCTGTTCCGTTCTATGGTAAAATCCGCTTTGCGTGTTTTATTGTTTCGTCTTTCACATTCGTTACAAAAATTGTGATTGTTCTTTTTCTAATTTATAATGTCAACTAAAAAATTGGTAGTGGAAAATCATATACAATGCATTAAAAATTGTATAAACGGAGGCACAACACTTCATTGTAAACACACAGAAGGAAGAGAATTATTTCTACTGGAATCTGCCTTTTGGAATTGTTATTAATGGCCAACAATAAAAATTTCCGTTTGAAAGATTTACATCGAGTTTCATGTTAAAAATGTTTAAAAAACATAAAGGAAAATTTGACAAAGAAGTTGATAAGTGAAATTATTTAGCATTAATGTACTACGAACATTTAATGTGGGTGCTATGATGTGGTAATCAAAATGATGAAAATAAGTCTTTTGGCAATTGAAAAAAAAAAAATTACTCGATTACCTATTTAAACACAATAAGCATATCATTTCTTTTTGTTGCTCCTTTGGATTCCCTCGACAAATGTATGTATAAGCAAGAATAGTGATGATGTTATAAATGATAATATAGAAAAATGGTTGCTAATGTTTACCAAAACCAAACTAGATTTAAAGACTTAGTCGAAATACATGACAATTTGTTACGTACTGTAATTCTGTTCGAGCGTAGTTGTGAGCTAGAAAAATAATACGATAGACGCATGAAAGAATAAAAGATATAATATTGAAATGCCAACGTACAATTATTGTTGAAGTGTTAATATGACAGAGCTAAGCGAAGAGGGACTGCCAGATTCGAAAAATATTAACAACAATACGTCCAAATTTCTGATACACTACGGAAAGGAGGAAAGTTAGGTAAAACATATTGTGTTTTTTTAGAATTTGTATATAATATATTGTAAAAACCTGAATATTCAGCAGCAAATTTAGCTTTCGCATGCCAAGATAAATTTTTTTGTATATACATAGTTTCATAAAATAAATTTTTATATTAATGTTTTTCTTCATAACTAAAAAGAGAACATAATAAAAAAATTTGCTAGATTTGCTTTTTTTTGTAAACAGAAACAATTAACTTGGCGGACGCAGCTTCGCGGTCTTCCATTGAAGATCGTGGGCCGGTGGAGATCGTAGGTAGGACAGGCTAAAAAGCGTCAAAGGGCTTAAGATCACTTTGTTCGGTAAGTAAGTTTCGTCCGTTCGTCGGCCTTTGTTTAGCTTAAAGCACGTATATTTTTTGGTTGTAACCGGCTGCGGCGCGTCCATGGAATAACATTGAAGGCGTTCCATTCCTCCCGAGTTAGCTGGGGCACCAATGACACGTGGGTTCGTCTTCAATTGCTTTTGAAAGTGGCAACCAAGCAGAGCCCGCAAGTCAATAAAATTAAAAGTTCTTTGCGTTACAGACATATATTTTTATACAGATGGTCCATAAATATAAAACTTATTTACTCACACTTTTTCGAGTTGCATAGGAGGATTTCAAGCGTCCTGTAGAGCTTTTCTACGTCTTACAAAGTTTCTTTTCCGACAATGTCGATGTGCCTCTACTGCCTAAAGGAACCATTCGTCCAGACGTATTTACATTCTCCAACATTACTTGATTATTCATTAACAACATTTAACAATATTTTACTGGGATTGTTGGCGATATATATGACGATGTAAGGAAAAAAAAAAATGTGCTAACCCTTTTGTTTGTTTGGAGTTTATTTTGTTTTCAACTTGTAGGTATTATCTCTTATGAATGCAACTCTATACAACCAATACTAATTGTGAAACTACCTATGTTCACATAAAATGTAAGCTATTTTGTTTACGTCTGATTTGACAGATATGAGAGAGCGATTCTTGCACCTTTTGCGCATATATGTGCCAAAAAAAAATTTTGAACTCGAATATGAAATCTAGCTAATGCTAGCATATTGTTCAGTTCACAAACAGTGGTGGAGTTATTAAAGACAAGCATGAAAGGAAGGTCCGGAGTTCGTTGGTAACACAATGAACTGGCCCGATGTGCTTACTCTTAACGCTGATAAACCTAGACGTCTATACATTCACTTTTGAGAAATAAAGACGAAGTCTTTAAGAAGTTCAAAGAAGGATAGTTAAACAGCAAACAGGGGAAAAGATAGAAAATTGTCAGAAGATGCGTTTTGTCAATAAAGCCTTTGATCATTTCACTGTGCCGTATAGACCACAGTAGAATGGTATCGTCGAACGTTTCAATTGTACGCGGATTGAGAGGTCAACGTGTAGGCTGGAGCAGTTCAAACAGTTGCATATTAATGTAATAGGTAGTTGCATATTAATGTAATAGGTCACTATAGTATGTAACGAGTCTTCTTGGGCAGGGTATACTCAGCCAATCCAGGACTCTTTTTAAGAATATATATAAAGATTACTTGGACCTTCGGTTTTAAGTTTTTATTTATTTAAATCACAAGGAGATTGTAGTATTTACGCGAATTTTAAGAGGCGTGGGAGGAAAACCAGCCTGGTGACCCGACTTTCCTTAAATATTGCTTTGAATATTTCGTGTTGGTTCCGACCGACTATGACTACCTTTTACGTTTTCGTATCACAAGTTTCTATAAAAGATAAAAATACGTCGCGGGTGTCATAGCAGCCTACCTTGCCCTACAGGGCCGCTCGGCCGTCCCTAGTCGACTTATGTCTTAACGAAAGTATTCATCAGTCCTTCAGGGATGGCGATTAAGCTGAACCAATCAATCCCCTATCCGTAAAGTCAACAGTCCCATCAGTATAAGTTGACTAGTCAAGTGGCTATTTACCCTTGGCTATGACACAACTCTTTTATAGTCGCAATCACCGCCAATGTTCCATTATATTTTAGGTTGGCTTTGCCTCTCTCTAAGTTGAAACCTCATTTTCAATATGTAAACACAGCCATTTGGTTGCGTGTAGGTTTATTTTCAATATGTAAACAACCATTTGGTTGCG
>NW_023998605.1:269369-398688 GCF_014805625.2 Glossina fuscipes | reverse complement strand
TTGCGTGTAGGTTTATTTTCAATATGTAAACACAGCCATTTGGTTGCCTGTAGGTTTATTTTCAATATGTAAACACAGCCATTTGGTTGCGCAATACCATAATCAGCTGTTGATTTTTTAATTGAATAAACGTAATTATTAAAAACAACTAAAAACTGTTATTTGAAGAACGTTTTTGGATTTATTGATTAAAACAAGCAGACAAAGGGCGAAATTATTAACATGATCTCAAGAAATTTTGAGAACAACGTGGCAAACGACTCTATTTTAGCTGCGTCGCCAAACTTGCTTTTTTCGAAAAATCCAGAAAAAGCTATGGAAAATGAGAATATTTTGCTATCTAGTCGTATATTACATGAAGTCAGCCCTGAAAAAGTTTTCTCGCCATCATCGCACCGGTACCAATTATCCTCCACAACGATTATCGCTCTGCAGTCGTTTGCAAATTGCCTGCGAACAGTGAGAGATACAGCAGTTCCTCTTGTGTTATGTCAGAGTGGTTGAATTAGATTTGTCACGCCTAAGGTGTATCTCTTCAATAATTATACAAAATGGTTTGAAATCACGCCAATATTACCTCCCCTTCATTGTAAGCCGCACACATTGCCTCCTGGAAAACTTAAAATCATACAAAGAAAATTTAATTATATGCCCAACGTTCGTCGAAAAGCAGTTGGGAAAATTTTTCACATCTTGTTCTAAAGTCTAACAACGAATTGTGTCCATTCGATGACGGTACAGCTCTCCATGATATTATGGCTCTGTATAGAATCCCTGCGCCACATTTGCACGATTTTTTGGTTAATCTACACGGTGAGAAGATCTTTTATATTTTTGAATATTTTTGATGAAGATTATTTATTAAATCCCTGTTGAAGGAGCAGATATAACCGACAGATGGACAGAGCCGTTACCGCACAACTAGGGCTTTTCGAATTTGCAAAAATAACAATTGGTTTTGAAATGTCGTTTACATTGACGATATTTTTATCGCTTCTACAAATTTGAAAGAGCGCAAATAACATCTTAAAATATTCTTTAGTCGATAAAGATACTATGGTTTGATAATAAACGTTGCAAAGCGCGAATGCAGCAAAAGTGAACTATCTTTCCTAGGATATTTAATAACATCAAAAGGATTATTAAGGAATCCAGAACATGGAAAAGTAATAGAAAAATAAGAACCACGGGATACAGTGGTCTTATTATTATTATTATAATTTTAGACTAATGAAATAAATTGTTAGACTAAAAAAAAGACATTGAGCACATCCAGAACATGGAAAAGTAATAGAAAAATAAAAACCACCGGATACATTGGTCTTATTATTATTATTATAATTTTAGACTAATGAAATAAATTCTTAGACTAAAAAAAGACATTGAGCACTAGCAGCACAGGCTATCGGCTCTAATAAAAATAAATAGACATCAGATGATGAGCTTAGTAGTATTAATAAAGTAACATATTGAATTTATATTCGGTTCTGAAACTGATTTTAGAATGTCCAAAGGGTTAGTCGCTCCAAATGCAATACTTCTAGCCAAGGAAAACTTAAGGCAGTCGCAGAGAATGTGCTTTATAGTTAGAGTTTGTCCACAACTGCAGATTGGGGGAGAAGACTTCTTCAGGATCCATTGGTGAGTTGCAATTGTATGACAAAGGCGAATTCGCGAAAATGTTTGGATCTTGGTTTTCTCAACATTTGTTGGATATAGAGGTGGAGTTAATTGAGGGTTAATGCAAGAGTAGTGTTGATGATGGTATTGTAAATTTCCTTCTGCAATTTTCTCTATAACTTTTCTTCCAATATATCTTTGAAGATCCAACTTTTCCATGACATCATCCATAATTAGAGGAGCAGAAGCAGCACACTTTGCCGCTCGATCAACCTGCTCATTTCCCTGTAAACCGATGTGACTTGGTACCCATAACTTTTTAATTTTTCCGTCGGGTGTAGTAATTATATTCCTTAATTTGTTGATGGTGCTCCATCTTGAAGTCGAAGGGTTCCGGGTAGCTTGTAATACAGACAAACTGTCAGTAACAATGATGGTTTTGAGTTTGTTTTTATGGGCAAGGTTGGCAGCTTGAAGGATAGCTCTGGCTTCGGTTATGAAAGTTGAAGTGCTTTCGTGAAATATGTGGTTGAGAAGAACCCATCCTGTAGCATCTACCACCGCACAAGCAGAAGGCAGACCAGAAGATTTTGAGCCGTCTGTGTACAAAAGATTCCAACCAGTATTGTCCAATACTTGGGTTTTCTCAGCTATTAGATTCCTGAAGACGTAATTTGGAGTATCTTCTTTCTTGTGCATAGACAGTGAGGTGTCAAAAGAGCAGTCTTTCAAAATCCAGGGAAGTTTAACACCAAAAGAGCGGGAAATTTGTAAGGGAATGTTCAATTCCTTTACGATGCACAAACAATGGTCAATTGCAGATGGTGACTTTGGAATTTTCTTCGCAATAATAATCTTTCTTACGTCATCACCGAGAATGGATTTGTTTGAATTAAGAAGCTTAGGGACTATTTTAGCTTTTAACTCATACAGTCTATTTTCTAAAGTTAGGAGACCAGTTTCAATTATAATATTATTTATGGGCGTCGTCCGAAAAGCATAACAACTTGCTCTAACGGCTTGGTGATAGACCGGTTTAAGGATGTTGATATTAGATTTGCAGCTATTGCCATAAATTATCAAAGCATAGTCAATCTTGCTTAACACAAGCATTTTGGTAAAATAAGCGGTAGTGTTAATATGCGCATGGCTTCTCCAAGCAACGTACCGTATGAAATTTACCCTTGTTAAAAGGGAGTTTTTTAACCGAAGGCAGTGTGCTTTCCAACGATAATTGTTTGAAAACGTGAGCCCGAGAACATGGAGCGTCTGCACATTTAGTACTGGTATGTCGTTAATATGCATCAGTAGGTTTCCTGCATCGAGTTGGAGTTAAAGGCTTATCAGGCTAGATTTGCGAGGCAACAGAAGTGTAGGTATTACCTTTATTAATTTCTTGTGTTCCAGTTAAACTTATTTCCTGATACTTACGTTGTCCTTCGCCCATGCTACATTTATAAAACGTTGGCATTGTTTGTCTAACGCCGAGTGCCGATTATTGCAACTTATACAGAAAGTACGCGTACAGCTTTCAGCATGTGGAGAAAGACCACGGTTAACACAAGATGAAACACTGTTGCACGTTTTTGGCTTATGACCCAGGCGTTGGCATTTTTTACACCTCATGGGATTTGAAGTGTAGAGTTCTACTTTACATTTGTACCAAGCTACATCAACCGTTGCCGGCAGCCGATAGCGGTCAAAAGACAAAATAATTTTTCGTGTAGGAGAGTGGGTTTTTCCATCGTCATTTAATTTGTGAATTTGTAGACTTCAGTCACTCCTTGACTGCCCATTTCGCGCACAATTTCATCTTTCGGCACATGATTTAAGCATGGGGCATAAACTACGTGTATAACCGAGTTCAGTTTGTCATGCAGTTTAGTGGATATAGCGCACAAATTGGCTAATGATTTAGACTTTATGAGCTTTTCGGTTGCGTTCGGTTTCCCAGCCAGGACAAGTAAAATTCTATCGCGTAAAATCGATATAGAGTCTATATGCGTTATAATGCAATCTAGTGCTTTTTTAATAGGGAAAAGGCTGAAATGCGAAATTGTTATGGAGGGATCAGTTGGAGAAATCACAACATATTTTTTGTCGATAGGAACGATACTACTGGTTGGCAACACCGGAAAGTCGGAATTTTTAATTTTTTTTCTTTGAGGGGATACGTCTGCTAATAGATGAAATCTATATGAATTTATATCAGGCGGCCCCGGCGCCATTATGCCTTATGGTTATCTCTTATTTAATAAATTGGGAAATAACCACTCATATTGATGTAAACCGACTGCTGGTACAAAAATTTTGCGTTATAGAAGTTGTTAATTCCACTCACGAAAACTATCTTTGATGTTGACAAGATTTTTGACGAGGCTTTCATAACATTACCATTTAGAATTTTTTCAACAAACGAGGCAGACAGGAGATTAGTTTGTGGGTTTTCTCACGCAACTTCGGGGGCTCCCTTAGACATCATGGGTCGATCATTAGGACGGTTAGCGCGAAGAATGGCCCGGGACAATATCCCCGTTCGGTAAGGTAGGTTTCGTCCGTCGGTCTATTTGTATAAAGTTTAAGTAGGTAATATTATTTTAAGTCGAGAGGAGTGCCCAAAGGTGGAGTGAGACAAAATTTAAAACCTCTGATATCTTCCGAAATAAGTGCCTAGCTAGGGCACGTATGACAGTCTCAACAGCCTCCGATTCTCGTTAAGCGGCAATCAGTAGAGGCCACGATTACATTAAAGTTCATTTGCGATCTTTCAAAAATAAATATCAAGGACCTACAAACATAGTTGTTACACAAAAGTGAAGTTGCGACGCAGCACCAATCTGCAGCACCAATAGTTTTTGGATTCATTTATATACAGATGTGTGTCTTTTATTGTGGCTGTAAACCCATAAGTTCGAGAACTGATATTGTCATTACCACCACACACTTTTTCTCAGCTTGTGTATTCCGTTTTGTGTCGTGCGTAAACGAATCGAAAGTTTATGTTAGAGTGTCTGACATGGTGCACTATTTCGCATTGGCGGTTTCATTTTTAAATAGCTTTTGAACTGTGGCTGTGAAGCAGGGGTTTGGACTGTAGCCATCCACTATTTGCTATGAATCGTAGTTTGTGTGGGTTAATGCTCTACGCTCATTCGTGGAAAAAAGCATAATTTTGGACCAACGTTCATTGCTAATTTACCGATAAACAATCCAAAAACCATAAAAGATTGTTTTTCACTCAGCAACATTATATTTCATTCAATTGAATTGTTTGTTTTTTTCTTTTTACGCAATTGGCGTATTTCACTGTTTTTATAATTTTTTTTTGATATAAATGTATATATATTTTTTCTTTGGAATTTATTAATAATACTGTTACGGAAGTCCTAAATCCAGTTCATTCCGGATAATTAATTTTCCCAAATAATAAAATCCTTAAAGAGGGAAAAACCAAATGCAAATTCGCAAGCGCGTCGTGCAGCTGCCGGCCGACGAAAATGAGTACCGGAGAAGCCGGTTAACGGATTAAAAATGAAGCCGTGAAATTAGGTAATAATAATATGCTGGTAACAATGTATATAAACAGAATATTTACGGAAGGCAGACTTAGTCGGCCAAGAACATTTGAGTCGGGAGTACTGCAAAAATAAATTGCGAACAGTACCACTGGTAAGGTATATAATTGTAAATAAAAGAATTTTGCAGAGAATTTCTATTGAGAAGAATATCCACGATCTAGTGGCACGAGCCCTATCTTAGAAAAGAGAAATTCGTAAAAATACATTATATTTTTATTTCTTTTTTATGTTCTTTATTTTCTTATGATACCTTTATAACATATTTTTATATTATTAATATCTGTAAATGAAGAATGTCACTTACACCATCACATGTAGCGGTCTAGACTTAACGATTTGGACGTTGCATTGGGCGACTTCAACTGGCCTCAAGTCACTTGGTGTAACAGTGATAATTCTGGCTGTTTGATTCCTACTTCAACGTCTGATAGGGCTGTTATGTTCTTTAATGAATTGTTTGATCATAATTTGGCTCAATATAATCGTACCCCTAATTGTAATGGTAGACTGCTTGATCTCTGCTTTGCCAACTTTTCTGAGATTAACGTATATCGTTGCCCAACTTTTAGTTTACCTGAGGATCCTTATCATCCATCAATGTACATTTTCTTCCATCATAAGAATGATGGTTCGTTGAAATGCCTTAATGTGCCAAATTAATTTTCATAAAATCAATACTGTATTGCTAAAACATCGTCTTTCACATATGAGGCTTGATTTCTCAACCGGAAGTATTGAAAGCGTATTGTCATCGTTCTACAACACATTAAATCTAGCTATTGCTGCGTCTGCTCCGATCAATCAGTGCCTAACTCGAAGCAGGTGTCCCCCCCCGGTTTAATAAGACAATTAAATATTACAAGAATAGAATAAATATGCTATTCAAAAATATTCCAAAAGTGGCTCTGCGCTCGACTATTTCGCTTATTCGGTGGCGAGGCACAGATTTAACTCACTCAACCACCATTATTACTTCAGATACCTTCAGTTCATTAAATCCTCTCTGTTTGCTAATCCTAAATAATTTTTAAATTTTTTAACTCTAAAAGAAAAATTTCCACACATCCCTCTCATGTTTCTTTCAATGGCTCTGATTCCTCGGATGATTTTGAAATCTCAAATCTGTTTGCTGAGTATTTTCCACGAAACTTTTCGATTGCTAATTTCGATTTATCAGCAAACTATCCATATCCTATAACTAACTCTGTTTCAGTTCCTAACTTTATAATTTCGGAAGATGACTTTTTTAAAGGGTTGAGATCTCTATAGTATGGTTGCGCCAGGAACTGATGGAATTCCATCATGTGTACTTAAGTCTTGCGCTGTCGAGTTATGTGGTGTGATCTCATAGATTTTTAACCTGTCCTTGAATTTAGGTGTTTTCCCTTCGTGTTGGAAGAGTAGTTTCCTTATTCCAATCCACAAGAGTGGAAGTAGACAATTTGTTGAGAACTACAGAGGCATAGCCAAGTTGAGTGTCTTGCCGAAGTTGTTCGAGCGAATTGTGACTCAGCATTTGGCCTTTGTCATTAATTCGTATATTTCTCCGCACCAGCACGGCTTTCGGAAAGGGCGATCTAATCACTAACTTGTTAGAGTTTACTTGTCACGTTTTCAAAGCTTTTCCTAGTGGCTCTCGCACAAATGTGATATACACTGATTTAAGCAAAGCGTTTGATATGGTTAACCATAACTTACTTATCTTTAGACTCCAAGCCTCTGGCTTCCTTTTCTATTTAGTGAAATGGATAAGCTCTCACCTGCACAATAGATCCTTCAGGGTTTTGTCTAACTTCATGACCTCGGATGAAATGCCCGTTATATCTGGCGTACCTCAAGGAAGTCACTTAGGTCGCATTTTATTTAGTTTATACATTAACGATCTCCCATCGGTGGTTAATTCCATGATCTTAATGTATTCTGATGATGTGAAACTGTTTTCTTCCTTCTCTGTTGAATCGCAATCACATCAGCTTCAAGGTGATTTGGATAATTTTGTTGCATGGTGCTCTTTGAATCTTCTGAAACTAAATCTGAGTAAATGTAAGAAGCTTTCATTCTCAAGAAGAAAGTCATTCATTACTCAGTATTTTATAGATTCGCATAAGTTGGAGGACATCGATTCGATCACAGATTTAGGCGTTCTATTTCACCATAGGTTACGTTTTAACTTGCATATTGAGCTCTCGATTAGCAAAGCTAGGTCCGCACTTGGTTTTATAAAAAGGTGGTCCAAAGAGCTTGATGATCCTTACATTACGAAAAGGCTGTACATGTGTTTGGTTAGACCCATACTCGAGTATGCCTCTGTTGTGTGGTCTCCTTCATGTAGGTGCAATGTAGATTCAATTGAATCTGTTCAAAAGCAATTGTTGCTGTTTGCCCTTAGAAATTTCGGTTTGGATCCGATTGCCTCTCTTCCCCCTATGAAAATAGGTTGCTTCTGCTATCCTTACCGTCTCTTGAGAAACGTAGGTTTGTTTTTGGCGTTTCCTTTGCAATCTTCTTTGTAAGCTTCTCTAGGCACTTCATCTTGGTTAAGCTTAGTCAGTGTAAATATGAGCTGTTTAATCCGCTCAGAGTAGTTTGCAAGAACCTAAATGACGTCTATCACTTATTCTCGTTATCGGACTCTTTAAAGTCCATTAAAGCAACATTGCTTAATACGCGCGATTTACCTACGCCTTGCTTAAACTAGCTTTTATCCTTAAAAGTCGTTACGATTCGAAAATGAATTGTTATTAAATATTATCAGTTGCCAGGCGTATGCGTGTTTACGATGGCTTAGGGGTTGATTTGCAATTTGGTTCTGTACCGGATGTAAGTGTGGCTCTATGCTGGTTGTGTACATGCTTTTTTTTCTTTTTTTCCTTCTTATTTGTTTTATTGTACTTATACTAAGTTTTATTATTAATTTAATATAAGTTTTGCTTTAAGTGCCAATTGAACTCGACTGTCATTTGTTCAGTTGAGTTTCATGTATAAGTAGAATTAAAATAAATAAATAAATAAATAAAAACTTTCTTCACAGCGTTCTTGAACCTTACCATGTCCGATTACTTGAGTACAAAAAAATTAAACGAGTATTTTTGATGAAACTTTGTCTGTTCCACCGATTTATAAAAAGCTTAAACGGTCCAGCATTTGATTACTTCGCTTGTGGAAATTAGTTTTAAATAATAGGTAGTTATTCTGTTCCTTCGTCCTTTGTTGAAATGGTATACGATCATTTGCTTCTATTCAATAGTTTGGTTAAAATATGTAATAGTTACAGTTGCACCTGTTTCATGTTTTGCCTCCGATAGCGCAAAAAGTATTCTTTAAGAAAATAAATACCTTTGAAGAAAGTTTACTCTATCTTTGAAGAAAGCTGACGGTAGTAAACATTTTGCAGTGGGTTGTGTAACCACTGATGTTACTTTCCGGGATGAAACTAACTTATTTGTGTGAAACTAACAGCTTTGTGATTATTCCATCTCTTACACACAATGTGTACTTGGGAATCGATATCGTTCGCACCTTTGGTTTCGCCAAAGGTATCAGTGGCGCTTGACGAGAATTGGAGGCTTTTGTGATTGTCGTCTGCGCCTTAACTGAGATAAAGGCGTGTTCAATTTTGTCTTAAGGATATTTCTCAGACGTATTTAACCTTTATAGGAATAGACAGACGAACGAAGCCTACCTTACCGAACGGGCACATTCTTCATCCTGCTCCGTCTAATGGTCTCGTTCCGCCCATGATGTCTATGAGAAATCCCGAAGTGTTTCAGAAGATCCCTAAGCTAATTTCCTCTCATATATAAAAAAACTTTTTTTTTCACATCTCTAAATAATTCTGAATTGAAATGTCCTGAAAACCCCTAAATTAACAACTCCTATAACGCAATATTGTACTCCTAACAACCACATGTTAAAAGTACTTGTATTTAAAGGCTTGATCAACATCTTTTCTAAATATATTGTTCTGAGGAATAAATCAACCGATTAACGCCGTTTTTATACATATGTAATCGTTTTTAATTCGTCACCCTCATTTTCACCATCATAATTTTCACCGCTGTAATCGTTTTCGCCTAAATTGTAAACCAACAAAAATAAAAAACATTTTAAGTCATTTTCCGCTAAAACGATCTGTTTACTTACTTATTAAACCAATTATTGGAAGGCTCTGCAAGCCTTTGACTAAGCAAGTACAGTTACGAAAATATTGAAATACTTGCAAGAATACTACTAGCAATCTGTTTATATATTGTGATCTTTAATTTCGTTTAAGCGAAGAAAGTGCATACATGTAAAACAAAAAGCCATAGTACATTGGTCACCGACTGTTTGCATTTTAAGTGGTTATGTCGATTTGTCGGTATATTGTAAACCTTTCACACATTTATGTTACCAAGTAAAAGAAGCGTACGTATAACTTTTTTTGCAAAGTTCTAGTATAAGTTACAGTCGATTGCAAACTATTGTTTGTTTAACTCCGTATTTTCTTCAATTTTTAAGTTAGAATCGTTTGAAGTAGACCAAAAAATGCACAAAGTGTGAAAATTAGTGTCAACCCAAATTTGAATAGTGTAACTCCAAGTTTTTAATTAATTACTACATTTACATCCTGACAGTTGCTTTTACTAAAGCAATTTAATTCCCCTTCTTAAGAACGTTGCACAATATTAAACACAGTTTTGAAATTGCAAACCGATCGCTAATTTTGGCGGTGTCAACGTGATTTTATACATACGGTAGCCGACGGACGATAACAAACTCAGACGAGTGCAGACAGAGAGTTTCTTTCTGCAATGTTGTATAATGTCATTCAATAGCTTTTAGTTTTTTTGTACATGCCAATCTCACATAGGGGGAGGGAAAACTAATTTAACATCTACCCTACGATATTACAGTATAGACCTCCATGTAGGAAAGTATAGCAACAAGAAAAGTAAACCATAGTAGCAGAAAGAAGAAGGAACATTCAGGCATTTTAAATTAAATTGGTATATTTTATTTTTAGAAATGACAACTGCGTCATGCCATAACGATTGTAATTATCATTAAAACACTGACAAACAACTTTCATATCATAATTGATACGAGTTTGTGGCAGCTGTATACAGCAGTATGTACGGCTTAGTCTTACCGAAATACAAATATTTACCTCGTTGAGTGAAATGAAAATGACATCGCCCTGATAGGGCAGAAAGCAAAGTATTAGTTTGCGCAAAAGGATTCGAAGAGGTTTGTCATAGCAGACATGCTTTTAATTATATATTTGTAAAATTCCTTAACAGGAAAAATTAGAGCAAGTGCGAATTCAATGTGAGCATAATTTTTCTTTGTACCTGTTAACGTTGTTTGTTCAATTTTTTTTTTTGGTTTTGTTTGACATGTGACTGCTTAAATGTCTTTATCGGAAGCATCTGAAGGTATTTTTATGGGAAGTTTTAGACCCATGCATTAATAACGATTTTCGACATAAAATATTTCTTCGAAAACTTTTTTGTATTGTTACGTATGTGGATCACATCGTGTTTTACAATTGTTTGCATATATGATGTTCTGGTTTAAATACTTCCAATTTTTATTATTATATGCTGCTAAATCATCGGGTTTCTGAGTTTTTACTTGTTAAAAACACAAAAAGTGCTATTCTTTGAGGTGCATGTACAAAACATTCAGACGCATATAGACTTTTTCGATTTTAATCATCGGTACCACTATAAATTTGCGATCCAGCTTTGGAGACATAACATTCGTGACCAATTCTTGATCTCAATTTAAGCCAAAATCCAATGCAATTAAAAATTAACAGAAAAGGACACAAAAATAGTGCAAACCATGCACAAATTAAAAAAATGAGTAAGCAAATTAATTTCGGTCAGGACTGACGCTAAAAAAAATATAAAGGAAATAAAAAAACAAAACTCTCATGCTCTATAATATTAAGTGGACGCAGTTGATTTCTTCTATTTTCAAGATAAAACTTTTTGTCCTAAAGAAATGTGAGCCTTGTAGGGATGTCCTTTGAAAATTTTAGATGAATTTCAAATTCTTTTGCAAATTTTTGGGGGATATCTTAACTTTCGGGAGAATGTTTATCACAAATACTACAAATCCGCGCAAACAGGCAGATCTACAGACAAATAGGCGGAAATGCGTATGTGTATTCCAAATTTGAAAGGGGCCAAGAATTTGTATGTCTTATGTGACTTCTGAAGCTTGTTGCTTCGTATTATAAAGGTATAATAAAAACAATTAAAGCTTGATACACTATAATATTAGGTAGGCGCGGTCAATTTTTTCCGTTTCAATGCACGAATGCTACAGTATCGTCCAAAGACTATGCGTTCAAATTTTTGTACATTTATTTGCCATATTTTATGAGTAAAGAGCAAAAAACCATTTTCCATTCCTTTTGAAAACAAAGGTGTTTTCAGTTTACGTGGTGCTGTGGGCTTATGCGGCGATTTGAAGTATTTGAAGTCGACAGCTTCACTTTTCGGCCAGGAGGTTTACAACAGACATAACAAAGGGCAACAGACGGACATGCTTAAATCGATTTACAATTTGATGCTGATCGAAAATATATATTTGTGGGCTCTCTGATGCTTTCTTCTGGACGTTGCAAACGTTTTGACAATATGAATTATTATCTTTCGGTGGTGGGTATAAGATCAAAATAAAATTGCTTAAAACAATCGTTTCCATCAAAGAAAATCATTTATAACCGCGAATGTATCGTGAATATTCCCGAAATGTGCTTTAATTGAGATAAACTGTTTGTAGCAAACTTATTTCGTTTTTTTTGTGGCACAGAACAGAATAACAGCTAAGCTCACATTTGCGTTTCTTGTTGTATTTTTAATTTAATAATTTTTTTTTTATATCATCAAATTTCAATAATAAAAAATAATAAAAAACACTTCACATTTAACCTTGCCAATACATTACTTTGAGGGGGAGTACTGTAGGATATACTGTGTACACTTTTGCACATTGTATACACTTATACACTTTTGCTTAAATACTTTTTTGCTTGCATAGCCTCCACGCTTGACTTTTCTTCGTGGCTAGAGTATTCGGAGAGCTATATGGACTGGCAGATGGTTCGATATATCCTTGTGGCAGTAACTTATTTTCCTCTGCATCTATCGCGACATTTCCGGATTGTGCGTCGTGTATCGCAGCTAAAATACTCGTTCATCTTTTACTACTATTTTATACTGCCCTGCCTTACCAGCAACGTTCTGTAACTCCCGGTGGAGAAAAGCCTCAATTTGTTCTTTTTCGGCGTTATTCTGCTGTTCAGTAGGCTGCATTAATTCTTCCGTGTAACCACCAGGTGCGAATACGGCGATCTTCTCCACGTTCATCAGTAACGGTACTTTGTACTGCTTTGGGACAAATTTCGATTGTAACGTAATTGGTAGATGAGATGGAATTCCCCAATGGTCGGTTACTTGCTTTGACTTTGGGTTTCCTATCGGTGTTATCTCTACGTTCGGATCTTATTTGCTGTCGCGGTCGATATTTCATATATTTATGTCAACGCTGTCTGACAGGCTACCTGTGGTCTCAGATATTTCAATCGGCTTGTATTCAGTTAATAGTTCAGGCATTTTTTACCTCGTATAATTATTTATTGTCAGTTTTGGTATACTTTAATTCGAATCGGACGTGTCTAGATTGTCGATTTCTTTAGTATGGATACGACATTGGGCGTCGTCAATCTGTAATTTTGTTAGGCTGGTGGTAGTTATATTCGAAGGAGCGTTAGTTATATTCGGTAGTTATATTCGCAGTTGTTCCGAAAGCTTGTAAAATGTTATAACCAAGAACTACCTCTTCGATTACCTTCGGCATCATAATTAGTGTGAGAAATGGCGTCAGGTTACCAAATTGCACTGTGCGTGGTATATTTTTGTTCGGGCGTCCGACCCCTTGTGATGGGCTTCTCGGCCGTTTCCTTTCTTGGCTGTTGTATTGTTGACAGGTTGAGGAGATGCTTGGGCAGTTTGACTACATTGACAGCATATTCCGTTACCTTGTTGCCCACAGATATGACGGAAGAGGACCGAGGCAATTCTAACTAAAGTGGTCTCATTGTTCGCGTCTCCAGCATAAACTTTCATGCTCTTGTCTTCGCGGTTAGTTATCCCGCCTTACCATACGATGCTGCTGACACTGTGACACTTTCATCCGATTTCGTAGTTTCTCTCTTATGACTTCACGTGAAGTATTTTCTACTGAAAAGCTCTACAGGTCATAAGCTAATCTAAGCAGCTCGACTGGACGCCAGTACAATGTCTTTAAAGATTTCACGAGATTTCTGGGTTTTCTTTCGAATTGCATCTTCGAGGTTTTGGAAGTGCCAGAGCGAAAAGAAGAAGCACAGAAACTCTGCCAAACCAGTTAAGTGCTTTGTGCTGGAGCATGATGGTCATTGCGATAAACGAAATATTTCGTATGCCTCGGACAAGTATTCACCTCTCTCGATAAATATCATGGAGTTCCGGGATCCTGCATAATTTGGTCCCCATTTACGGACAGTGTCCAGGGACGACCTATTGTTTTCAGCAACTTTATTCAGCAAGGCGTTTCCAACGGCACAGAAATCGTTGTAGCAATCGGCTCCTTAAATGCAGGCTTTTTAGAATAGATACCGGTTTCAAGCCCAAGTGGGTTCATCGCGGACATTTAAGATCGATTCGTCCCTGACACCTATGTTGGTTTATTGGTGGATATATTAGGTTGGTGTATGGAACTACTGGTTAATCCAGCGGCGGTAATATCGGGTGATGGTAGCCCTTCTGATTGCCCTTGTGGCCAAGTCACGATCAAGTTGGTTGTTTGTTCTTGTTATTTTGGTTTATTACAGGCAGATTTCGCGAGATTTGAAAGTCCAGCGGCGCCTGTTGTTTGCATAGCCAGTAGTCGAGTTATGCCACCCTTGCTATGAGTTTCCTCCAGAAATCAATCTCAACGTTTCCGCAAATCCTTTACAAATCCGTATGTGTCAAAATAGAATTTGGCATGATACTCTACTAAGTCATCGTTGAGAAGTATATAGGCCCAAGCGGTTTAGAATGTGTCACTTTAAAATTTATCTGATAGTATTACAGTTTCATGGAATATCTTATACTTTTCATTTTACGCCGCTTTTCCACCTTTTAATCTCAGTACAGGGAGGCACTGTACACTATCGAAGACAGTAAAATACCTGTCAATTCCTTATTATCTTTACGGAATTTTTAATCGTTATATGAGTTGCAATTATTTTCTTAAAATACTATAATGGAGTTGTCAAGTCAATGACCTAAGGGCAATTATATCTCGCAAGTTAGAAAGCCCGTAAGACCCTGAAAGCGTGCGGCGGTACTGCAGGCGAATATAACGGTAAAATATGGTTGAACACTATAACTAAACTTATATTACATTTTGATAATTTCCCCGGATGGTAGCCGGACGGCAAATGTGTCTCATTTTCATATACAATACTCGGTCAGTAGGATGAAAGATTCAGTTATAAAAAAATGTTGATTACTAGTATAATTTTTCCACATACATCATATAGTGTCAAAATTGTTTTCAAGGTCAACAGTTTACAATAAAATGGAATAAATTCATTCGGATATATTGAAAAAGCAATTCTTATAGGGAATGGGCCAACTTTAATGGCTGTCTTATATATTTATCCAATCGACGACAACTTACTGTAAGGCCCGAAGGCGATTACATTTTCTCTGTAATAGAATCTAGTAGATTGATGACGTTAACATAAAAGTCCTCTGCACGTCAGTTGGACGGCGAGCTTTATTATGGGGATACTACAATGAATCGACTGAACTAACTTAAAATTTAAGGAGGACGATAAGTTGAGGAATGAGTTTTCGCGGTATATAATAAATTTTGTAATTTATTTATTTTGTTTATTGTTATTATTTTTATACCCTTCAACACCTGCGATGCAGGGTATATTAAGTTGGTATAATTCAGAAGATGATTCTGAAGCCTGTCTGCTCGCCTGCTGTTTGTCTACGTAAATTTTTGTTCAAACTACAGATGCCAATTTTTGATTTGTTTTGATCCAAAAACGAGCGCTATTGAAAATAATTTGGAACGGTCCACTATTCAATCATCCTCCTTATAACGCCCTATTTTAAAAATTTGGCCTATCTCCACCTATTTTTTGGATCCTACCCTATACATAAACTTTCATTAAAATTGATACTTTGTAGGGCAGAAAAGCCTAAATTTTAATACGTTATGATTAAACTTAACTTAACTTAATAGTAACTTACGATAAAAATATTCATTTTATTAAATTTCAATTACTCACGCCTGTTTTTGGATCTTACCTTACATAATAATTTTTACGAAAATTTTTGTTTTTTTTTTATGTTGAAGTTATAATATGTTATGATGCAAGTCAACCCATAACAGTAATTTGATAACAGAACTTTGCTTAATATGCGCGATTTACGTTACTTAAACTAACATTTCATTCTTAATATCTCATTTTTTTTCTGTTTTTTATTTAAAATTATATTGTGTTGTTCACGTGTCGGTTGCCAAACTTATGCATCTTTACAATGGTTTAGGGGTTCACTTGCAAACTGGATTTGTTCTTGTTGCGGCTGTGTACATGCTTTTTTTTTCTTCTTTTTTCCTCTCTTTTTATTTATTTGATGTATAAATGGGTAAAATAAAGTAAAAATAAATATAAAAAAAAGTAATTCTGCAAAATTTAGACGACGTACGTTTTGGCTCATACCCTCTGTAAAGATTTACACGAAAGTTTTTGTGTTTTAGGTTAGAAATGTCTTAACTTAAATGTTTTATGATGAAAATTGATCTATAATAGTAGTTCGTAATAAAAACCAACCATGCTGAATCTCAAATACGTACCACAATATTTGATCCTTGTGAGCACAGTCATTCTTACGGCAAGCAGAAAGGTCTAATTTTTGATATATAGTTCTATAGTAAGTTCAAAACAGTCTTAAGGTTTTGTGTTCTATGGCAGAAATAACAATTGTGTTAGACAATATGGTGTAATGTATTTAATAGTCAGCCTACCATAACCATAATGGTCTCATTTGTTTTTCTTTAACAAAATGCGACCATATAACATAATTTAGTTGTTATTGCTAATCATGGCGATAAATAATCTAAACATAAACAAATGGTAGAGCGGTATTGACCCACAACGGCAATAAACTTATGCACTCCTAAGTAATTCAAAGATCCCTCCTTTTTTAACGTAATGCGGCTGAAATACTGGTAACGTAAGGCAAAACGACTTAGCTACTTTTTTACTCATTTAATGAAGCAAACCGTATGTAAGACTTCTAATATTAATTTTGGCACGGCATTAAATTTATTTTGAAATCGCTAAACCCTAAAATTATTAATACGAATTTGACACGGCACGGAATATGTGACATAATGCGGCGTCAATCCGTTTAAAAACCGAGTAGATTGGTATGCCTCTGTATCGCTGAACAGTGGTAAAACAGACAAAATAAAGAAAAAAAGATTTATTTTTTTCAATCTTTATTGAAATGTTGATTGATCGACTTACATATTTTTTTGCATTCTAGATGAAGGAGTAATTAATACAGCGATAGGTGATTATTTCCGGCACAGATAATAAGGTAATTCAATTTCGGCTCTGATAGCTTCGAAAGTTCACTTATGAGTATAGCAATAAAATGTCAGGATCGTCCTAAACACTTTTTAATTGATCTGAATGTCTGAATCTGTTGGGAGAGGTAGATGGGTTTTGTCATAACATATTGCCACAACATATTGTAAATCGACAAGCTAAGACCCACAGCGATACATGCAATACATACGTAAAAAGTTGTAGGATGACTTACACTACATTCAAATGTAATAATGTAATGTCCTCATGAGTTTGTTTTCTATATCTCCTTTTAAAAGTTATATTATTAACTGTATTTACGGCAATTTAGTATTAACTCATCCGTAAGCCACAGCTTGTTTGTAAGACATTATTGCCTTTTTTTTCTAAGGGGTTATATTTTTGACCTTAGCCAGCCCTATACGGTGATGACTAAAATCTGGCAGTGCTCAGCGTCTTTTAACACAACGTTGGGTTGGATGCGAATATGTCCCTACCCCGGCTGTAAAATTGCCAGCTACGAACCTGACACGGCAGCGAAGTGAGAAACCTTTTCTCTATAACCATTCAGCTTGGCTTTGTCACAAAATTATGATAAAACTTGTAAAACTTTTAATGATTACTTTGGCTTAGATATAAAATTTAAGCTACCCAGGTGACAAACTTGTAGAACTTCTAATTACTATCTCGGGGTTGTCGTATTATTATTCCTTTCATTTTTTAAGCTAGCAATCGAATATATTAGTATTATAACCTTACCAGGATATTCGATTCCATTACAACCAATGGATTCAATATAACATCGTTGTATTCTATCCCTTCAATATATGTACCTGCCCTATGCCAAAACTTTAAAACATCAAAATAGAAAGTAGAAATGCTCTGACACGATTCACCTTTTAATTTGCCAACCTTAATCCTGTAATCTGACAAGACTTTTTTGAAGATTTTCCAAAATCGGCCAACCCCTAATTTTTTTTCTTCTCATGGACAAAATTGATAAGCTCTTCAACAAATGCACCAAAGCTTCGCAGTCCGTCTACGTACCAGAACACGTAGTTGCACCAACAACACCTGTACCAAAGGTCCCTTTCACACTTGCAACTGTCGATCACCAAGAATAGATAAAAGAACGCCAATAAGGGCAGGCATTTAAACGCAAACAACAAAATTCAATCAATAAAGTAAAACAGTGTGTATGCCTTGGACAACCATCGCACAACAATGTAAACGAATTAAGGAAGAATCGAACAAATCTTACAAATGTTTAAACACGGATAGGCTAATAAGCGAAGATATTCTAAACAAATAAATACAATCACACTGTCAAAGACTTACATCATTGCATAAAGGTGAAGCCAAAAAATTCTTCATAGAAATAAGAGCAAAATTGCTATCAGTTGGAAAGAAAAGAGGATTTAAATTGCAACTAGCACATTCTCTACACGGAACAATAGAACTTGCACATAATGAAATGAGAAGAACACCGACTGACAACATGCGTTAGAATTGATGCGTTAAAATTGATAGGCACCATCAAAGAAACACATGACACGTCAGCAGTATCATTCGTAAAAACTAAACTTAGAGGTCGCAACTGGCAACAGCGACACCATATTTTACTACAAAAATCGATCAAGTGTTTCTAACAACAACAATAACCGCGGACTAGGACGTTTTCGTTATTATAAGATTGCATTGATGAAAAGCAAATAACCAACAATAGCAATAACAATAACAGAAGTGCAAATAATCGCTTTGATAATACAGGGGCGAGAAATTACCAAGATGTAAGAATCACGTATTCGGAAAACGAGCAAGTTCCTTTGAGCGAATAGGAATAAACAAGATATATCATTTTACCGTCAGCCTGATCAACTTTATAAGAGTAAAAAATACAGAAACAAATTACCTATTAACATCATTAATAGACGCTGGTGCTGATATATTACTACTAAAAAATGCACAAAAGCAATACAATTTAAATTTTATTATGCACTTATCACGTTTTTTTTTTTTTTTTTTTTTTTAGAGATGCAAAAAAAAAAAGAAACAGGAAAAATTTATTTATTTATTTATTTTAACTCTACTTATAAATGAAACTCAACTAAACAAATAACAGTCGAGTTCAATTGGCTCTTAATGCAAAACTTATATTAATTAATAATAAAACTTAGTATAAGTACAATAAAACAAATAAGAAGGAAAAAAAAAAAGAAAAAAAAGCATGTACACAATCAGCATAGAGCTACACTTACATCCGGTACAGGACCAAATTGCAAATGAACCTCTAAGCCATCGCAAGCATGCCGTTTTCGCAATCTGTGCGTATTTAAAATTTTTGTTCCTATAAACAGGTTCTATAAACAGATCCTAATCGTCCCGGCTCGGGCGCATGCCAATTTGGTTGCCGTGATAGGCCATAGTGGCGATTCCAGGCGCTCGTCCGTGGTGTCAATTAATCTGCTTAACATTACCTTGAGTTATAGATCTTTGCCTCTTTGACCAATAGAAAAGGGAATAATTTTCTTAATCGGCTCCTCTAAGCTCAATTCACTTACGGATTGTTACACATCATGCCTTTGTTGCGGTGATGTTAATCAGATGACGGTTCAATCTAGAAGGAAGAAATCAAACAGGCGTTGGCAATCGGTTAATTGATCAATTTCGAACTGATTTAGCTGACTAATTGCGAGCATGTCATACCAATTCTATACCAGCCATTGCTTATAACGTACTCACTAGAATATGACAAACTATTTACTTTATAAGAAAGTATAAAATATAATGAAGGTGCTTATTCTAGGTTAAATACTTAAACCAATCTCAATTTAACTGCGTGTAGAAACAAAGTAAGTCCAGTACGTTACAATTTTGCGAATGTTTTTCCAACTGGTTTTGCTTTCTTGCTCCGCCAATAATAATATCATCGATATATCCTGCTGCAGAATATAATTAGCCGTGTCGATAATTAGCCGTGTTGCTTTTGATTCCAGAAGCAGGACAATTGTATTGATAAAGACCTGGTTGAGTGTTTTTTTTTTTTAAAGTTTGACTGAATTCGGAGTGGCTTCCGTCTGTAAGTAACAATCTAATATTGCTTTTCGTAACTTCGCAGTAAATTAATATATACCTTCAAGGTTTGGAAGAGAGTAGAAACGTGGTTCTGCTATGTTGTTCAACCCAAACAAATAGCCTCCGGATATACGAACTTTATCACTAGCTTTTCTTACAGCTACAATTGACGCTGCCTTATCCGAAAATGCGGCTGCAGTAAGAAAGCCTTAGTCGTGTAAAATTTGAAGGTCGTACTCTATTGTCTGAAGCATAGCAAGCGCCGAACTTCTTTTTGTTTTTAAAATTGGTTGAAAGTCAAACTTGAGGTGAAATTAAATGTTGGTCTTGATCGCTTTTGCCGGCATGTCTTGCAAAATAACCACATATTCGAATTTTGTGTTGGTGATTATTTTTTATTACTTTCCAACCATTGATTTGACAATAAATGTTCATTAGCTTAATGGGGCATGTCGTAAATATTTGATCAGTCTGTCCTAAGAATGATGGGAGATTTAATATCTACATCGTATAAAATAAACTTTTTGACATCATCGTTTAACTCAACTTGACATGGCGTCAGGCCAACGACAAGATAACTATTTGAGTCGATCCGGTATAGTTTAAATCTTTTATACACCTCATTTGCTCTTCTCTTCTCGGGCATTTTGAAATCTTTTTTGGCCGTAGTATGGAATGACTTGAATATAGTTTACATGTGTATATGGATATAATGAATCATCTAGTTGTAGTAAAATTATATGGAATAAGTAATGTAATGAATTGATAAAAATGGTGAAGAACAGAAGGAAATAAAATCGTTTGGACGACTCTGAATGGAGTTATGGACGATTGAACGATGCCCCAAAAAATTAATAATTGCATTTTGAAACACAGTTCGTTCTAATTTAAAATCACGAATTGCTGGTGGGTGTGTAATAATAATGCGAATTAAATATATAATAGCATAACACAAGACCTTCCAAAGGACAATAAAAGACAAAAATTTCGAAAAAAAAAATAAGAGGCGTTTAAATAAATTTTTATAGGCAGGAAAGTGAAAAGACGGACAATAACAGTAGCGGGTGCAGAAAACGACGAATCGAGTACTATCTGTAACATTGTAAGGCAGCAATCGCTTCCACAAAATGTTTGGACGTGTTTCACGATGCTGATCCTAATACACACTATTTTCATAGAACGTACGTTGTAGTTTTTCGGTCTTGTACACAGGTTAGGCTTACAACTTTAGTGCAACCATATGCGTATGCGTCTATCACACTTAATTTTATGTAAGCGTACCATTATACTGTTTGTACTTAACCAATGTAGTAGTAAGTGCATATATATCCTTTTGTATCTCAAGCTGCTGTGTAAATATATTTTAGGGCAGTGCCACTATAAGAGGATTGGAGGATTATGAGTCATGCGTACGTGTCATAATTCGTGAGATACGGGGGGTCCTATATTTTTGCTGACGCATACTTCGAGGAAAGTTGCACCCAAAAGAAATTGCACGTAGTTGCCCCTTATCGAATGTGTGGATAAACGAAACCCAAACTACCGAACAGAGTTCCTATGCGCCCCTTCAGCCTTTCAACACCTTTGCCTGTTCGTCTCCCTTTGGCATCAGATAGTTTTCGAATCATAGTGGGATGTTAAGATTGCAAGTTAATTTAAATGCGACATTGCCAAAATGCCCGTATTAAGCATTTTTGGTTAGGTGGACTTTTAAGAGTCCAAAATTAAGATTAAGTAATAGCCATCTTTTCGATTCCTGTAAACGACTCTGAACAGATTAAACAGCTCATGATCATATTTACATAGAGTAAGGAGGTAGAGACACAAGCGGTTCCCAACTCAATTTTCTAAGGCCAAACAGCAAGAATTGTTTTTGAATGGATTCAATTGAACATACGTAAAGGAAGAAGACCACAGAACAGAAGCACGTTCATTGGCTTAACTAAGCAAATGCATAGCCCCTAACTAGTTTTACATAGAGAACGACCAATGTGCAGATTAAAACGTAATGTTTCGTTGAACACATCCCCTTAATCGATGAACGAATCTACGTTTTCCAACTTGTGTTAATCGATCAAATATTCAGTATTGAATGACTTGTTGCTTGAGAAAGAAAGCTTCTTGCATTTTTTTGATTTAATTTCATAAAATTTTACGAGCTAGATTACCATTATTTAAGTCAATTGAAATTGGCTGTGATTCCAGGGAGATGGCGGAAAACAGATTAACATCGTACGTACGTTAAGATATGGCTGGATTTAATCTTGGACGGGAGAACGTTGACGTATAGAAAAAACAAAAGGAGCCATAAGCGGCTGCCTTGAGCCGCACCAGATGTCACAGAAAATTTGTCCAAATGGAACAAAACGCTGAATGATCTAACATGAATATAAGAGCTTATCCGTTTTAATCAGCACAAAGTGAAGTGAAAATCAATAACTTATGGCTAACTAAGTCAAACACTAAAACGGGCAAATACGACATCCGTGCGACAGCCACCAGAAAAAGCCTTGAAAACGTGGCAAGTGAACTCTAAGAGGTTTGTAACAGTTGGTTGAAATAGAAAAATATAAAGTTTGATAATAAAAGCTAAATACTGAGTAACAATTCGTTTAAACAATTTGGGTAACACGCCCAACTTGGCGATGCCTCTACAATTCGCAACATGATGTGCGTTTCCACATTTGCGAAGTGCCATAAGGAAACTACTCTTCCAACACAAAGGCAAAAGAATAAAATGAAATAACACCACACAGGGCTAAAGTCTGATTTGAGTACGCATGATGGGATGCCATTAGATCTAGGCGCACAGCTATATTTTAGAAAAGTTAAACCACGTAAAACGTGATTTCCTAATATGACCGAGTTAGGGATCGAAATTGAGTCTATGATCTGATATGAATAATTAACAGTTAAAGCGGAATCAGCAGTTGAAAAATTTCGGCAAAGAATTTCTCCAGTGAAGATATTTGACCAGCTTGCAGTAGAATGGGCGAAATGGCCGTAAGCAGAACCCCTCTTCATAAACTTTTTGAAAGTTTGTTTTTCCTATTTTTAGAACATTTAATTCTTTTGTTAAAACATGGCGGGCATTTTCTTCGAGGGAAGGATTGCTTGATCGGAACGGATGAAGAAAAAGCTATTTTTAATATCTTATAGAACGACGACAGGAAGGTTTCAATATTCCCATCTGAAATAGCGACCATAATGTGTGGAAGATGAGATTTAAGCAGTAAGAAATTGGTTTTACTATAATCATCACGTTTATTTGAGGAATTTGGATTTGACAGAATGCTTCAACTGGCCATCATATCCGTAATGAAAGGAACTGAAAATTGCTGAGTGGTACGGATCCACATGCAAAATAAAAGGTAGGCACCTATCTCCGGGAAATTTGTAAAGCAAAGATCAAGTAAAGATCAGATTAGGCCGGAGTTACACTATAGATGCCGTATCGTTATCTTCTCTTCATATCATATTGAACGAGAATACAACAACGGTAAGTAGCGTCAGCCTTCACATCTTTAACTTTTTCGTTTTCTTTTTCGTTGTTTGTACGTGTCCGGTAGACAACCGTCTGTAGATTGCCTGCGTGATAAAGAGTGAACTCGTTCATAAATGCCGAATTAGCTGAATTTTCAAAGATAAGTGCGTCTATCCGTTTGCAGCTTCCAACATTTTTGACCTTTCTAAAAGTTTTTATTACGCAAAAGGGTACGTTATTAGACACATGTGAATTTGAAAACTAAATAAACCCCAAACAAAATTAATTACTTAAAGTGTTTAATCAGTACCCTATGTAATGCAAACAAAAAAACTGAAAGTTTGGAATCTGCACTGAAAAAGTCAGAATTCCTTAATTCTCTCCGGATATGCTTTGTTTTTTTCTTTTCTACTGGTCGAAAGGTGTGGTGATAATAAGAACTAAAAGACATTGCGAAGCTGTTTCCTACAAAGAAAAGCATCCTTTCCTGGCTGCTTTTGCAGCCACTCCCCCTTCCTGAAAGAAAAGCTAGCCTAAAGCGCAAACATTATAAGTTGAAGCGTACGTAAGCAGTGTTAAAACAGTCCCAATCGTTCAAGCTTCAGCCGCGAATGAATAAGAAAGAAACAAAAAAGAAAAGCAGCGTCTAACAGAACTGTATTTACAACAAGCATTGAAAAAGTTTAGCAAGGATGTCTTGCTTATTTCTTAAATGTAAACGTAAAGATGAGGACGAGAGATTTGGTGTATGGTGAGTTTGTGACTCGGTGGATCATCTTAAATGTGAGGGTTTTGATGGAAGGCATTAAGATGATTGTTGACAGCTTGAAAAGACGTCGGTGGTCTTGCTCTAGCGAGCTGCATTAGTGGAGATTCCGGCAATTATAATTGATGGGATAAGTAACCACGAGGATAGATCTACTGAAGTAGGTTTAATATGTTTTTATTTTTTCTCGAGCGAAAAACCTAATCTTAATGAAATTCATATATATTTATAAAAAAAACAAGTGCATGTTTGTGAGCATAACGAAATTTAGGCGCGTATGCCTATATTGGGTCCGAGGACCCCTGAGCTAAGTTCCTCATATATAAGAGAAACTATTTCTTTTTATTTCATTTTCTCTTCTTTTATATATTCAAAATTTAATATATTAAGATATATAATGGCTCTATATTAATTTATTTATTTCTAATTATGCATATGCCCTTTATAATTTTTTTTTCTAGCAGATTATGTATGTGTGTTTGTATTAATACGATCTTGTTATTTATTTCATTTACTATCACATAATTGAAGTCCTTTTAATATTTTTCGTTTTATTTATTACAAAAATTGTTAAGGGTTTTTGTATCGTATAGTCAATCAAAAATTAGTTTACATTAAGAGGTTTTCACTGAAGCATATTAAAATTTTTGGCTTCATTTTTCTCCTCTCTCGTACATCGTTTTCCTCACACCAAGCCATCTTTCTTTTCTCATACCTATCCGCATATAATCTCAATCATAGTTGCTTTCGGTTTTGTTCAATTTTTCATTTCACTTTCTATCGTTTTGTAGAACAAAATTGTACGCAAATTTGCATATGCATGTATACGTTAGATTTTATTTTTTTTTTACAACTTTTAAAAATTATTTAGAAAAAGAAATGTTCATGAAAATTCCTGAATAAAATTCGTAAAACATGTGAAGCTTTTTCGTCTTTCTTCTTCCTTCTCTCTTATTTCTTTGCTTTTATGAAAAATAAGAGGGAAGCTGTCACAAAAACCCCGCCAAGGTTGCATTTTTAACAAAATATAAATAAAATAAATATAACCATATGTTAAAAAATAACATAATATTAAAGCGATCATGCGCGCAAGTCTTTAGCATGATATATGCGGATTGAATTGATTGCCCAGCTACTAGTATTGTAGTGATCCACAAAGTGACTCCTTGTAAATACTGTTTGTCTCACGTGATACGTTACGGGACGTGAAAGCGAATTGTAGGTGGCAGCATATCGAGTGTAGGCTTTTCTAATATTTTCGCGCGCCTTTTCTTTAATTAACACCAACTTCTCGTCAGTCCTTAAAGAAGAAGAAGGGTCTTGTAAAAGATCGAAACTTCATAAATAAATAACAGTCGAATTCACTTGACTCATAGAAGTAAATCTTATCCTAATTGATATTAAAAATTAGCATAAAGTATATAAGTAAGAAGTAAAGCGCAAAAAGAACAATAATGATAATGATTAAATAATAATTCATGTATAAATAAATAAGAAAAGGAAAGAGAAAAATACAGCGTGTACAGAACTAGCACAATCAGTACAGATCCAAGTTAGAAGCGAACCCATAAGCCATTGCAAACACGCAAAAGCTTGGAAACCGATATAGTAAACAACGCCAGTTAATTTTCGAATCATAATGAGATGTTAAGATTGCAAGTTAATTCACATCGACTTGTGTTCTGAATAGTGCGTGTTTTGTTTATCGCCTGCGATTTTTTAATTGTTTTCGGTGTTTTTGTGGGTTTAACTCGTGTTTTCTCTGTGCTTTTGCAAAAACTGATTGTCGCAGATACGATATTTGCTTTCTTTTTCTGTAAATATAATAAAAAAATCAAACAAACAAAAAACATAAAAGAAAAATGAAATATTGAAAACAATTGTCATTATCCTCAGCAGTTCCCAAACCTTTTCAAGTGAGTGGTTATTTCCCAATTTATTAATTAAGAGACAACCATAAGGCCTAATGGCCCCGGGGCCGCCTGATATAAACTCAAAAAGATTTCGTCTATTAGCAGACGTATCCCCCCAAAGAAAAAAAATTAAAAATTCCGACTTTCCGGTGTTGCCAACCAGTAGTATCATTCCTATTGACAAAAAATATCTTGTGATTTCTCCAACTGATCCCTCCATAACAATTTCGCAAATCAGCCCTTTCGCTATTAAAAAAGCACTGGATTGCATTACAACGCATATAGACTCTATATCGATTTTACGCGATGGGTGCCTATTAAGCCTTTAACTGCAACTCCTTCCAATGAAAAATCTGTTCTACCATCAACCAAAAATTACATTGCCAAATCAATCCCATTGCCCGCCAAAGATAATATTGAAAAGATCAAACAACAGCAAATATTCAAAAAATTAAAACAACAACACATATTCCAAAATCTAATAAATTAAATCCCCAGAATCACCAGTTCTCAACTCTACTCAACAAATTACAAGCTGTAATGAATCCAATCTTTCATCCCTCAATCAACCTTCAATATCAAATTATTGACGTGTGCCCACTCGTTGCACTTCAAATTTACGCAAATACCTAAGTACGGATTTTTCTGCTGGTAAGAACAAATTATTCACGCAAAATTCTTATAGGGACATTTTCGAAGGAGACGCTGACATGTCAACTTAACCTACTTTCCACTCCATGTCACTACACATAGTAAAGTTTTTAAAATTCTACAATGGAAAATTAAGGGACTTCTTAATAAACTCCGTACACTCGTAAGTGATTTCAGTCCAACCTTTATATCGCTTCAAGAAACCCATTGTAGAACCTCCTTTAATCCTATTCTACCCATATCATATACTGGATACTTCAGGAATGGTGATCAAAATTTATATTCCAAACAAGGAATTGGTGTTTTTATAAAATCAAGTATACTTCACAACCGCATAAATTTAGGCTCAAATATACAAGCCGAAGCGCTACAAATAATGTTAAACATCAAATTTACAGTGCTTTCGCTCTATATCCCACCTTCGCAATCGTTTTCTCTGCAAGAAATCTACAATTTTTTCTTCGTACTTTCCCCCCCATTAGTTATATTCGGCGACTTTAACAGCTGGAATATCATCTGGGGCTCAACAGTGAACAAGACTCGTGGTACTGTTTTACAAAAGGCCTTCATTCAAAGCAATCTCTGCATTTTAAATGATAGAAAACCAACGCACTTTTCAAATCATACTTTTTCACATATTGATTTAACATGTTGCTCTCCATCACCTCTTCCTTTAGTTTCCTGATCTATTTCTGATGATCTACATAATAGTAATCACTTTCCAATCATAATCGATCTTAAACTTTCAATGTCCTCTATTACTTCAGCAAAAAAGGCCAAATTCCTCCTAGATAAAGCGGATTGGATCAATTACTCCAAACAGGCCGAGTCATTTCTGAGTTCAAAGCCATTTAACGGGAACTGCAACCATGGTGCTGCTATTATGTCTAAAGCGATTCGCACGGCTGCTCATCTTTCTATTCCTCAATCCAACAGCTCTTTTAAACGAGCTATGGGTTTTGGTGGGACAACACGCGTTCGTTTTTGAGGAAAAATAAAATGGATTTATGACACCGCTTTAAGAGATGTCCTGATCATGATCATTTGTTATTATACAATAAGGCCAACGTTCTATTCAGGAAGGAATTACGAAAATCAAAGGCACTTAGTTTCGAACTTTTTTCGAAAAGAATTCACAGAAATACATCAATGAAAGTTGTCTGAAACAAAATCAACAGACTCAATGGGACTTCAAACCTGAACGAAATTTCTGCCATCTGCACCCCCAATGGAGCTTTAACTGACGCACATGATATTTCTAATTACTTTGGAGAAGCGTTGTGCGAACACTCCTCTGACAGCAACTTTTCCAGTGCTTTCGTCGAAAATAAAAGGACTCCAATTTCTCTTTCAAATTGTAATGACAGATGTGCTACCTTCCTGAAAATTACATATCTACCTTAGAACTTGAAAGTTGTCTCTCCAAATCGGGAAGGGAGGACACCTGGTCTAGACCGTATCTCCTACCAAATGATCAGTGCGCTGTCTAATTCAAGTAAAAAGAAATTACTGGACCCATATAATACGGTATTTTTGACTGGCCATATACACTACATGTGGAAACTGGAAACAGTTGTTCCAATTCCAAAGTCTCAAAATGTCTCCATCGCATCGGATTATCGCCCAATCTCTCTTTTATCTTGCCTTTCAAAGTTATTGGAAAAGATTATGGCATCTAGATTATCTTGGTTTCTTGCAAGCAAAACAATTTCTGAACGAAATCACGTAACAATTCTCTCAATTGATTTCGAAAAAGCATTTGACAGAGTGTATTTATTTATTTAATTATTTTTTTATTTATTTATTTAATTGGTCTTCATTATTTTAAGATTCTTGAAATCATGGAACGTTGGACCTAAATTTTTCAACTACATCAAATCATTCATGTCGCATCGGCGGTTCAAACTTAGAATCAACAATCATCTTTCTGATTCCTTTCCGCTAATGAATGGCATTCCGGAAGGATCTCCTCTTTCTGTCACGCTTTTTCAGATCGCCTTCAATGAAATTAGCAAAATTCTTTGCCGTATGCCGAGATTCGAACATTGTCTCTACGCGGACGATATATACATTTTTACAAAAGAAAAAAACAACACGAAAGCAATCAACATCCTCGAATCTATTGCATGTGAGATCTCCACATGGGCAAACTCGTCAGGAGCTATAATCTCTATACAAAAATCAAAAAAAATGCACCTTTGTCGAAAACAAATGTGCGATGCAGGAAACCTTCTGATGCATATTAACGACATACCAGTACTAAATGTGCAGACGCTCCATATTCTCGGGCTCACGTTTTCAAACAATTATCGTTGGAAAGCACACTGCCTTCGGTTAAAAAACTCCCTTTTAACAAGGGTAAATTTCATACGGTACGTTGCTTGGAGAAGCCATGCGCATATTAACACTACCGCTTATTTTACCAAAATGCTTGTGTTAAGCAAGATTGACTATGCTTTGATAATTTATGGCAATAGCTGCAAATCTAATATCAACATCCTTAAACCGGTCTATCACCAAGCCGTTAGAGCAAGTTGTTATGCTTTTCGGACGACGCCCATAAAAAATATTACAATTGAAACTGGTCTCCCAACTTTAGAAAATAGACTTTAAGAGTTAAAAGGTAAAATAGTCCCCAAGCTTCTTAATTCAAACAAATCTATTCTCATTGATGACGTGAGAAAGATTAGTATGGCCAAGAAAATTCCGAAGTCACCATCTGCAATTGACCATCGTTTGTACGTCGCAAAGGAATTGAACATTTCCTTAAAAATTTTCCGCTCTTTTGGTGTTAAACCTCCATGGATTTTGAAAGACTGCTGTTTTGACATCTCGCTGTCTATGCACAAAAAAGAAGATGCCAAGTTACGTCTTCAGAAATCTAATAGCTGAAAAAACCCAAGTATTGGAGAGTTCTGGTTGGAATCTTTTATAAACACGCTCAAAATCTTTTGGCCTGCCTCCTGCTTGTGCCGTAGTAGATGCTACAGGACTGGTTCTTCTCGATCACATATTTCACGAAAGTACTTCAACTTTCGCAGCCGAAGCCAAAGCTACCCTTCACGCTGCGAACCTTGCCCATAAAAACAAACTCAAAACCGTCATTGTTACCGACAGTTTGTCTGTATTACAAGCTATTCGGAACCCTTCGACTTCGAGATGGAGCACCATCAACAAATTAAAAAATCTAATCACTACACCCGACGGAAAAATTACAATGTTAAGGGTACGAAGTCACATCAGTTTATTGGGAAATGAGCAGGCTGATCGAGCGGCAAAGGATGCTCCTTCTGCTCCTCTTATTATGGATGATGTCATGGAAAAGTTGGATCTTCAAAGATACATTGGGAGAAAAGTTAAAGTTCAAAATGCAGAAGAAAATTTACAATACCATCATCTATACTACTCTTCCATGAACTCTCAATTAATTCCACCTTTATATCCAACAAATGTTGAGAAAACCAAGATCCAAACATTTTCGAGAATTTTCCTTGCTCATACAATTGCAACTCACCAATGGATCTGGAAGAAGTCTTCCTTCCCAATCTGCAGTTGTGGACCGAATATCAATTCTATATATTACTTTATTAATACTACTAAGCTCATTATCTAATGTACATTTATTTATATTAGAGCCGATAGCCTGTGCTGCTAATTCTCAATGTCTTTTCTTTTTCTTCTCATAATTATATCGAAATTGATTCAGTTTAGTGATAATAAAGTGCCTAGAGAAGCGATTAGGAACATCAAAGTTTACAGAAGCGATGTAGACAAATAGTTAGTAACGTTAATTAAGTTAATTAAGAAGGAGACACCAAATATAAATCAACGTTTCTCAAGTGACGAAAAGCGATATATTTTCATAAGGAGGCAAAAAGAGACGAGCGTGCTCAACCCAAATTCTACATAACACCTGTAAGAGGGAGCCCACACAACGGAGGCATGCTCGAGTAGGGGTCTAACTAAACACATGTACAGCCTTTTCGTAATGTAAGGATCATCAAGCTCTTTGGACCACCTCTTTATAAAACCAAGCGCGGACCTAGATTATTTAAAGAGTGCAATGTGCAAATTAAAATGTAATCCTTGGTCGAATAAAATCCCCAAATCGATGACCGTGTCAACGTTTTCAATCAACTTGTATGAGTCAATGAAATACTGGGTGAATGATTTCCTCCTGTAGATGAAAACTTCCTGCATTTTTTTAGATTTAATTTCATAAAAATTAACGAGCCAAATTATTTAAGTTCATTTGAAACTGATACGATTGCTTCGTCAGCGTACATGAAAATCTGGCTGTATTTGATCATCGAGAGGAGATCATTAATGTATAAATTAAATAGAAGGAGTCCTAAGTGGATGTCTTGACTGATGCTAGATGTTGCGGGAAGTTCATCCGAGGGGATGCCGTTACCTGAGTGGTCTGTTATGCAGATAAGAACCTAGCCATTTCACTAAGAAGGTGTAGCCAAGGAGCCGGCGTTTGAAGGTCAATAAATTGTGGTTAACTAAGTCACACGCTTTGCTAAAATCAGTATGTACGACATCCGTGCGAGAGACACTATAAAAAGCCTTGAAGACATGGCAAGGGAATTCTAAGAGATTCGTGACAGAAAATATTACTTTCCGAAAGCTGTACTGGATTGGAGAAATTTAAGATTTGAGAGCAAAGGCTAAGTGCTGACTAACAAAGGCAAAAAATATTTATATAAAATAAATAATTGTTATATCAGTACATAATTACTAGAATTAGCAGCTATTATGCGAGTTTAACTTCAATTTTTTTATTTTATTTTATATTTTTTCCTTTTTTTAACTTTATTTACCTTATAATAAAAAAAAAGGAAAACAAGAGAAACAATTTAAAAAAAAAGGAGGATCTTTAAAATTTCTTTTTATGTTAATATTATCCTTTACTATAAAGCTAGGGGGACTGAGGACGTCTACCGACCGACCAAGACGGAACCCACGGACGACGGACAACACGCCCGGCGGACAGACTTACAGAGGACAACTCAGTCAATTGATTTTATTCTTTTCTTTTAAATTTTATAAATTTTTTTTTTTTTTTAATGCGGTACAGCGGACAAAGAGAAAGAAAAAATTTCAAACTGCTCTACTGACCAAGAGCTATAAAATCGCAATGTATCTGTATATAAGATTTCCTGTATAAAAGGCAAATATATTTAGAGTCCACAGGCCAAATCAGTTTTATTAAAATTTTACTAAAATGAAATCATACGGTACCAATGGCACTTAAAGGGGAAAGAAAAAGAAAGAAATGCAAAAGAACAGTCGAGATCACGGCTAAACAAAGATAGAGTGTTCCATGCCAAAAACATATCAAGACAAAATAAACGAAACAGCATGGAACAAACAAGAGAAAATATTCAAAAAAAAATAAAAAAAAAAAATAAAAAAATAAAAAAAAAAATAAAAATAAAAAATAAAAAACGTGCCCATAAGCAATAAAATAAAAAAACCATTGTCTGATACAACATATAATAATATATTGTCTAACTTGTGATTACACATTTAAGCAAAAAGAGAAAAAAAAAGGAGAAAATTGCTTAATATTGGTATATAAACGCATATCGCTGCAAATACTAAAATCAAAACTAACATTTTTTAGATACAAAGCAGCAACAACGACAGGCATTTGCGATCACATAAAATCCTCTGTTTAGGCAAATATCGCAAGGTGGGCGCCGCAAGACGTTTACTTAAGGCGAATTGACAAAAAAAACCCTGACGCCATGGTTACACATAATAAGGCAAAACGTTACCTCTGCACACATTAGTGAGTACCGAACGCAAAGAAAACCATCCATGAATGGGACAATTGGTAAGAGAAAAAACAGAGCATTGTGCACATGTGACAAAGAGTGAAAGGAATCTAAAAAGAAAACCAAAAAAAAAAAAAAAAAATAGAAAAATAAAACGGCTATAAATCAAAAGTGAATTGAACAAAAGGACAAATAATATAACAAAAATGGGGAAATTAAAAAATAAACACATCAACAAAACCATCGCAAAAGTTTAAATTAATAAAAGAACAACAAATTAAACAGAACAAAAGTGCCAAGTGAAAAAAATGAAAAATTATATATAACTAAAAATCCGAAAATCAAAAAAAAAAAAACATTAGCGAAACAATCGCCAAAGTTAAAATTAATGAAAGAAAATAGAAACTAAACCATCTAAAACTAGAAGAAACTAAACCATCAGAAATAAACAAAAAAGGGAGAGAATACAGTCCATCACATCTGAATGACCTCTAAAGTAAGTAAAAGGAAAGAAATCAACGACAAAAAAAAAACATAAAGAAAGAAAGTACAAGTCAATGTCAAGTAAAACTACGCAAAGTTACTGTGAGTAACAAGAAGAACTTCTCATTAAAAGCGCACAATCAAAACGTATATTAACAAATAAATACCAAGATCAAGAAAAAAAAATGAATAAACGAGAGAATCGGTAACGTGTATTTACATTTGCAAATGGAAAGAACAAGATCGACTAAAATTAATTTGCAACAGAACTAATAGAAAGAGATTGAAGGTTCGAACAAAAGAGTAATTCTTTGGAACACAACATACGAAAGATCAATCTAAGAGGAAAACTTGCACCCAGAAATCGAAACCGCAAGCAATGGCACATTAGATAAATATCGCTAGAGCAGTGGAAATTTGTAAACAACAAGCCGTAAGTCTAGCACAGATTGGAAGTTTTGTCAAATAAACGACCATAACCAGAAAACTTGAGGATTTCTGTAAATAAAGTAAACGAACAGTGAATCTAACAACGACAACAAACAACGCCTATCTGCTAACAACAGCAACAACTATGCAAGGATAGGGCCGAAAAATCGAGCAGATAAAACGAAAAAAAGCTCTAATTTAAAGAAACAAATATTAACGTTTTATTTCTTTCAAGTGCCTAAATAATTCATAAATAAAAAAAAAGGAAAAGGGTAATACCGAGTTGCCAGCAACAACAGCAGCAGTAACACCATCATCAGTTCCACCATCATTCCGCTCACCAACGACAGCCACAACAGCAATAGCAAGTACAATTGCAAGTACATTGGGAGTTTCTATAATTTGTTTCCCCAAACGTTTGCTCTTAAAAGAATACCACGTACATAACCTTTACACGCATAGACGCAGGCACGTTCCATTGTCTACCCTGCCTCACTTAATGGTCTCCTCCAGAGGCAATGGCAGTGTATGTTGAAAAGAAACAAAATGCACAATTACAAGTCAACACCCTTTGGTCCCATTATGAGTTCAACGAATTCTAACACGCGTACAATTCACCATTTTGTGCCAGACGGAAATGTTGCAATATAATACCTTTGCTTATGTGCATATTGTAAATCATGGAAGAGCTATTTTATGTTAGAATCAAGTTTATATAAAATATAATCTGAACTTATAAAGAATTCTAAAAATCATATAACGTCTTTTATTTGAAAAAAGTGAGTTCCTTCTTTCTTCAAAAGCAAGCAAACATCCTGGCTTACCTGGCGCCCGAGGAGAGATTGGTCAGACTTCCTAAATAATGTGCCCACTCCTTACGGAAAACCCGCCGCATGTGGTTAAAAAAGAAGAAAGAAAATGTGAAAAAATATAATTGTGAAATTGAGAAAAAATAAGCAAAGTAATACCGAATGAAAAATATGGAATCTTGAATGTGTTTGCAACATACTGCAATCCTGAACTACAATAAAGTAAATTAAGTTTACTACATTTTTTGGAAAGCATGTCTTTCCAGGAAAATATGTAATTTTTGCCGAAACGAGTAATCAGCTGCACAATACGTGATGATGTAGGGTAACTTATGGAGCCCTTACCCGTTTGTTATTGTTATTGTTGTGGTCGTTTTTAGTCACTATTATGGTCGCTAATGCTTACGTTCCTACTGTTGTTACCTTTATGGATTTATACTGTTTTTTGATTATGTTGCTATTGTAGTTGATAAATCTGTTTTTGCTACTATTGAGGCAGATGATGTTACTAACACTGCTTTGTTGTTGTTTTCCGTTTGTCGTGTTCATAGTTATTATTATTGTTTTGTCTCTATTGTTGCTGTTGATAGCGCTACCGTAAGCGATTTTGCTGTTATTTTCATCGTGCTATTGTTCCCAATTTTTTTGTTGTTGCTCACACTACTCCTGTAGGCTTATTGTTGCGATGTTGTTGTTATATTGTTGTTGGTATTGTTACTATTGTTGTTGACGGTATTCGAATATTCAGCTGTTAGTTTTGACTACGTTGTTTATTTTATATGTGCGCTTGTGATAAGTGAATTGTGATGATTCCATCTCGTTCCTTGATGCTCTTCTTGGGAATGACGTTTTCATGAACTGGATCAGCACAACTTGTTAAGCGAGGGTTAGTTTTCTGTAAGCAGAATTGTACCCCAGAGTTTGTGGTTGAAGACTGTACTTTTGCATCTAACGCAGACGCGCGAGCCGATATTTCCATGATTCCATTTTATATCGAAAATTCAATAGAATATGTTAAATCTATTTGTAAAGAAGACTTCACACTAAAATAATGAAAGTAGACGGGCGCAACAAAAATCAAAACTTGAAAGATTTTGTTCGTACATATAATTCCATAGCCAAACTAAAAACATATACAAAGAAAAGACATTTCGCTAGTAACGTTTGCGCAACACACTATCATACCCAAAAACATTTATATAATGTGTTTGTTCCATCTTATTTATATAATATTTCTGTACTTAATAATTTTGCTTCGCAAATGTTGCTAGCAAAATTTTCCACCTTATATATATAATCTTTTTTGGTCTTACATATATGTTTTTGTTCAAGTTAACAGCTTTTGCTTTCAAACGAGAAAAGAACATTCATTTTCGTTGAAATCATATTATTTAGTAAGTGAAGCCAAATTTTGTATCAATGAAAGCTTCCCACCTTTCGTTAAGCTTGCGAGTTATAGAGACCAACTAAGATTAAAAATATTCAGTTCGCTGATAACGTTGTTCGAATCGAGTGTGTAAATTTCTACTTTATTAAGTTTTTGTGAAGATAGTTTAAATTCATTTCTTTTTAACTTCGATTTCTCTGGCCGGATGCTAATTAAAAGTTAAATAATTTTAAAAGAAACCGGTAAAATTTTCGCGGAAATTTTAAAAAGAAATTTGTCGTATCAAAATGTGGTTAATGTAGCAGATAATAACAAAATTCTTCTGCTTTCTATATTTAAAAAAAATTCATTAGTATTATTAATTTTATTTAAATTCACCTAAAAAAGGAAATGATCAGGGGAATGTCAATACAGAGTTATATAAATCGCAACTAACTGAGGGTATATATGGTAAGATTTCATAATTGAATCAACAATTTTGGACAGAATGGGAAGTTAAATGAACATGTAATTTTTTCTTAAAGACATAAAAATATTGATTTTTTCCCGCCACATTGTTATACATACACAACACTTTATTGGCCCACATTTATGCAGGGTCTTCTTTTTCAAATGCATATGTGCTCATACCAGCGTACAGTAGTAGAATGTTTTATTTCGAACAGTTATTTACATTTTTATTATATTATTTTTCTCTTTGTAACAAAAAGTGATTCTGTTAAAAAGTGCGGGATTAATATATTATCCGGAAAGGGCGGTCTGTACAATAATCTTGTACTTATGTGCCGGAAATAAGGAATTTCACATTACTTTCTTCCACTACAGTTAACGTAATAGAAGATAGGAACGACTTACAATAATTGAAGTATTTTTAAAAAATATAAAACGGAGCCAAATGAAATTTTTCTTAAAAGAAATTATTAGACAAAGAAGAGGAAGAAAAAATCAACCGTCGACCGTTCTTAATTGATTTTTTGATTACTGATTTTTAATATATAATAAATCAATAAAAAAAAATTCAAGTTCGCTTTGAGGCGCATTTTGTATTTTTCCAAACGAATATATACAAAAGATCACAATATCCGGTATCTGTTAATTGAACGATAAAGATTAGTTTTACACTGAAATTTTAGATACTTCTCGTAATTGTTCCCATTGTGTTTTGGATTGATATTTGCTAAAATACATTAAGTTACAGTTTTCCTTATGTTTTGTTGGTAAAATGGCAAGGCGGATAACAGATATATTGATCCCATCTACTGGGATCTGCTGCTATGAACACAGGTAGCTGAGGCTGACTAGTGTTTTAAATGAGATGTCAGGTGTTATGACATAGTAGGTCTGTCTACCATACCTAAAAATTGGTCAATTGAATTCATAAGGGTTTATCTAATGGTCAACATGCCGACATGTTTAAAATATACCAAATTAACCGGTATGAATTAATTGCAGCCGATTCTAAAGTTACGATCGACTTTTGATAAAGCTAAATGCATTAGGATTTGTAAAAGTACCAACTTTTAGAGCCGTATAATTAAGGATACATTTTTTGTGAGATTGGAAAGTGACGTTATGAAGTTACAATGATTTATAAGCACACCGATATTCCGTGTTCATAAGCACTTCGTAATTTCGATACCATAAAACTTCGATCTATTCAGGAACTTAATATATCTTTATTTTCCGCAATTGTTTCACTGATAAACAAGTCTTTAAATTATTTTATTTTAAAGATTTGCTAAACCGGTAAACATAAGATTTTAATAAATGACATGAAATTATTAAGCAAAAAAATTAATAACAGCTTATGTTAATATAGATGAACAGCAAGATTTTTTAACTCAATTACATCAATTTACTTGATTTTTTCTTTTTTGTGTGATTTGTTCTGTTGCAGTAGTTTAAAGTATACGCATTACAGACGGGTATAGAAATATGCTCTCCAGCGTAAACTAATACCACATTTATCTACTTCGTGTGAATGTCAGTTTGTACGTATGTGTGAAAGCATGTGGCAGATTAAATTATTATTGCTGTTGTATGCTGATGGCGATGATGATATTATTTTAATATGCGTTTTATTGCAGGCATTCATTCAATAGCAAAATCCTAAAGTGCTTGACCGCAAGATTAGCGCAACATATACAGCGAAGGGAATATCAGACAAAACGTCGCGGAAAAAGAGAAAAAAATAAGGGGAAAGAGACTGATAGGAAGCACAGTGAGGCAAAGATATAGTGTGCACAGCAGAGCGCGCTAGCGCAGCATCGGTCGAGGGTCGGACAGGAATAAACATAAATGAGTAACCACTAAGTAGAGACATTGTTGCCTTCGTTTAGTTGGTGTGGTTCCTGGTGGTAGTTTGCTGCGAGAGCTGCTACCTTCTTTTATAAACAACAGCAGCTTATTTCGCTGAGAAAAATGCTTTCTGACGGTGTTGAACGCTTATTTTCGCTGACGCGTTTAATTGGTTTGCTGCTGCTCGTATCAACCAACGCAATTTCAGTGTTAGGGCAGCAACAGGCCCAACAGCAAGTTTGTCCTGAGCAAAATGTTATTGCTCCCTGTATTTGCACAGTTAAAAAAAACGGCTTGGATATCTTATGCGAGACCACAGATCTGGCTCATATAACTAAATCTTTAGGAACGCTTAAAGATAAAAGTCCCATCATTTTCTATTTGAAATTGCGTCACAATAATTTACCTAAACTACAAGGTTTTGTATTCCTGGCTCTGGATATACGTCACCTTACCATACATAATAGCAGTTTGGCTGCCATTGAGGAGAGCGCCCTCAGCTCTTTGGGTATGTTTTGAGTATTATGTATATTCACTTTAGTAAACATAATCAAATAGTAATATGTTTACATAGGTAAGGGTCTTACACAGTTAGATGTGTCCCTGAACCAAATGAAAACAGTGCCCTCCTTGGCATTGAAACATCTTTTTCATTTGTTAATTTTAAATTTAAATCATAATAAAATTACAATTTTACATAACAATGCCTTCGACGGGTTGGACACGTTAGAGATATTAACATTGTACGAGAATAAAATCAATACTATTGAGCCGGAAGCTTTCCGCGGTATAGAGAAGTAAGTTTAAATATACAGAAATAAAATAACAGATATTCTGTTAACATGTTAGAACATTTCTTTTATTTATAGAAAATTGAAACGTCTGAATTTGGGTGGCAATGAACTAAGTGCAGTGCCGCAGAAAGCATTATCAATTTTAGATAATCTGAAGAAATTGGAAGTTCAAGAAAATAAAGTGAAAACTATACGTGAGGGTGATTTTGCTGGTAGGTTATTTCCAATCCTTTTTTTTACATCAGCAATCTCTTGAATTTGTTATATTTTTAGGTCTTGAGAATTTAGATTCCTTGATACTGGCTCACAACATGATTACTGGCGTACCGGCTAACGTTTTCTCCCATTTGTCACTTTTAAATTCATTGGAGCTAGAGGGCAATAAAATTGTTAATATCGATAAAGATGCTTTCAGGGGCTTAGAAGGTATTACTAACTTACATGTTCCAGGCGAATAATGTTATAGTTTTTTGTTTAGAAAACTTGCAATACCTTCGTTTGGGCGATAATAATATTCACGCCATACCTAGTGAAGCGTTGCGGCCTTTGCATCGATTGCGACATCTTGATTTACGAAATAATAACATCAGTGTGATTAGTGATGATGCATTCACCGGTTATGGTGATTCGTTGACATTTCTTAACTTACAGAAAAATGAGTAAGTTTTTTAAAAAAAAAAGTAACGGAAGAAAAAAGTAAAACTCTTTGTCTATGGAAGTGAAACACGGGCTTTTTTATTTAGAGAACTGTACCAAATTTTATGTATACTACCAACGTTGGCGTTTTAATTCATTAATTATTAGCGGAACACATTTTCATGTCAATTTTTAAGTTATTGCCAACATGTTTGCTAACCACTCAAACCATTGCCGAGAATACACATGCCTTCTTTCAATTCTCTATCTCAGCCAAAAACTACAGACGAGACAACGAAGCAAGATCAAGCAAAGTCTTTCAAAGACCAATACATTAACAATTTGCAAACCGGCGATTGTAAAAACGCGACTTAACACGAAAAATCATAATCATTCTGAGCGTAGTATTTTTGTCGGCCAAATTTGAACGTAAAATTTTAACATGAGATTCCCGTCTTAGTATCAAAATAGTGAACTGAATATATATCTAAATAGTATGATATAATATGAGAATATTCTCAATATTTTGATCTTTTTTTTTAAACTTTGGGACCTACACATGAGATATATTGATATCGCTGAAAATAGTCCATCTCTTTCTAATATCCAATGCCTCAGGTATTCGAAAAGTCAACGATATAGCCTCAATAAACTTGATTTTGTCTCTTTCATTTTTCTATATTAACATTCTCAGTGTTGCGAAAATGGAAATAGGAGAGCATTGGTCGACAATGTGGCACACAAAACTTCTTCACCACCATGAGTATTTTTTTTAAAATAGCGGCCGCGCTTGACCGATGTTTCTTAATGTGGAAATTTATCGTAATTTAGCCTGAGTTGTTTGTTGTCCTTACCATTGAATACAAAAAAGGAGTTAATATATTTTAATAATTTCCTGTATAATTTTAGCATTAAAATATTACCCAGTATGATATTCGAGAACTTGAATTCTTTGGAAAGTTTGAATATACAGAACAATAAATTAACTCGCATTCCGCCCGACATAATGGAACATATTATTGACACGATGCGAGTAATTGATATAACAGGCAAGTAGTGTCCGAATTATATGAAGATCAAATTTCTAAGGGCAAGCGAACGTCAAAGAAGGATCATGTCATTTTTCTAAAAATAAAATTTCAGATAATCCTTTGGTATGCTCTTGTGAATTGACATGGTTCCCAAAGCTATTGCAAGAGTTAAAAAATAGAGACGATGAAATGGCACAGAAGAAGAAACCTGTCTGCCATATGTCCATTGAAAATCGAGAATATTATGTGCAGGCTATGCCCTTGGAGAAAATGCATTGTGTCGGCTTACAAACAGATGGCGCTGGATTAAACCTATTAGACAATGGTGTGTTGTTAATGTGGACTTTACTACTAGTAGTACTAGGAACAGTGAATATGCATGATGTGATGATGATGTTTTTGTGTACTTTTTAAGGACTCGATTGGTGGAAAAAATGGAAGAAGTAAAAAGCAAACAAAAGAAAACAAACATATCATAGATACGCGCACCGCTATTTTTAGAAGGAAAACCGTGGTTTTCGTTTTTTAAGAATCTCTTTTTTTACCTAAGATTATTGATTATTATAAATATTAATAAAACTTCTATAGGGATTTATAGGGATGTGAAACACCTCCGAAACGAATAAGAGTTTATTTTTTATTAAATCGTATCTAAATGTCGTCCCGCGCTTTTAGAGAAGCTTTTTTTAAGAGAATATTTTATAAAAAACACTTCTTATATGTTGTGAATATATTTTCACACATAAATACTATGAACACTACAATCCCTACATGTGTGTTGGGTTGTTATTTATATTAATGAAACAAAAGGAAAAATAAAACCAATATGCAAATATCCACGTCATTGTAACACACAATCATTTTGTTTCTTAAATAAAATTAAATTTGATAAATAAATTAAGTAGTGTTCCAATTACAAATATTACTTACATTTTAAATCACCTAAATGTTTAGAAATATTTACACATAAATACACATTTATTGAAAAACAAAAATTTGTAATTCTTTTAAACAAAATTTTAATGAATTCATTTTTTCACAAAATTATTAAATTTTGTTTCTAATTTCGAAAAAAAATTTTAAAATGAATTTTAAAATTTTGAACATTATTCTAAGAACTAAGAACTGATTGAAATGTAAGTAGTTTGTGCTCAATGCATATTAATGCAAACAAACAAATTACTAGGCATTACACTCTAAAAAAAGCACTCAAACTTAAATGACCGTAAACATATCAAACAAAATTGGGAAAAGATAAGAAAATTCCGATGAATTTAAACAAACGCAAGAGACAAATAAAATAAATTAAAGTGAACTAGAGAACTTCGAAACATTTTTGAATTTAACCCGTTTTAATTAATTACAAAAATATTTTCATCCTAATTTTTTATTTAAAAAATAATGCTGAAAATGTTTAACTTAAAAAAAATGTATTACTGGGTTAATTCAAAGTTCCCTTCTTCGTCCCCCTTCCCCTTTCCTTTATCCCTTAAAAAAAGGCACTAAACCATTTGTTGGAAAAAATATATATCAGGGTCAGATTAACAAATGGTTTATCTGCTTTTAATCTGTTTTTTCTCTCTTCTAACTTCAATAAAATGTAAAATACTACAGTTTTAGTTTTTAAATTACAAAAAGAAGAAAAAATTGTGAAAAAAAGTTAGCGTTTGGCTTATTGAAAAAGAAAGCTTTCTTGTTTTATTTTTTTGTATATGTGTTCATGTACGAAACAAATTATGTTGTTGTAGTATTGCAATTAATATACAAATTTTACATCAATAAAATCGAAAATTTTAATATGATTTTACTTCCTTTACTGCTCGTTTCGGTGTTACTTTTTATTTTGAAGAAAATATAATGTTTTCGGCGACATAAAACCATTAAAGGGACTAGCTATAGGTATCGTATAAGCACCCATGTTGGGAAAAGCCAACAGATCACCACAACACAAATCTGGCAATTCGGTGTCTTCGATTATCTGAAAATATGCGACAAGAGAAGGGTAAACAAACAAGGTTTCATGAAAATTCTATTCTACTTTTTGTACTGCCTTCGGACTAACTTTTCAATTTTGAAACAAATGTATATGAGAAATGATCACAAAATAACGATTTGAAATGGGCTTGCGGACGGTTATTCAGTTTTTATCGAAGTCAGAATTAGGTTTCCAAAAAAAGCTATAATTTTTAACGCCAGTTTCTTTTCTGACAACTGTAGTGTTTTTATATTAGGCATCTCAAAAACACTACTTCATTGGTCCAAGAATAGTAGTTTTCTAAATCTGTTTTCAAAAATCAGCTAATTTAGCTGTAATTTTGCAGCCAATTATGTTTTAAACATATATGTTTGCGAACGATCTGGCATATATCGAGCTATATTTAGCTTTAATGCAACTTGCGCTCGCTGCTCACATCTAGTTTTCTTACGTTTTTGCTCATAACTCATAAATTATAAAAGATGAAAGCATAAAATTTTCGAAATGTAATATGTGGGGAAATCTATTATTCATGTCCAAGAACATAAATGATCCGCAATATTCACAGGAAGTTATAAGTCATCAAAAGTTCTCAGAATATTCCTTTTTTTGATCTTTTCTACTTATTACTAGTAACGCAAAGGACATATGAAGATACACCGTCTGTCTGCAAATACCAAAAATTGATGATGTTCTCGCAAATTATAAGTGATCAAATCTTAATTTTTTCGTATCTTCGAGTACGTTAAGGAGTAGAACGAAAATTTTGTTCCTGTTATTTCTATGAGCTTGGTGTGCTTGTAACTGTTTTACCGTTCAGCACTGATGATGTCGGCTCCTTCAGGGTTTGTTACAGATTATTTATTTTTGAGAGAGACTACGCACTTAACCCCGCGCTTGAGAATGGGATATGCAATACTAAAGAGGGTTGGGATGATAATACGAAAGATAAAGCTTGCAGTTAGATAGCGTTAATATTAGTAATGATAATAAGTAAGAGCAAAATATAAATTTTATAAAAGTGAAAGCAATTGCTATACCCTGCAAAAATAAAATGAACGATAATAGATAATATCAAATATATATATATATACATATATAAAGTGATATGATCATATCTACAAGAGTATATATATAAGAATATGAACATATCAATAATAATATATGTAAAAATAATAATAATAATGATATAAACAAAAACAATTTATCAGAGCAAGATGATAACGAGATCAATCGCAAAAATTTATAAGAATAATAACAACAATAATAATATATAAAGCAATAATAGCATCAACAATAACATAGTTTTGATGTGAAGGCGTTATTAATGATAACCGTAAATATAAAGCTGGTATATACATACAGATCAGCCAATAACATTGATAGGAACGATATTAGCAAAGGAACCTAAGCGGCAATCATACAACAGCAATAGGCAACCTAGCCAAAATATCATCAGCTGACTACTTCCATGCAAAACACACGTATGTTATGTAGACACTTTTGAGCGCAAAATAAGTTGCACTAAATTCACCATTTAATTAATAATTATTCATCATTTTTATGTGGTCTGACGCATTGTGATTGATAGTTAGCATAATATACGGTAACTTTAGAGCGCTAGAGTGAATTGAAGTAGTACTCTTGCGAAGTGATAGTTCTATATACTAATGTTGGCGAAGACGGTGATATGTGATTTCTCCCTAAGAGGTATAATAAAGTCAACGGTTAAGACTCAAATGTTGACAGCAATACGAAACATGATTAATTTTGCTTCGTCACATGCTTAAGATTTTAATATACAAGAAATCGAATTTCTGTAAACGTCCCAGTTAGCCACATAAAAGTTAAATATGAATTTTTTATTATATAGTATATATACATTTATTATTATCATATTTCATTTCAATTATTCTTATAACCCACTACGGGCACCATACAATTTAAAGTAAAGTAAAGTAGACAATTCGTAGTTTGACGATTAGCAACTAAGACTAAAAATGTTGTAATTTTCTTTGATTAATATATTTCGGCAATTTTTTTCGTGGAAATACCCCGAACGATCAGACTAAAAACATTGCATTAATTAGCTTGTATTTATAAATGACCAATCTATTTGAACCTACCACAAGGCTGTCGCCACGTCTCTATTTCAAAGAGAAAAGAAATTTTATTATTCAGCGTCAGCGTAAGAGTACAATATTTTGAATTCTGCTGCTTGTTATTTTGTAAGATTATAGTCCCAACTAACTTTGTCCTCAACTGTGTTTCGCGATAATTGGAATTTTCGTGATCTAAACAATACATATATGTTTGAATTTTACATTTTACATACATTCCTTTTGCAGAATGGAAACAGTCGCCTTTTACGTAAACCCCCTTTGCGAAGACGATCTAAACGTTCCATTCAAGTTCACATTCGTCGATTCTGTCTCGTGTAGTAAAAGTTGTAATACACACTGAAAATATTCGAAGACTGTCTAATAATATCGACTTTCAACATGTATAATAAGCTATGACTCGGAGCATTTTTAAGTAGTGTTTGTCGAACACGTGATTACTCAAGTTTCTAAGTATTTTAATTTTCCATATGGAGAAGTTGTCACCCGAGAAGATGTCAAAGGTCACGGAGGGATGGATCCTATAAAAGAGACGACCATTCTGTACCCGTGCTATCTGATGACATTGGTCCTTCTAATCCGACAGAATATTTTTCCAAATAAGACGAAGAGCCGTTCCACTTAAACGGAAACCAGCCTGAGTCGGTATCCAGATCAAATGAAATTGATCAATGAAAAACATACCTATTATTGTGAGACAACTCAAAAAGCCACAACAAAGACAGGTGGCTAATCTCGATTAGAATATTACAACCATGTTGAAAAAGAAAAACAAAAGGAAGGTGGGCGTGCGTTCTCACCCCTTACACAACGCGATAGGCCGAAAGCCAATCGAGGACGTAGATTATTACCTTACGCATGACCCGACTGGTTGTGACTGTTTCCGGAGTATCTGCACAAATTCAGGCATGATAGCCAAACTGCACAGATTGCGCGGATATAAAGGAAGATATGAAGCAAGCTTTGGGTCACTGAAAAAAGTTTTAGCTTGGTTCACGCTAAATAGGGCCGAGTGAGATACTGCAGCAGATGATTGGCGGTAACAAGGTCTATAACACGAGCAGTTTAGAAAAAAAGTGCTACAAGAACTAAGACACCTAGAAAGACAGAGGGTGGAGAGAAGATGAAGTGTGGGCAGTGGATGAGAGATGTACATGGGTGGCATTGTTATTAACTAGGCGCCATGCAGGGGAATCGTCTATATTGCTGACAGTAGTATCTTTGAAAGATTTCTACCTCTAGCTCGCATAGAAAAACAAAAAAAAACACACACAATAATATGTGAGGAAAAATTTAAAGGTAGTGTACTTGTTATAGATTGTAGATTGTGTGAATAGTAAAACTGAAGAAAAAATGAACAGCGGTACCTGCGAAAATTAAAGTCATCTAAATATTAAAGATTTCATTTAACTATCAATGAAAAAAATTTTTAAGGGGATTAGACAACAAATTCGAAAAAAATTAGAACACATGACATAAGCGGTATATGAAACAGAGAACTTTGCTCGGTTGCTAGCGAATTTCATCTTATAACCTTTGTTAACAGTTATTTGCGTTTTATTTCGATTTATTTCACGCAAAAAAAAGAGGCTTTTGGTGGTTTTTAAATATTTCACGGTATGTTTATTTCGACAAAGCGTTTGTAAAATCCAAAAGGAAGCGCAACGACCCCATGAGGTGTATTTATTCTTTATCCACATTAAATATCGAATCCATTTAAGAATTTTTCATCTGTCCATCTGCGTGCCTTTCTGTCTTTTATAATAATTTACGAAATATGAAAAAAGTTAAAGTAAAAATAAAAAAAACAAGGTAATCTCTCGAATAGTATTGACTAAAAGTAATGAAAACAATCAGAATATGAGGCTTAAAAGCTTGTCATAATGAAAGCTTAAGTAGCTGCTAAGCAGCTGCCAACTCCAGCGAATATACATAGGAGAGTAAAACTAAGTGAATTAAACAACATTAAGAGAGTTTTACCTTGTCCAAAGCGTCGCAGGTTGGTCCCCATATCAGTGTTTTGAAGCTCGGCAAATAGCTGTCTTTGCCCTTAAAGAGCAGAGGAGAAAGAGATGACCATTTTTCTTTTTATTAGGGCCTTGAAAAAACATACCAGAAAATGATTCACAGTAACTTCCTGATGATCATATAAAATACAGTTGAAGGAACCGTAGACGCCATCGTTCAAATAGTACATTTTCCTTAATAATTTATTATCGTATGGGGAACGGACTTCACGTTTTGCATAAATTTTACAAATCAAGGTATAAGCAGCAGCAACGAAAAATCGTCCTGGTTCTGCAATAACATTAACTTTTCGATCAGGGAAATGACGATTTAAAGACTTATTAACTATAGCAGCAATCTGTGGAATGTGAAAAGCATAATTAAAAACCACTAATTTTCTTTTTAAAATTTTTTATGAAAGACTAACGACTTTAAAATTTTCGTCGCTACTACCGGGAAAACCACCGCCAATATCAAGCAAATCCATATCGTAACCAAGCAATCCACCAAATTTGAAAAGTTTCTTAGCTATACTGATAGCACGATCATACGCAGGAAAATCTTTACAACCAGAGCCCACGTGAAAGCTAATGCCGATGACCTGCAAACGTTAAGGAGCATTGAAAGAAGAAGCAAAAACTTTATCAAATTAAGTTTTAATACAATAATTATTGTTTTTTTACATAACCACCAGAGCAAAGGGAGAAGAAAATATTGATACTCACATTTAACTGTAAGCTTTTCGCCAAAAGCATTAAAGCGCTAGCATCTTGCTCAGCATCGCAACCAAACTTTTCGCCTAAAGGACATTGAACTTCTGCAGCTTCGCATCGAAAACGTATTATTAAACTATATTTTAAAAAAGTGAATGAGTAAATGCGCACTACAAGTTCAAGTCGACATTTGCTTTCATTTCGGCTACAATTTTTATATCCATGTCGATTGAGAATGTTTCAAATCACATCTTCCTAACCTTTCTCAGCATTTGGATGTTTTAAAGTAATTTTCTTCCTCTCTGTGGAATTCTTTCACTTACGCTTTCACTTGAAGTTGTATATTTTTTTGCCAAGTTCGATGGTAGGGGATAAAAAAATTTAATTGTTTTATTTTGAGTACTTACTTTGATTGCGGGTAGTATTTATGAAGCTTATATATTTCAAATTCATTGTCCACGGTGCCATTTAGTACTTGATTGGATCTAGCATATTTTATATGCGACGTCAGCTTGCAAGGATTAGCGAAGATAATGCGTTCCGGTTGAACACCGATGTTAAGAATTTGTTTAATTTCGTTCTTCGAAGCGCAGTCAAAACCAGTACCCAAGTCGGCAAGGGTCTTAATAACTAATTCATCGTCGTTGCACTTAATAGCTAAAAAAGAAAAGAGTCACAAACATCTTGCATTTAACCAATAGAAAAAGTCATTAGAAATCGTCAGTAACGTATGAATCGAAAAACAAAAAAGTGAAAAAAATGTGAATAGATTTGGAAAACGTCCAGAAACGTTCATAAGTGAATAAGTCATATAAAAGAGATTAAACAACTTAAAAACGTTTAGCGCCTTTTGTAATATTTGTTATATTAGAACATATTATTGGCAAAGTATAGTTCTATAGCAAAAAAGCTTCTAAGCTATCATAAAAAAATTCATCTATTTAGGAACTTTTAGTAGCGTTTGCAATTTTGAACTTTGGCTAAAAAATGGCAAAATGAATATTTTTTTGAAAACATTATTATCACTTTCGTACCATAGTAAGGCTTAACACGGGGCATATACTTTCGCCAAGTAATATATTTCTCCTTAATTTTGGTTAAATCACAAATAAAGAGAGCTTCATCAGTATTTTTAAAATCAAATGTTTGTATAACTGTTTTTAATGGTAGTTCAGTACTATAATACGTGATTTCGTTTTTCCCTTTAAACATTTGGGAATAATAAACTTGATTTTTATTGTTTGAATGCATTCGGAATGACTCAACTTTTGCTACTGATTAAAGCTAAGAATATTGTCAGTAAATTTTTCTTTAGTTTTGAAGAGAGCAAAGTTTATCAGTTTTACTATTGGTTGGACGCTTATTTCCATTAATTTGATTTTAAATAAATTATGAAAGAAAAGTTGAAATAAGTTGACTTTCTATTTCATAAACAATTTTGTTCAATTCAATATAGATGTCATGTTACTTGTCTGAAAATTCTCGACGTTGAACAACGAAAAGCTCTAAAGGGTGTTCTCGATACTTTTAGGTGTCGGCTTAATGTGGGCGCTATTGTACAAGTCGTCCACAGAGATAAAAGGTGGCCTTTAACACAAGACACTCTACCGCCATTCCACCTCTTATAAATGAACTGCCTGCATTCGAAACAACAGACTTTCGAAAGTCTATCCTAATGGTGTTAGATCTTCTTTTGTTCCGCTTTTCCTTTTGAATTATTTCACGCTAAAAACCTTGAGCAGTTAAATCGACTAAACAAGTAATTTTTTCGTAGTTTCAGTAAACGCAAAAAGCAAAGTGTTGTCAAATTTATACTCTAACGTAAATTGTAATAGAAATTTACTTTTCAACAAAGCAATTAAAAGTTAAATGCATATGAAAATCGTTTTCTAACGCTACTGGACACATGGTGCGCAAAAATGTACATTGTTTGATCACTTTTGTGCCTTTTTGTTTTTATCAGAGATAACTGAACGAAAAGATGTACCAACATTTCTTAAAAATTAGAAGTACTAAAGTCTAAGGGACTTCTAGAGTTTGTGTTATCGACGGCAGTAATAGGACTGTTAATTAGCAAGGACTTAATTGCTTGCTCTTTCATTTCCACTGCAAAAATTCTGCTAATGCATTTTTGATATTATGTTACACTTTCTGAAATCTTTTAAAAAAACAAATAGAATTCTGTACTTTCAGGTGAAGTGGTATACGTGCAGTACATGCGTAAAAGAAGAGCAAACCGTGGCTAGATAACAAATATGCATTGTTTTCGTTTTATCATTTATTCCACGTTCATAAACTGTGTCAGGAATTGATTATTCAACTTATTTTTGTTCGTTACAAATTTAATTAAACGCAAAAGTTTGACAATTGAAGGAAGTCATTGAACGAAAATCATTGAACGTTTGATCAAAAGAGAAAGAAAATGAAAAGTGATATTTTAAAGACGCAAACAAGTAAAAGACAATATTATTAAATTTAACAATTTCCTATCACCCCATGAATTAATTTGAGAAGATTCGGCAGCCTGTATCTTGAAAACACTATCTATAGTTTCGGCATTGTCTTTTTCACAGTATCTTCTTAGTACCTGTCCGTAAGAATTTGGAAACATTGAAAAGTCATCCCATTGTGGTACTTTCCAGAATTTGCATAGCTCTTTGATCAATTTCAGTCATTAATTAATATGGCAAATCTACGCACTGTGGCCCCATTTTTTGCTTTGTGTGTAGAAACTTTAAAATTTCTTTTTTATTTTATTGCTTTGTACGGTTTTATAAACTAATTAATCATAAAAGTGTTCAAATTTATTGTGACATATTGAACTTTTTAGGTTGATATCATTTTGGTTTTTGCAGTCAGCACTTGGCGCTCGTCAAAAAGTGTCGTTCTTATTTTTTGTGTGTTGTTGCTTCCAAACGTCTGCCTTGGTTTGCGGCCTTTACATTTTTCTCTTTGTTTACTGTGTTTTTAATCGTGCTAATTTAGGAGATCATTTTTGAAGGCATGTAAATTTTTTGTTTTTTGTCGCTCCGCTATTTTCGGCCGTTCTACAAACGCAGTTCTAGATCCTTCGGAAGGATTACGTTGGTCATGTTTCAACTGTAGAAACCAAGACATTGATTTTTACAACCTTTTCTCGTAGACAAGGAATGGTTTTTGTTAATTAAGTAAAAATTTCGTGACATTGTGCGCAAAGTTTGAAAAAATTAAGACAATGTTCGATGAGTATCGCTATCTATGGTACTTACCTCCTGCTCCAGCCTACGAAACACCAACTTGTAGCGTAGCGTACGGTTCTTCAGCTGGTTCTGCGTTTAAATCTCATACGCCAACGCATGTTGCTCAAATACTCTCTCTCCGAAGTAATACTCGTGTCAAAACTGGCGCCTGACACCTCTGACGATGATATAAAAAGTTATCGTGCTACAAAAGCCCCATCCGTCAATTTAAAACGTGTTAGCATTTTTAAATTGGCTTCGTTTCAACATAGAGAAATTTCGTGTTGTAAGTTCCTACTGAAAACATGGAAATTTTGTTAAATAATCCATTATGGCAAGTTAGATCCTGAAAAAAGGAATTCATTCCTTGGGATGGCCCCATAATACTTATTCGTTGGTTCTTCCAGCCTTAAAAAACTGAATGATTCTTCAGCTCCAGTAACTTTCTTTTACCAAAGAGGTCTAAACTCAAAAATTCGCTGTACACACCTAAATTCAGTGAGCGCAGAGTTTTACGGTTTGACTTTCACTGAAACCTGGAACTTAGATTCGTCGGAACTTTTTGAAAATCCTTTGCACTTTTTTAGAAAGGATCGACGGGATCGCACTGGTGATAGTGTACTAATTGCCATATCTGCTCCAATCCTGTCCTATTCATTTGAATTTCCTACTCCTGACGTTGAATTTATTGTCACTCGAGCGCAAATTGCCAGTAAACAGTTGTATGTAATTTATTCTTATATTCCTCCAAATGCGAATATCTCTGTTTGTAAGAAACATGCGCTCACTTGCGACGTGGCCGAAAAGTTTGAACCTGCTGATAGAGCCGCAGTGTTGGGGGATGTCAATTTTCCGCAAGCCACTTGGTGTTATATAGATAATGCTGGCACTTCAACAACTGATAGAGCTATGGTGTTTATTAATGAACTACTTGATCATAATTCACTTCAATGTAACCGTATTCTTAACTATAATGGCAGACTGCTTGATCTAGTTCACCTAAGTATTCGTATCATCTTACATTATGATATCTTACTGCTTAAATTTCATGTTCCCACAAAAATGGGAAAGACGAACTTTTGGAAAAGTTTATGAAAAGTTATTCTGGTTATGACTGCTTCGCCGTTTTTGTTGGAAGGGATCTACTTAATTATCTGAATCACCAATGTTATTGCAGACATCTTCGGCTGATAAAATCCTCACACTCCTAGTTAATTTTATAACTTTCCCGGTTTCGATTCCTAAATTGGTAATTTCAGAAAATGACGTTTTGCATGTTTTGAAGTCTCTAAAGTATAGTTGTGCGCCTGGGCTTGATGACATTGCAGCACGTATACTCAAATCATGCTCTGACAAGTTGTGTCACATTGAAAACGAAAGCGGCGTTGCCAAGTTGAGTGTCTTACCTAAATTTTTTGAGGAAATTGTTACTCAGCATTTAGCTTTTGCTATCAAATTTTATATTTCCCCATTCCAGCATTGCTTGCCAAGTTTTTATAGCGTTTGACGCGTTTTTCTATAGCATTTTATTTAGTGAACCATAACTTATTGATCTTGAAACTCTATGCCTCAAATAAATACTTGTCTTCATAACAGATCATCCAGGATTCTGTTTAACTTCATCACCACGGATAGTTTCCCGTGACGTCTGAGAACGCTCAAAGCAACCACTTAGGACTCCTTCTATTTAATGTATACTTTAATGATCTTTCCCCGGTGATTAAATTCAGCCAGATCTTCATGTACAATGACGATGTTAAACTGTCAAAATCGTATCAACTTCAAAATGACTTAAATAATTTGGTTACGTGGTGCTCGTTAAATTCTATGAAATTAAATTTTAAAAAATGCAATGAGCTTTCTTTCTCAAGCAAGACGTCATTCCCTGTTGAATGTTTGATCGATTGACACAAGTTGGAAAACGTAGATTCGTTCATCGAGTTAGGGGTGGTGTTCAACGAAACATTACGTTTTAATCTGTACATTGATTTATCTTTATGTAAAACTAGGTAGGAGTTAGGCTTCATTACGAAGTGGTCCAAAGAGTTTAAGGATGCCTACATTGTAAAAAGGCTATACACTTGCTTAGTTAGACCAATACTTGAATATGCTCCCGTTCTGTGGTCTCTTTCCTAAGGATGTTATGTAGATTCAATTGAATCAGTTCAAAAATAGGTTGTTTCCTTACCGTCACTTAAGAAACGTAGATTTATTTTTGGCGTTTCCGTCTTAACTAAGTTAATTGATGGTACTATCGATTCCTCCATATCTCTTAACATCTCAGTGTGATTCGAAAATTAACTTTGTATTTTTGCAATGGTTTAGGGGTTCACTTGTATCTTCGATCTATACTAGTTATGGGTGTGTCTCTATACTAGCTGTGTGTATGCCTTTTTTTTACTTATTTAATGTACATTTCTCCTTATATACTTTGCGTTATTTTTTAATAATAATTAGTATAAGATTTTCTTCTTAAAGTCAATTGAATTCGGCTGTTCATTTATTTTAACTGGGTTCCATATGTAAGTAAATAAATAGATACATAAATAAAAACTTCATGAGTGTGAATTCTAAAAGTTTCCAGACATTCTCTTTCTACAAGCTTTCTATTTTAGCTTTCGATATATTAGCATTGGCCATTTGTGGGAATATTAAATACTTTACAGAGCATTCGCTTTACTCTTTATAGGTAGGCTTCCATAAATTCACACGTTCAACTTTTCTTCACTTTCTTATGTAATTCTTCTCCATTTTTTGTTGGCGGTTTTGCCTGAACGGTGTTATCGCTGCGAAATTTCTCAGCAATAAGTTTTATGAGATCATAATCCCCAGATTTCTTTGTTCACTTTACATTAGCGCCACCCAGCTTTCGATTTAACAAATTGTCTTTATGCAGTAGTTTCGTTCATCTTTCGCCTTTCTGCATTATTCATTTGGGCACGTAGCTTAGCCTCCAGATTTTCCTTTTTTTATAGATGTGGAGAAGTATTGCTGCGTTTGTAAATATCTTCCAAAGTCAATAGCTTCGTCATTAATATGATCTCGTTCCTTCAAAATTATATTTTTGTATTTTGCTAAATGAGCAAATTCGGCAGAATTATGGTTTTTTTCGTCAATATTCAAACCTGCTAGGCAACTGTGAACTGAATTATTATCAGCTGGTGTAACGATGAAGGCGGGATTTTCGGGGATAAGTGGATTCAATGGTAGAAGTGAAGAATTGTTGTGCAAGAGTCTGTGATGACATCGAAGACCGGAATTTCGTTGACATCTCCTCTTAAAATGACAGCTCTTTGTAAGATGGTCGGTGATGGCGCATTGTGCTCTGCACCTGCTCCGCCGATTTGGTAAAACGTAACGTCCCCTGTTCAAAATTTGTTGCGATGTTTTGTGGCAAGATTTTGGAAACTGGTTGTAAATTGAAATTGGGACCTTCCGTCAAAGGATTTAGTGTACACTATTGCTGCAAGTAGATATGACGAAACACGGCAACCGGAACCAAACGAATTGAATAAAGTTGAATTGTTGAATTTGTAAATAAAAACATGTCGAGAATCGTTTATTCAATCTGATTTTTTCTCGTTATAAATTCAAGTAAATCAAAAATTTTGACAAATTGGAAGCCTCGTTAAACGCAAATCATTTAACGTCTGATCGGAAGGGGGAAGAATATGAAATGTAATTTTACAAAGTGTAAACAAGTAAAGGGCAACGTCAGTAAATCTAACAGCGATATTCAACATGGCGAAGTGGTGTATGGAATTTAATGGTGGGCCAGAACCCACTATAAAATTTTCTACCGCGTTAAAAGAAATGCGATGTTTGTAAATCCTTACTGTACGTCTACTCAAACGAATAAGCGGAAACGGATTTCAACAACTTTCTTAGGGAATTTGATTGCGCCAGCTAGTTCGGCAGATGTGGAAGTTTTATATTTTGTTTCTCGGACACTCCTCAGACGTTTACACCTAGGAGAAGCATGTACTTACCATTTAACGAATACACGGACAGACGAAACCTACCGAACGGGTACACCCTAAGTCCAGGCATTTTCTACACCCTACCCCATCTAATGGTCTTCTTCAACCCACGATGTTTATAGGATACCCCGAAGTCGGGTCCGAAGAGTCCTCTAACCTGCCTTCCTCTCATCTATCGACAAACTCTTTTTATTTAACGTAAAAATTACAAAGGCAAAAATAGTAAATATAAATTAATTCCAATTAAAAATTAGTATTTTAAGATTAAAGCGTGGGCCAAATATACAAATCAGTGATCTTTTAAATTATTAATTATACATAAATACAATTATACAGGTGCTTATACTTAATTAGATACAACTTAGACGTCAAAAATCATCAAACCATGATCCACGTAATAAAAAGGGCACATCAACATCAATAAACAATGATGCAATAATAAAATACAACAATAAAAATGATTATGTGGTGTCATTTCCAGCATATAAATAAATCTCAAGGAAAGGAGGTTTGCCAATAAATGTTCATTTAATAGATGTTGCTGTTATGCAGTAGCTTGCAATTAAGGACCTTTAGCTAACGTGCAATTTTTGCTGTCACTTTTCCTCACTTTATCTTTGATATCTTAGAATCATCTTAATAAACCTTTGCCTCAAATCAAAGATGATCTTTATTTTTAACACAAATTTCTTTAGTTAAAAAAGAATTTTCAGTATTTTTTATACAATCAAAAGGAAGGTTCAGAGACACTGTAAAGTAAATATATTCTTGATCAGCGTCAAATTCTAAATTGTTTTAGCCATGTCTGTCTGTCTATGTGCATGTGCTTGAGTCTCTATGTGGTTATGTGTCTGTGTGGTTTTTGTTGTTTGCACACTCCTGGTCGCAAAACTCAATACATCGGTAGAAACATTGGAAGTCTTTGCACGTAGAATGGTACTGAAAACGGGCCATATTGGTCAGAGTTAAGCCCGCAGTAGAGCATATATTGAACTCAACCCGATTTTTGTTAACAAAAATCTGTGGGATTTTGGTCGTTACTCACAAATTATAGAAGCTGCCAGAGTGAAATTTTCCATATTTATTCTGTGACCCACTCTACTCTTTATGTGCAAAAATTTAAAGAATGCGCCATGACCACACAAAGTTACAAGTAATTAAATTTTTCCCCCTTTTTTTTGTTCTATGCTTATTTCTCATTAGTCAAACAATAAAGAATGTTTAAAACTATTTCGTACATTCCTCAGATGAAGATATATTATCTGTTTATAACGGGTTAATTCTAAAACGAATATGACACCCCGACCTGGTAGTTTAATTTTTTTTCTTAATAATACCAGCGATATGAGCATCAAATAAAAGAACTTGGAGAGAAGAATGCGAAAGGGAGAGTGGTGGGTATGCGGGCTACGGCCCCTGCCGACTATAGCTTTCTTACTTGTTATATGCGTATTATTTTTCTCTTCGAAATATGTAAACAAAAATTCCATCAAGTTTTAATAGTTTTTCTAAACTGTTCATCCTCTCTGCCACGGCGACGGTGACAACATTAAACCAAAGTCAAAGTCTCGCTTTGTGTGACTTATCAAGAAGCTATACTGAAAGAGTGGTATTGCAATGGGCACAAGAAAAAGTGGAAAGCCATTGATAGCAACGTGCTGCAGAACGGTAGGCGAAAAGATTCATATGATTCTGATATGACACATACTGAAACTAGGAAGAAGCGACCTACGTTTAGTTACGAGTTTCCACACGGGTCATAATTTCTCAGGTATCATTTGGCTGACACTAGCATCGATGAGTGTGTCGTTGAAAATGGAGATATATATATATATAAAGAATAGGTTTGTGGAACACATCTCTTTATACTTTAAAGCCTGTGGCTTGGTGGCAAATAAAGTGACCAATAAATTGGTGACGGCTGAAGCTGAAATGAAATATTTAAATTGGTCTCTGTTAAGCTCGGGTCTATTGTTCATTAATCAATATTTTAATTGCGTAGTGCCGACAATATGGTTTCACTAATTTGGATACCTGAAGAGTTAATGCGGTACTGTGCACAAGTCAGTTCGGAAATATAAGCTCGTTTACAAATAGATCTATTTACAATTCTTTACCACGCACTGCGATTAATCAAGACACTCAATCAAGGAATAGTGCGTCTATCAGCAGTTCTAGCGATATGAATGACGCCCACATAATCGAAGGATCTTCTCGCCAAATAAATAAGAAATATCAATCTCCAAAAATTATGACCCTGCGTACTTCTTGTACAATCTTATCCTTTAAATATATGTAACTATTTTACCGAACCAAGTAAGTGTGGTCACATGTGTTTATATTCATTATATTTTATAAACAAAATAAAAACGATTTTTTTCTCTTATCTATAAAAGCGGGAAAACATACGTAAATATAAACATAAATACCCATAAACATAATTAGAACTACAGAAATTAAAGCGTAACTATTATATATTTTAACATCTTAAACATTGACTAATATGCAAAGGAAAAAAAAGCCAATGAAATAACATATAGTTTTATTAAATATGAAAGGAAAGTAGTTTACGAATCTTCGGACTCATTTTCGGGGTCTCCTATAGATATCACGGGCCGAATGACACCATAGGCAGGACAGGTATAGAAAGGCTCAGAGGCACAAAAGATCTCCGTTCGGCAGATTAGGTTACGTGCGTGCGTGTGTTCGTTAAGAGATACGTGCTGTTCTTGTATTTGTAACAGGCTGAGGAGTGTCAGTGTCCCAAAAATATGGAATCCCTCCCGCATCTAACGAACTACCTAGCTCAAAAAAGGCACGTACATCGATCTCATACGCCTCCAATCCTTCTACCGCGCTGACCTGCTCAACTTGTCAACATATTCTCAATGTCATTTTTGGTGAATGACCCATTCCTGAAAGTGCTCTATTTTGCACTGCTAAGGAGTTAATTAAGGTCAAGATAATGAATCCTTCCTTTTTCCAGAAAGTTATATCTGGCAGTGATATTGCCCGTTGGGGCTAAACATATTGCTATCAAAAACTCCGTCTAATTTTTAACAAAATAAACTCAATCCCTCTCCAGAATTTTGTTACTAATAGATGTAGCGTCGTCATGAACACCCTTGAATCGACCTCTACCTCGAAGCAAAACGTCAATATTTGTTGCATGAGGATTTTACGTCAAGAAAAGCTTCTTCTTTATTACAACAACGACTATGATATATATGCCACTCACTGTTCCGTCGGACATAATGTATATAGCTTTTAGGTAGTGAAGCATCTGTCTAAAATAGTACATAGAGATAAAATTGCAGCAGAACTTTCCTCCACCTTTGCAAAATTGCTTGCCGTGAGACATTCTGCTAAGGTAACTATTATGGATGTTCTTAAACAAATTTTTGTTTTTTCTGATAGTAAGTCGGCTCTGCTTCTAATAAATAAAGGGGGTGCACATAATCAATAGGTGTTTGATATATACAGCATGCTATATGAATTTCATGTGGATGACTGTCGCCCGGATTGGTAACCTGATCACACCAGTTTTTTTTTACTTTCATGCAAAAAGGTCCTAAATTGATGGTACAATTTCGTCCATCAAATATTCTCCCAATGAAGCAATACGGGCAATTCGTAACCAAACCGTTCAACAACTAAATGATGAATTTGAAGAGATTGTCCATGCAAAATTCGATTGCCTTTTCTAAACCCCTTTAACTTTAAACCCTTATCAGAGACCCATATCGAGATTAACTATCATGACGGCAGTTTGTTTTTTTTGTGCTTTATATACGTTTATTGCTAATAATTACTATTGTTTATTATCTGGACAACTAAGTTGCATTGCCATTCGAAATGGCTTAAATGCTTAACGCATGCTATACGACTTGGAAGAACGTCAAATGCCAATGAGTTGTGAGTAATAAAGTGCAGACTATGACGTAATTTGGAAGAAATAAAATTTAGGATGTGTTTATGATGCTAAAGAATTTAAATCACTACATAAAGGATATTGAAGCACTCAATGTTAATTTATACGTTTTTTGAGGAAGTTCATTATCTTTCACGGAGACTACACCGGCCAAATTGGGTGACCAATCCAATGTGCAATGTTTTAAAATAAAGTGCACCTCATTCCTAGTTTTGTGTTACATACACAAACGGCAACTTTTTAATTTTCACAAAACATCTTTAAGCGGATGTATTGCTTATATTTTTTATTTCAACACAATTAAATTTGAAAGAGCAGAAGATATCTTAGTTTATATTTCCTCACATATTCGCCTGAATTGGAAGGCCTCTAGTGAAACGTCGACACCGCCGTAAAAATAAGATCCCATGATCCATGAAATCCAAAGTTTGCCTCCGTAATTTTTACCTGTTCTCAAACCTTACGAATAAAATATTTACGTGTGTACAGACAAAAACATAAGTGTATGTAAGTGAACTCACCGTTTCATTCTAGCTGTGCTTGCCTTTTCGGTATATGAAACATTCTCGATTTTGTGTGGGCTTACGAAAATAAATGTTGACTGCATCCCCGCATCCAGTCACGTCAACAAATATTGGAAATATTTCCAATATCGATTATTGTACAACGACATGTCACAAGACTATGAAAAGCACAACAAGAAGTTATATATCCCCAGGAACACTAAATTTCCTATACAACCATTTTTTTGTGCTAGCAACAACAGCCCATCGAATCCATTCCGTGCAAAATTTTTCTCCATTTATTGTATCATTTCTGATACAACAGCAACAAATGGTGCTCTGTGCAACGCTTAGGTAGAAATCGCAACCCGGCAGCGATTGATAGTCTCGAGACCCCCGCAACTCCAAAGTAAGTTCTAAACGGATCACTGGGGCATGCTTTTTTATGCCATCACTCGAACCAATTTTTTCTAAACCAAAGCCTTTTTTGACACGCGAGAATTTTGCAGAAATGGACATGTAACGATATTAGTACGTGTATTTTAATTTACATTATTGACATATGTATAAAGTCATTTGCTTACACATATTCGGGTTATGTAATCGGATTTGGAACATCCCGCAGGTCCCTTCTACCTCTTATAAGATTCCTTTTCCTCCAATCTCGATGTTGTTCTACTGCCAAATGACACAATACAAGGAAAGGAACCTTTCCGCCAGATCTGTATATATTTCTCAACATTTTTTGGTTATTTAATAACACTTACCTACTTGTTGGTTTTCTTTGTTAAAATGGGTTAGTTGGCGATAAGGCCAATATATCCAATAGACTGTTAAATGTTTATTTGTTGCTCCGTTGCGCTTTATCAACGCAAACGACAGCATATTATGATCTATGGAAAAATTGATGATACGCAATGGATTACAAGCTTTGGCGAATTGAGAATATTAATTTGGCAAAAGAAGTGAAAAGCAGATAAAAAAAGTAATTTATGTTACTTTCGCAAATTTAAAATTTTTGTTTTTGTTCAGCTGTTTGTAAATAAACAATTTTGTTCGCAATTTATGTTTGCAATTTACAGCTCTTTTCTGTTATAAATGCAACGCTTAACAACCAATACAAACTCAGAACAACCAATGCTAACACAAAGCGTCGGCAATTTTATTTACGGTGGTTTTGCCAATTCTGAGAAAGGGTTTCGGGCACCTCTTGTACGCAAATATAGATAAAAAAGTCGAAACTCGAAAGTGAAAACTAGTTAACATCACAACAATTAACGCCTGTTAATTGTACTTTACATCATATAAGTCACTTTTAAAAAAAATTTTTCACTTTGTGAATTTTACACTTTACTTAATTTACTGTTATACGAACATTCCATTTCAAAAAATAGATTATACATAGTCCTCATATATAAAAACCAAGGAAAGAACTTATGAAAGTAGCTTACTTATTACACAAAAATAACATGTCTTTGCTATAGTAGATGCCCACTTGATAAAGGCATAACATCTACCGACTGGCCACACACCCACTTTGTTGCGACCGCTTTCCTATCCACTTTCCTCACTTCTTTATGAACGTTGCCGTGTTGCTTGTACAGGAGTAATCGCTGAGTGAGTGGTCATTAAAAAAAAAAAATGTCTAATTCGAATACACTAATCAGAACAATTCAAATTCCGTTTTTTAGATTTAAGAACCAGTTTTTAATATTTTAATTTAATATTTTTATTGATTGTAATTATGTTATAATTATTTTGGGTACGATTCATATTTAAATTGAAAATACTATGGATCATAAACCTGAAGTATGTTACAGAAAACAAGCCATGTGAAATAAATAAATAACGCGTCTTGTGCAACACATCAAGGCGATTCTACAAAATTACATGAAATGCTCCAAAATACATGGGCATGTAAGGTAAAACATTAAATGAAAATAATACAAATTTTTTCTTTATTCTAAAAAAATACAAAATTTTTCTTTTATTCTGACAAATACTGTCATATTTCCAAAGAAAATTGGCACAGAATTTTATTGCGGCATTTGGCAAGCATAAAATTTAAAAATCTTTGATCTGAGTTGATGTAAATGGTGAAAGTAAACTGCATTCACAACACTCCGTACATGCAAAATTGCATATGCTTACCTTTCGTGAATAGTTTCATCTAGTTTAGCGTTATACCAAGAAACAACAAGAATAAAGCAGCAAGCAGTCAAATGGCGGCCAACCACTATGCGTGATTTTTGTTACATTAAAAGAAATGTCGAAAGTACACAAGATACCTACTACCTTCAATATATATAATATATATATAATATAAGATCCGATAAAAACAAACGATATCAAAGAGATTTGCTTAAGCAATTATATGTAAGCGCACGCCCAAAATTTTTCAACTTTTGATTTTTTTATGTTTGACCGTTTATGTTCTTATGAACATTATCTTACAGATAATTTCGACTTTTTTCGGATAAATACAATTATATTTCTATATATTTATATATTTATTGCCAAAAAATTTTAATTATAATTATTCTTATTGATTTCTGCAATATAATATAAATAGATATATATAAATATATTTCCTATTACTGTTATTAAAAGCAAAATATTGTAATCACTTCCAATTTCTACATATTCATCAATACTCAATTTTGCCCAAATGTCCTTTAAATAAAAATATATTTCATCATGATCCAGTACCGAACCAAACCCGGCACTACAACTAAAGCTCACCATTTTACCAACTGCACCACAGCGCTAATATATGTTCTTGTGGTTGAAACTGTTATTTATGGTTCATATGTATTGTTATTCTATTTAATCCAAATGTTTTTGTTCAATGTTCAATTTATAACGCATATATGCGTACATTTAAAAATTCTCATGGAAAATGCCACCTGATGTCTGATCTACAAGGATATTTCTTCCCGACACAACTTCAACAAGTTAGAAATTTGCAGATTAAGCTTTTTGTAGCAGTGCGATCGTAGAAATACAGATTTGATAACAGAGCAAACGTATTTACACCATTATAACTTGTTTGTTGCACAGTACAAGTCCAAGAGTTTGATACAAACGACATTTTTTATTTTTATATTATGCGCCTGAGTGGTCGAGTAGGCAAGAGTCTCCTCCAACAAGTCAATGGCCGTGATTTCAAATCTCAAGTGCGATACAGGTTTTCATAAAGCCGAAAGCCTTAGATAGCTAGCGCTTTAAGACTTTAGAATTTATAATAATAATAATGATAATATTTTTATAATATTAAAAAAAGTATAAAAATATATACAAGTGCAAAACGCCAAAGTGACAAGTGCCCAAAAAATTCATTGTGTCTGGCAGTAAAAGCTGCATAGAAGATAACGTGATTTAATTTGTACGATTTTCCAAAATCACTCGAATACAGAACTAAAAGTGTGAAAATTTGGGGATTGTAGCCGAATCACTTAAGCCTTCGTGGTAAGTTTGCAGCCATCATTTCGACCACCGCCTAATCGACAAGTTCTACTTACGTAAGCATGCTATTTCGAGATTGCACTTAGGCATATTTTAAGCAGATTTTTAATATTATCATAAATTTATTATATTGAACGAATTACAAAGTGTAGAAAGGATATTCATTCCATTAAAATTATTTGCTAATATTTTAATACGCTCTCAAGGAGGAGTTCTCCGCTGCGAAGCCCACGTCATGGTAAACGGGACGCAAATGCGCAGTTCCGCGGTGCAAAGTGAACTCTTTAAATAGTTTTGCTAAATTATTTGTTGTACCTGAGGGCGAGCTTGGTAGAGCATAGGCGGCTTGGTTAGTATTCGAACTAACTCAGAGGACAGTGCTTGTATGTGAAAAGCATTTCGCCAAAGATGGTACACAGAAAATTGCTTGAAAGCTCCCTCCTGTTTAATTCATTTGCGGGGAATATTTTCTTCGAGAAAGTAAGAGTTCTAGATACAAATTTAAATGATAAGATAGCTGCTAGGGACTAATATAGACGAGGAGAGTGAAAATGCAATGACAGGTATGCCAATGGGAAGAACCTATGGACAAAAAGAACCTAATGACTTAACATTCGAAGAGTTTCAGCAATTCAGTGATCTAGAAGAAAAAACACAACGTTGCTGTTTAGAAATAATTGAATGTAGTGAGGAATGTAGAAAGAGAAATGAGAAACTCATAAAGTTTATATAGCGAACGAAAAGAAATTGCTAAAATAAATCGCGAAGTTAAGGGAACCAACAGGAGAACAAGAGAGAGAAAATTATTGTGAGCTAGGACGAGCTGTGGATTTTTCGAAAATATAGAATTCTAGGTGACAAGAACCCATTGAAAGGTCTGGCTAAAGTTACACTATAAGCACCCATGTTCGGAAAAGCCAACACATCATCACATTGCAAATCGGGTAACTCCAAATCTTCGATTATCTAAATACAAGAAACAAAAAGCACCAAATAATGGAAAACATTTCATAATAAGATTAAACCTTTAATACCTTATCCAAGGAATCACAGGTAGGCCCCCAAAGAATAGTTTTAAATCTTGGTAATTTATTTTCCTCGTTTTCCTCCTGAAAGATAGTAGTAATTAATATTCTTAATTTCTTATTCCTTTATTTTTTTATCAGATCGACTTACCAGAAAATGTTGCACAGTAATTTGTTGATGTTCGTAAAAAATTCCGTTAAAAGAACCATACATGCCATCGTTTAAATAATACATTTTCGTTAATAGCTTATTATTAAGCGGTGAACGGATTTCTCGCTTTGCATATATCTTGCATATTAAGGTATAAGCGGCGGCGACGAAAAAGCGTCCTGGTTCAGCTATAATATTTACATCGTCATTAGGAAAGTGAAGTTTTAGTGAGCTGTTGACAATATCAGCTATCTATCAAATGCGAGGAATATTAAAATTTAAAAGAATTTTCGAAATTAGTTTATGTGAGGACTCACATTTTTAAATTTCTCATCATCATCTCCGGGAAAGCCCCCACCAATATCTAATAAGCGCATATTAAAACCGATTAATGAGCCGAAATTGAAGAGCTTCTTAGAAATTCTTATAGCGCGTTCGTATGCAGGCAAATCATTGCAACCTGTACCAACGTGAAAGCTAGTACCTATGACCTAAATAAGAAGTAGGTAATGTTTTTTGAATTTCACTTTTACGGAATATTACGAACTTAGAGGCGCGTGGAAGCGCATTCTGTTTAATAATATTAGAAAAGTGTATGCCATACCTTGTTCATCTTGTCATAGGGGAAATTGTCTAAATAGAGACATCCCTCGTACAATTCGGTACCTGTCAAACGCAGTAAAATACTCGGTACTTGTTAAACATAGTTTAAAGGCAGATAATGTACGGTACAAAATTTGTGTCTGTTACAATCGGTTTTGTAATAACACGATTTCAAAAAATTGTGTATTACGCGGGATTTTTTTTCAATTATTTTTGCTTTTATGTTTACTTTATCATTAATAAAAGAAAGATCAAGCAATTTTAGATTACTTGTAATTTTTGTCATCATTATTATTTTTTGAATATACATCTAAATTTTGTATTGCATTATAATGTCTAAGTTCTTATATTTTCTTTTTTTTTATAAAAACTTGAAGTTAATTTACTTTTACATTAACACGTGCCTTTGGAACCAAGTTTCAGCTATCACAAAATTTGACACGTTGGGAGTTAGTTTCGATTCAACGCGTGATTGATTTATATTATATCTAAGTTTAAATTGTACAAAGCTTTATTATAATTTAGTTTAAATAAACAAATAAAATATTTCCGCACAACACGGCTTCGTTTCGGTGCATTAGCCGCCTTATTTAAGGGATGCTTGTATACTTGACTTGAATTTAAATATGAATAACAAGGTGCATTGCAAATCCTACAGTTTTCTTTTACTTGTTGAAATTTAATTTTTTTGACTTTGCAAAATGAAAAAACATTCACAAAACACTTTTATTTTCAATAACCGTAATTAATTCGAAGTCATTTTATGCAATAAAAGGCAGTTCATTTTCGGTCCCTCTCAAGCAAAATTGAAGTGAAGCGTGAAGTCATCGTCAGACAATATATCTCATTTCATAACTTTCAATTAATAAACTTAATGCAAAGTAGCTTTCAATTTATATTATATATTACTTACGTTTAATTGCAAACTTTTTGCTAATAACATTAAAGCAGGTGCTTCATGTTCGGGATCACAACCGAATTTGTCCCCAAAGGCAATTTGGGCATCTTTGGCGTCATATCGAAATCGTATCACTAAACTGATTTGAAAGGAATTAAAAAAAATAGTAATAGTATGGATTGTCATTACGTATATTATATACGTACACTTACTGGGATTCCGGATAATGCTTATGAAGCTTATAAATCTCAAATTCGCTGTCAACAGTACTGCAACGTACTTGATTTTCTTTGGCATACTCTATGTGTGATGCCGGTTTACAAGGATTGGCAAAAATAATACGTTCTGGCTGAACGCCGCTATTAAGAATTTGTTTAATTTCACTTTTTGAAGCACAATCAAAACCGGTTCCCAAATTTGCTAAAGTTTTCACAATCAAAGGATCTTCATTGCATTTCAAAGCTAATAAGGGAATGTAGTTTGTTTTTGGTGCTTTTTGTTACAATGAGAATTAAAACCTACCGTAGAAAGGTTTGACCCGTGGCATGTATTTTTGCCAAATTTGCAGTTTCTGTTCAATTTTGCTTATATCACAGATGTTTAGAGCTTCATCTACATCTTGTAAATCGACTGAATTAATGATTCTTCTCAGATTTAGTTCATCACTGTAGTAATTAATTTCGCTTTCTTTAAACATTGTTTGTAATTTTTTTATTTACTTTTTTTTCTGTTTGAATTCTCTTCTTTAACACTGCGCACAATGAACTAAGCTGTTTAATAGCTTTGTACAGAAGATTTATTTAATTTTTATTTCATACACAGATTTTAATTATAATTAATACAGACATTAATTATATGGTAATTTATACCCTTTATACCCTATAATTAATAAATTATATGCTTTGTAAAGGCGTCGATAGTAAGATTGTTAAACAATTGATTAAAGTGGATTAAAAACAATTAACAGTAGATATTGTAATATAAATTTTTAATCTCACGCCTCACATTTCATGTCGAATAATAATTGCCCTTCACTTTTTCTTTACCTAAAAATTCATCAAAAAATGCAAGCAAAAATATTTCAGCATTTTCAACAATTTCTGGTACCAAATAAACACATTTCTCACTTAACTAATTCGGAATTTACGAGCTTGCGATCATTTTAAGTTTCGTTCTCATAAGTACCAATAAAATAAATATTGAACTCCAACGGCGCATTTCTCATTTAGACATTTATTGTTGTAAATTATTTGAGGTTAAAATCTGCGATAAATTATATGAAAATGTCTACAAATGTTTGCCTTTTCACGCTGCTATGCTGCGTGATTCCATTTTTAAATTGGAATTATGAAGTGGTCATATAGATATATGTGACTAGAATCAATTTTTTATTTTAAATTTTTCACCCTCCGTTCAACTTCAATATTACGAAGATGTGTAATCGTCCGGAGCAAATTTTGACAACTTTCATATTTCTTTAGCAAATTATTTGGTATACTTTCTGAAATTCGCTGAATATGTGGTGTATAAATCAGCTTTGAATTTTAAACCATATTTCCGAGAAGTGAAACATACGCTCTAGAGGACTTAAAAATTAACATTTTAAATTATTAGTCATGTCAAATGTTAATGAAATGTAATGAGAAAATTTTCATATATTTTCCCCAGTATAAATTATTTCCTATAATCATTGCAAATTACCATTTCTCATTAGGGAAAGTGACTTATGGCATTTTGAAAATAGTTTAGAAAAATTACTGACTTATATTAATTTTGTCCGATACATTCTGCGCATGTTTTGAAATAAGCAAATTGACGAGATAATATAGAAAAAGATAATTATAATTTATATTATGTACTCCATATAAAGGTGTATTCAAGAACTTTTTATTATAATATACATAAAATACAGAAATAAGTAGCACATTTTGTAACATAAGTAGAAGGAATTCATAATTATAACCTATTTCATATAAAAGTACACCAGTTCAATTTAATGATCGCCATTAATACGAGTGGTTAAGTCCTCGGAATTCGTGGCTTTTTTCAAATTTTGTAAATAACTGTGGTATATTGGAGATACACAACGAAGCAAGTCCATCATGGTTTCATGTTGTGTTGAAGTAACACGGCGAGAACTAGCGTATAAAGGATCCATTTCTATTTGTGAATTACGCCTAACTTTTCCTTATTTTGGTTAAGGTTAATTTATAAAACGTTTTATAGGCTATCCTTATCCATTGATTTTTAGCCAATTAATTCCATTTTGGTTTAGATTTATTGTTTTTCCTGCAACAAATTTTTCCAAGGATCGTATTGAAATAAAATATTTTGTTTCCATGTTAGGTACTGTTATCACGCTATAATAATCATTTGGAGCATATAAAGCATTTCTTTTTTCAAGCCCATTTCGATAACACCAAAGCCAGTAACAATGGGTAAGTATGAATGGCCTGAAATTAAAAAATTTGTGATCAACAATTTTAGTATCGTTTTCTGAAGACTGAACAATTTTCATCCAACTTAATGCCAGTTTTATGTTACGGTTTTGTCCCTTACATGCGTCATTATATGTAATAATATGCTTCTGAGTTGTGACATTCTGAGGATGTTTTATGCAACACGAAGCAACTTTCTGAAAACATCTTCATGCATTTGCTTCATCTCAAAGATATATGCCAATATTATTGTTATGAAATCCCAAATTTAACTCCTACATATTACTTTTGTAATATGATATGGAAGTCGTAAGTTTGGGAAGAGATAATGCCTTTTAATGGTGAAATGAGAAGGCAAAATATTCATCTGGATTTTCTAATCTTCTTCTAAACACTTCCTAGCTATTTGTATCAAACTCAAATGTATAATAAATCATGTTCTTTTACTAATTATTCTGTAGAGGTTGCTTTTTCATCTAATGAAATCACCGTCATGTACTTTTTTCTGTTGTTAATGTTTTTCGCATTACGGGGGATATTTCTATAAAATAAAATCTATATAATTCCATAATTGAAATAAGTGTGTTTTACCTGATTCAAAGCCTGATAACTTCATATGAAAGTGACTTCAACTAAAATAATGCTAACCACGTGTGCTATATTAGATATCACTACAGTATAATTTGGACTATTCCGTACTATTCTTTTCCACCTACAAAAATTTCTGAAAATAATTCTGAAAAGAATACTTCATACAAACTTATCTCATCTTTAATAATATACTACCCTATCTCTTTTCCACTAATCCTCCCAATTAATTTCCTGTGTATAGCGACTTACGCAACTTTCAAAACAAACATGTTTGTTATATCATTAATTAGCAACATTTCTCTCAAGCAAAATCTCAATAGTTGTCAAAATATTGGATGGAAATTTTTATAAAATTGAGAGATACCGTTAAATTGTGATTAATTTTATCGTTAACGCCATTAATTTTAATTAATGTTATCATTATTTTGAGAAAGTTACTTATGCCACTTTTGGAATAAACCGCTCAATTATCAATCGACAGATTGACGTTGAGTAATCCAAAACTGATGTCTAATCAAAAATGTGCTTATTAGATTACTTAGATATAGATTACGAACTTACTATTTATGCATCTTGGTAGGTGAAAGTTTTAGACACCTCCCACTCAACTAAAGTAGACAAGAATGTTTAACCAAGATACGAATATACATGAAGAGTTATTGTGCATTGGAGTGAACTTTGAAAATCAAAATATCATTGAATGTACGTACTTTGAGGCACTTCATAGTTTGAAAAAGTACCACTAGTATCAGGAAACTGATACTTTTGGAAGATTAAAGCCGTTTAGATATTCCGTTTATAAATCGCATCGAGGGGTAAGCCATAGAAACAGCCTCAAAAAAACGCGTTTTTTATGATAATTTTTTCTGATGGAAGGAACGCAATTACAACATTTGAGTAGATTATAACGTATAATTTCAGTTACTCGAAAAAAAACTTAAATCAACATATCGAAACTTATACGTTTTTGCGGGCTATCATTTTAACCGTAATAAAAAGAATTCGAATGAAAGCTGTTAGAGAAATTATTCCACAAATCGTGGAAAGAATTTAAAGCTTTTTCGTACTGCTATAAAATCCTGTTTCAAAAATTAATCTTCTTGACCTCTTAAAATCTTGGCAGAGATCATTTAAGTCAATAAAAAAAATAAAACTTGATTTTTTGAAAAATTTTTAGTGGTTACCCCGTTAAATACTTGACGTACAAGACAATATGAAATGGTCTACGGTAAAAGCATAGTGCGTTGTCAGCGCGCGCATCTGTAACATTAGGAAATAATTTGACGACTTGAAATGTAGTTAAGCAAGCCGAAATATTTGTGACGTTAAGTATGCTCTCATGAGATAAACGAGAGCAGCTTACAAGAGATATTTAAGATATAACACGATTTTACAATACAAAAATTTTTGAGAAATTAAAAATAAATATGCACAGATAGTAGCTATAAACAAACAACAACGTGGTGAATGTCAAAACGAAACAGAATTTCCAGTTGCCAACTTGATCAAATTTAGCAGCGTAACTTGAGCAATTTAGGCAATCGCCTTGCTTGCTTGCAGGAAAGAAGTATAAAAGTAGAAACTAGTTTTCATTAAAATAACGTAAACGCCAGGTCGCTACCACACCACAGGTCGTTATATTAATAAAATACTTTGAATTTTCTATTCATACAAGCTACCTCGCATTAAGCAAGTTAATTATCTCATTTGAATTACAAAATATGTTTTAAGAGAAATATCGTGTAATTTCACGTAGATTGTTAACTTAACTTTTGTAAAGTTACCAACGATGTGGTTAAATAAATAAATTATAGCAAATTTCTTAAATATGACATGATAGTTCGGGTATTCGACTCGGGCTTAATCATTTTATGTAGCAATCTGCATTTGTACGGCCAATGAACAGATGTTTAGGGTGTATTCCCCTTTGAGGAATGTGACCTAAGTTGAAACATATACAAATTTACGACCGTTAAAGACGCTACACCACATTGTCTAACAGAATTCTTATTTTTATTACAGAACATAAAATATTTTCCATGTGCGTAATTAAGGAGAAACGGGCCCAAAGCTCAAGTAGGGCAAGATTCACAAATAGACGTAGATGGTCCAAATTTTGTAGAATATGAAATCAATATTATGGATCATCGTAACATATTAAAACCGTTTCCCCTTGAATCAAAAAATTCTATAGTACCAAAGTTTATGAAAACATCACAAGACTTGGGATCTGTGGGTTGAACACAAATTTACATGAACACACATCAGACGGACGGACGGACAAACACACTGAGATCAATTCAGATTACGGATCAGAATTGACCGGTATAATAAAAGGTTGGTTTTTCCTAAGCCCTTCCAAATCATCGTAAATGTCATCATTTCATTCATTAAATCTTTCCTTTGTTTTATTTTGACAAATCAATTATTTTAAATAGCATGGCCTTCTTCAAGGGTGGTACAATGGGTCTAACGTTTCACTAACTTTTCATCGACTTTTTTATAGGAAGATTTATCGAGATCCTTTAAATGTGCCGCAATGTCTGCTGGACCACTGTACCACTGTTATTCTCGACGGACTAGTGTTGATACAATACTTTTTCAGCCAATGATAATCTCCCTATCTTTCCATCAAAAGATAATATTTAATGAATACCACAAATTCAGATATTCCAATTGCATTGAAAAACATAAAAAAACAATCTGTCTATTGCGAGGGTAAACAACCTTCCCGTTTTGCTCCATGTAATTGTCTCTTTATTCTTTTTCTTTCATCAGATGATGTTGCGAAGATCGTCATAGTGTTTCTTCCATCATTTGAGAGCCGCAAATGATCTATAGATGTGTGTGTATTTATCTAATTTTGCATATAAGTAAATGTATCTACTATTTATATAAAAGTTTTTATTTATTCTAATGTTAAGCTTATAAAAATAAATTCATCAGTCTTGGCAGTGTAATATCACACTTGTGATGAAGTCATGTGTTGAATAATCCAATTGTAACGAACGTAATCCTGATAATTAGCATTTAATAAATGTTAAATGACATATAGTATTAAAAAAATAGCAATAATAATACAATCAAGAGTTACTAATTATTTTGCATTCACAATTATTTCAGCGTTTAAATCAATAAAGTCGCTAATCCCTACTTTGCCCCCGATCACAGCATAAAAAGTATTTAGCTGTAAACACGGCTGAGCAGGTGCAGAGCTATCAAACTAAGGCGTCGCACCATTATGTAAGCAACCTGTCCTTTGCGCCTTATTTCCTGGTCTCTAGTAAGTAAATTAAATTTATTTGATAACTGTCTGCGTGCTGTAAAAAGTCTCTTTGCTGCAAAAATGAAGCTATCGACTTCAAGTTTGGAGAAACATTGTAAGTTTTTTCACCCAGATTGGTGCTGAAAATGGGCGAAATCGGTTGAAGGACACATCTACAGTACTACCTAAACGCCTTTGAGAAATAAAAAATGGTTGTTTGCTCATTACTCATACGCAGACAAATGTGCAAAAATTTCAACGTATAATCTATCGGCGATGCCGTGGTACTTGTGAAAAAAATGGGAAAAATTGACCGCGCTTTTCAATACCGGAGAAAGACGCTTTAAAAACCCCGTAGAGTATATGAAATCTTGGGCAGTTATAAGTATGGAATGCACCTAAGAACGTCCGCCTGTTCGTCTATCCGTCTGTCCGTCTGTCCGTCTGTCCGTCTGTCCGTCTGCCCAATCGTGCAGTATCTATTGCAAGCATTCGGCCGTTCGCAGAAATGAAGATGTCACCTACAAATTTGCAAAAGAGTTTGGAAGATCGCCCGCGTGTCTACGCCACCAAAACTTTTATTTCGGAAAGAAAAAAAACCGGCCTCACTCACTTTATACTATAGAGCATGAAAATTTAGTTCTTTTAATTTTTGTTTATAAGATAGTGGTGATGTTACTTGTTTCTTTTTTTTCCACTTTTATACATTTATATATAAATTTTATTGTTTTTATATTATCGTTTTTTTTTTTTTTTCTTTACTACTTTTTGTATACATTGAGATTAACCATTACTTGTAAGAGTCAACTGAACTCGGCTGTTAATTTATTTTCGCTGATATTCATGTGTAAATAAGTAAAATAAATAAATAAACAAAAAAAGTCATTGCAAAAGGCTGTCTTGGTTTATAGAAAGACACAATTTCATTAGTCATAAGCAAACGACCTTTAAGATTAGATCACTGTCCTAGTATTTTGATTTAATACTGTAATCAAGGGTTTCTTTTAGCTCTTGAAGACTTTTTAAAAAGCTTCTTTTTAAAGAGGAATATCGATTCCAAAATCAATCGCGTACTATTCGAAATTTATCCATTCAGTAATCGGATGCTCTGTTCGTAATTGTTTTCACTGTCGCCTTTGATAAAATTAGTCGAAGAGTATTCAATTAAAACAAAATGATGATTACTTCACGTGTATCGAGAATACAATTGTGTCTTTCACTCCTTTTCCTTTAACAACGCCATTAGCAATAACGTTACAGACAGCCTGGTTTAAACGAATTTTTTTACGTCGAAAATATTGTGTTGTCATTGTATCTTTAATCCACTATGACATGGAAATTTATGGAAAAGCAGCTAAAATTAATATCGAGATTCTAAACGGCCCATATAATGCAGCTATCCGTAAAGCTTTTTGCAAAACACTAATTCTAAAAGAGTGGGAGCTTCGGTCCCTAATTCGGCCTTCTCAATTTGTTAAGCTCTTTTTCCCTCCCATCAACTTGTCCATAGCAGTAATCAAGCTATCCCAAAAATTAAATCTACTATAACCTTTTGTGGTGAATTTTCAGAAACAAAACTTTGGTAGCACTCCATTTCTTCTGCGCCATCCTATTTTACTACGATGGAGATTCAGCCTTAATATTTTATAATAAAGAAACAATCACTAAAACTTGATATCAACGATTCTTTAACTTGATATCAACAACTCTGTCACATTATCTAAGTGGACAGTAATATATACCGACGCATCTAAAATTCAACACCGTTTATTTTGCCTAGTTATTCCTTTTGCTTTGTTAAGGATAACAAGTAAGAAACTTATATTCGGCTAAGCTTGAATCTTTTACATCCTGCCTATAGAATGCACGGCTCTATTTTTATTGGTGATAGGACTTTTGCTATATGGGAATAGTAAAAAAAAAAGTAATTTTTTTCTGTTTGGAAAGCAGAGGTGTTCTCAGTTTACTTGTCCTTTGGCGGATTTTGCTCACTTCTGATATCGACTCGATTGCAAGAACTTCCAAAGGGTCTGCCAAATTTGAAAACGGCAGCTTCATTTTAGCCGTCAAAAAAATATTTATGATAGACATTACACGGATGAACAGACATTTACGGATATTTGGGCTTACAACTGAAACTGTAGGAATTTAAGGCTAAATTCTGCGTAAGCACCGATTGCCTAGGAGCTCTTAATGCTCCTATGATATTGCAAATCCGAGCAAATTAATTCGAAATCTAAATAAAAAAATATAAAATAAAATCAAATATAAAATAAGATCAATTGCCCATCCGAATAATCAGTTAAGGCCTAAGGAACAAAAGACACTGCAATATTCACCACAATAAAATAACATGAACACTCACTGCCGCAATCTAACTGTAGTAGACTAATCAGTAAGTCCCGGGTTAAAGATAGGCACATTCTATAATAGAATAACATTATAAATTAAACAGTCAGAATTATCTCTTTTTGTAACCACGCTAAACAACTTAAGTATCAACTCAAAATTTATAAAATAATTTCTAGTTTTTTTACAAAACTTAACATAAAAATATAAACTGGCGTCCGCGCGAGGATCCTTATGCACAAAGGAATGAAGAGTTCCACTTACAAAATGTACGCAAGAGTTAACAACTAAGGTTTGTCTATGGACAAAAAAGTGTGTACATATCGTCACTGCCTCTTAAGTCCACGAAAGTGGAGTATAAACAACTTCCTAATAGAATATAAACTAAAAGAAAACTATAGAAGAGACAAATTAAAGAAACTGGAATGCAGAAAATTTAGTGAACAACATATAAAGTAAACTTGGAGTAAAATCAAAAATATACATCGATACGTTCACAGATTTAGGCGTTCTATTTGACCATAAATTACGTTTTAACTTGCATATTAAGCTCTCGGTAAGCAAAGCTAGGTCCGCGCTTGGTTTTATGAAAAGGTGGTCCAAAGAGCTTGATGATCGCTACATAACGAAAAGGCTGTATATGTGTTTGGTTAGACCTATACTCAAGCATGCCTCTGTTGTGTGGTCTCCTTCATATAGGTATTATGTAGTTTCAATTGAATCTGTTCAAAAGCAATTGTTGCTGTTTGCCCTTAGGTATTTGGGTTGGGACTCGATTGCCTCTCTTCCTCCCTTGAAAATAGGTTGCTTCTTTTGTCCTTACCATCTCTCGAGAAACGTAGATTTGTTCTTGGCGTTTCCTTCGTAATCGAAGTAATAAATGGTGCTATTGACTCGCCTGCATTACTTGGTGAAATAAACTTTAATGTCCCCAACCGCTTGTCTAGGCACTTGATCTTGGTTAAACTTAGTCAGTGTAAATATAATTATGAGCTGTTTAACCGGCTCAGAGTTGTTTGCAAGGACCTAAATGATGTCTATCACTTATTCTCATTATGGGACTCTTTAAAGTCCATTAAAGCAACATTGCGCGTAATTAACCTATGTCGTACTTAAAGTAGTTCTTAATCTTAAAAAGTCACGATGAGTCGAAAATTAATTGCTGTTAACTAGTATCGGCTGCCATGCTTATGCATGTTTACGATGGGTTAGGGGTTCATTTGCAATTTGATCCTGTACCGGCTGTGGGTGTGGCTCTATGGTAGTTGTGTACATGCTTTTTTTCTTTTTGCTTTTTTTTTTTTTTTCTTCTCATTTGTTCTATTATAAGTTTTAATATTAATTAATTTAAGATTTACTTTAAGAGTCAACTGAACTCGACTGTCAATTTGTTTAAGTTGAGTTTCTTGTATAAGTAGAACAAATAAATAAATATATATGTAAAGGAATTCTGAAAGCAAACAAATGAAATTAAAGTGTAAATTTTCAAAGCATACTTACAAAAAATTTAGAAAATCAAGAAGAGAAAATGAACAAGAAAATCAACAAGAAACTCAACTCAAGTGGGGAAGGCTCCCACTATTAATGTAATTAATTTCAATAAAACTATAAAACTCTTTAAAAATTATGCTTATTAAATTGAAAAATCTAAAACTCACATAGAGAAAGAAAAGAAAGAGAAATATTAAAGATTGATATAAATGAAATATGAAATCTTAAATTAACAGTAGCAGTAAAAATTAAATAAGAAGAACTTTTTGACCTACATATGTATTAAAACTGCAAAAAGGATTAGAAACCATAAAAAGTAAACACATTAAAATTCAAATTTACCAAAAAAAGAGATATTAAGTAAAGTCTTCAAAGTGTCTACTGGAGCATGTGGCTCTACAACAGCTCTGTTTGCAGTACAAAGGCAGGAAATAAAGCGCCTCACTATAGGAACGTTTTATCAAACATAACTAGACTCATGAATATGACACGAAGGTATTGAACAACTAATTGGTACGGTTTCAAGCTTCCTAGATGGCCTAGACAAACTTCCAGGCATAATTAAATTAATTCGCGAATTTTTAGGGAAACCTAGGGATTCAGCTGATAATGGATTTTTCGGACAAAGAAGAAATCGAAGCAGTGGAGTAGCAAATGACCAGTTTACGGTAAGGCAATAAGACAATGAATGAATGCTGCCGGAAAATGCATAACCACCTTTCATTCTATTTAGATAAATTTACATATCTCGACTACCTCGATCTACCTCGACTACTAAGACTCCTACCACAAAGACTGCACTGTCTTGCGACTTTCAGAAAACATTATGCTGAAGAACAAACTGGCAAGAACATCAACCACAAGCCACAACTAAATATAAAACTCCCTAACAATGAATTAAGTCCAAAATTTTCTCGAAATTAGCCCATATCAGTGGAAACTACAATCAAAAACCGCCACTGCCACTACGAGCATAATCAAGATTGGTATTTCAATATTTCTAAATCAACAGAAAAAAGCAACCCTAGAAATATTATAATAACAAACTCTTTCCGTCACCAAAAATAACCTCTGACGAACAAACTCCCACAATCTACGGAAGCAGACAGACAATTAAATTACATAAACAGGACAAATCTCAAAAGCGAATCCGGATCGCAACTAGGGTATTCAAACAGAATAAATTTAATATGCCAGCACTGAAAAAGGCACTTCATGAAGATGAAGTAGAGGACAATGGAAACGATGAAATATCTGAGTACGAGGAAAATCCATACACAACATCACAACAGTAAATAAAATGGAATGAGAACAACACAGACCATACTCGAAACTATGCGTTGAACTCATTAGAAGTTAATTTTTTAAAATAAAATAATATTCGTTGCTCTACTTTAGGATCCAACTAAGTAGGGGAGAGAAAATACTCTTTGACATCGGTAGCAATAAAAATGATGTTAAGCTTTCAATAATAAGCAACCCAAAAAAAAAAAAAAATGCAAAGTCCATAACTGAAAATATAGAAGTCGCCTAACACAAATCTCTCACACTTGGTGATATAGGCGTCCTTTTAATATTTTATCTCTTGCTAGGACTAACCACTTTCGCCGGCATCTTAGGAATTCATACTCTGAACGATTTATCAGCAATAATCCACACAGCTGATAACGCATTTTACTGATAAAAATAATATGAAAATTGTGCAGTTACACATATCCAATGGCATTAAAAGACAGGGGAAAGAAATAAAAAATCTGCTAGATGACGGAATTGTAAGGAATTCTCTCTGCTCCCCTTCACTCTGTACTACAACCATAAGAATAGTTCCAAAGAGACACGACAATTCAGAACTAAAAAATAGACTCGTTATGAACTATGATAAAATAAATCAGAAACCATTTCCGATGTAGACTTGGTACTGGCAAACTTAGAAGTTAATAAATATTTGTCTGTAGTAGGCCTAAAAAGCAGATGCCAACGAATACTCTTAAAAAAACTGGCAGGGAAAAAATACCTTGTTCTGTCAACAATGTCAAATATGAGTTCATAAGATTACCGTTTGAGCTAAGAATGCATAAGTAATCTTCCAAAGAGTTTTGGACGATGTGCTACAAGACTGGATAGGAAAAATAAGTTACGTCTACATTGACGATATAATTCTTTTGAATAAAGATGAAAAATCCAACGTCGAACATATTCGCAGATAATTCCATGCTTTCGAAAAAGCCAACATCAAAGTTCAGCAGGTAAGAAAGTTATATATTATGTTGAGATCGAATCTCGAATACCTGCCACCATTAAAATCTTTTTGCTTCGAAGCTTTTATTTATTGCCATGAAAAGGTGAATGGAAAAGGATATTGTTAGGAAAAACTTGTAGCATGCTAAGCAACTCAAAGGGCTCTTAACGATATCTGACTAGCTCGCCGAAATTGGGGGGTTCATGAAAGTGATTTTGCTCTATAGAATCTTTATAAATTTTTAAGATGTAAGTGGATGTGTAGTGAATGTGAGTGTGTTATATGATCACCTACTTCGCCAGCCAGAATCAAAACAACATAATTAGATTACAAACATTTTATTAAAGTGTTATTGTTATAAATGTCTTAACCTAAAAGTGTCAAATGTGTATTCTGATTCGAAATTATGATTACAATAAAAATAGGAATTACAATCTATATTAAAAATAAAAACAACCACTCACCTACATTCGAATGTACATGTACGGTCACGTCATTAATATAATTAGCGAACTGAATTATTTAATGCACTCGCGTTGAATTGTCAATTTTCTTCTTTTTTAGATTACTTAAAAAAAGTCTTTACTTTACGGATGACATACTTCAACGGAATATTTTTTTTTTTTTGTATTGAGAATATCTTTTTTCAACTGAATATGTTTTTTTATTGGGAATATCCTTTTTCAACTGAATATGTTTTTTTATTGGGAATATCCTTTTTCAATTGAATATGTCTTTTTATTGGGAATATCCTTTTTCAATTAAATATGTTTTTTATCGGGAATATCCTTTTTTTCAATTATTAAAATTTTTAAATTTATTTTTTTCACTTTATTTATTTTTACTGAACTGAACAAAATCCAAAAGTTGAATAATAAAAAAAACGTTCCCAACCAAAAAGAAAAATTGACATCCAAAAAAAAATAAAACCAACGCCTACTTGATTTCCTACAAACTAATCTACCACATCTTGAAGCCCATCGTAATTAATTTAGAATTAACACACCTAGCTTGTTGCTTTCTACTCTGCAAGATCTTTTATGTGCTACCCACATCAAGAACATTACAGTGGAAAAGTTAATCCACTATGTCGTGATGCCCACTGTAATTAATTTGGATTAAACACACTTATCTTGTCAGTTTCTACTCTCGAAGTCCTTTTATTTCATACTTATATCTCTGGTATTATTAAGAAAAAACTAATCTAGAAGGTCGTAGTAGCGGTAGGGGAATTAACACCTTTTTAGGCAGATAAAACATATTCATTCGAGGAATGCACAAAATAGTTTTTAATAATCTGTCTTGTTTACCTTATGATTAATAAGCATAAAAGCTCAAAAAAACTGAAGAAACTAAAATTCTATCACTTGTGACTTTGAGTAAAATATTTCATAAAGTAAATATGGAATATTTCAGCCTATTTGTTATCTTTTATAGTTTGTTAGCAATGAACAACAAATTTTTGTTTAGAAAAACGGAGTTGCGTCTAGTTGACGCTCCATTGCGTTCTTGTGCTCTTATATAAAAAAAACATAAAGGCCCATAACATAAAAAACGATGAAAAGTAGAAACATGATGATGACTATTTGATTGGCTGACTGTAGTAAGGGTAAAAGTTGAATACTCGTTTTCGCCAGCTACACAATTTTCCTCCTCAACTTGTTCTTCATAGAAATTTGAGTAAAATTCCGTTCTTGTTGTTACAAATGCTTCTTTTCCTCCTTTGAAGTTGGTATGTTAATTTCATTTGTCGAGAAATTAAACTTCTTTTCAAGGTGAATTCGTTTGTTTCACTTATATATTTATTTAGGTTAATTGTCTATTAATCGGATGGTTTGTTTACATTTTTTTTCTCCTTTTGTTTAATCTATACCTTCGCTAGAATCGTAATTAATAATTTTTCCAAATTTTGAATACATTTAATTTTTTTCTTTTGTCCTTTTATTCAGGTTGACCTTTTTTATTCCAACAACATAACGAAACATTTCTCAGTCTTTTTGATTTTTATTCACTACAAATTTTTCAAGATAAATCAGAAGCTTTTTGTTGCACTCTCAAAAACATACTCCTCACTTTGCTGTCGAAAATCCAAACCAACTCTCAACATCAAAAGATCTTAAACACAACCGAAATATTGTCAAATCATACAGACGGATTTTGGACTATTCCTCATTTCATAATTCTCCTTCGCATAATAACGTTACTTAGAGAGAGAGTTATAAATAGAGTTTTTTTTCCATAACGGTATCGTTTTACCTACTCTATTAAAATAGCTCAGTGCACAAAGCAGGCCGACGGAACTCCCGTCTTCATATGTACGCGGACGTTACAAGGTCATTCCTGGGACGCTCAGGATGTTTATAGGAGGATAGGAGATTTATGAAAAGATATACCACTGTAGCTAAGCGTTTAACACCTTTGTTAAGTGGAGAAATGAATAGAATTTCAAAAACCGCCTCCCACCAAATGTCTATACACTTAAACGAACAAGCAAAAAAGACCTTGGTTCATTTAAGGAATACTCTAATCTCAGATGATCTTATACGAATTTTGAGAAAGAATTTCAATTAACAAAAGATGCATCTAACGTCACTATATGAGGCTTAAGTCAAAAAAACCTGCATCTTTTATGACTATGGGTAAAAAGGAAAGGAAAGCAGTGAATAAAAATGAAATGCTAGCAATAGTTTGGGCACTAACATCCCTCCGAAATTAGATATATGGATCAAGAAAAGTCACTATATCCAGGAACCTTCAGCCACTATCATATGCCCTTAGTAATCATAAGAAGGACAGCAAAATGAAACGATGGAAATGCATACCTAAAAAATACAATCACGAGCTCAAACGGAAGCAAGAAAAAACTAATATCATCGTCGACGCCTTATCAACAACTACCAAAAGTAAAAAAGGTGATCCAGAAATAAATTCGCTCAGCATAACACAAAATGGCACGGATAGTCATACTGAAAATCCTACGCCAAGTATAAAAACTCCAGTAAATGTTTTCAAAAATCAATTAATGATCAAAACGGGGAATATTTCATCCTATGAATTCAAAATAACACTCCCTTAATGCCGTCGTCATAGTATGATAATTAATTAATAGAAATTTTAAAAAGATACCTCAATTTATTGTGCAAAAACCGTATAGAAATCTTTGAAATCGTAATAGAAAATATACAAGCAATATACGTGAACAACTTCATAAATTATCAATCACATTTATAGGAATTGAGGAACATAATAGAGCGTGTAGGAATGAAAAAGAAAATAACAATATTAGAACGACATTATTTTTTCGAAATTAGCAAAAAACCAAAATTATAATGAAATTATGCTCCACATATAAACGAAACAAATACGAAAGGCATCGTGACATAACAAGCCTCAACGAAACGCCAATACTCGCGCATCCAGAACATACTGTACGTTTTTATACATTTTCGACAGACAAGAAACTAATCCTGACCTCAATAAACAAAATTTCGAAAAACGCTCAGGGCAGAATAAAAATCAATAGAATCCATCAGGAAACCCCTTAGAGAATTATTATTCTTATACGGAATACCTAAGAATTTCACTCAACCCAAGGAGGAATAATGGGATGGCTAAAGGGAGACGCAATTTCAAGAAACTTCAATCAATTCCTTGAAAGAGCAGTGAATGAATGCAATCATTCTATTCATGTAACAATAAAAAGACAATAAATATAACAAGCTAAATTTACTTCCCAAAAATTTGTGTATTTTTCAGTTTCCACCATAGAAAACTACAACTTATATTATCTCTGCATATAAGGACTTGCTTTTCATGATAACCCTGATGTATGTTGGGATCTAAAAATAGACCTATGTGGTCCAAATACTATTCATTTTTTTGGTTATTTTATTACCATGGGGTATAAGGATTTGGATTTCCTAAGAATCTTTATATGCGGTGGTATCCCTAAAATAAACCTACGTGGTCCAAGTTGGCCACGTTTTTTTCCTGTATTACTAACTGCTGTAAAGCTGTGTTCAACTATTTTGAAAAAAAGCAAAAGCATAAGTTAGCTTTCTCTGATATGCCACTGAAATAACTCAAGTTAAACATCACTTCGGACGTGTGATGATCAATTTGAGAGACTGATCTAAACTCCCTCTCTCCACCTGATTCGATAACCATCATCCAAACTCCATAGTTGGAGATGAATCTATATCACCATGATATGTCGGGTGACAACTATGTGTTCATTGAAACATGCACGAATAGCCAGAATCGACATGTCCTGATATCCTCCGATCTAGAATTTTACGAATACGTCGAGAATTTTAATTTAACTCGTCTGAAAGTCATGAAAACAAGCAGCAGTCTAAGCTCGTTTTTCAATTCGGCATCCAATGCAAACAATTTTATTCTAAATAACTTCTTTGCACAGAACAACTTCATTGAAAAATTTGACATTGTGTGCAATATCCCCACTGAGTATTAACCTGATTTCATTAAGAAAAATGCTTCCTCACTGGTTCCGATTCGTTCAGTAAAGAGGCTATGTCGTAAATCAACATGACAACAATACGACTTATGCGCCAACCATAAGTGCCACAATCGAAATTAAAAGCAAATCAATTCTAAAAACCATCACTTTCAACTACTGTCTTCTACAAGTCACCTTTTTTAAAAACATTGTTTAAATGCGGTCGCTTTGGCCACATAGCGAAATTCTGCAAAACTAAAAAATTATGTTATGTTAAATGTGGATGAATACAACACCATTAGGTGTATCCTGCGTGGCTCTTCCACCCATACTCTCAGCAAAACGTTGGTTTTATTTATTTATTCTACTTATACAAGAAACTCCACTAAAACGAATTGACAGTCGAGTTCAATTGACTCTTAAAGTAAATCTTATATTAATTAATATTAAAACTTATAATAAAACAAATGAGAAGGAAAAAAAGACAAAAAAAGCAAAAAGAAAAAAAGCATGTACACAACTAGCATAGAGCCAGACCCACAACCGGTACAGGACCAAATTGCAAATGAACCCCTAACCCATCGTAAACATGCATAAGCATGGCAACCGACACTAGTTAACAGCAATTAATTTTCGACTCATCGTGACTTTTTAAGGTTAAGAACTAGTTTAAGTACGACATAGGTTGATTACGCGCATTAAGCAATGTTGCTTTAATGGACTTTAAAGAGTCCCATAATGAGAATAAGTGATAGACATCATTTAGGTCCTTGCAAACAACTCTGAGCCGGTTAAACAGCTCATAATTATATTTACTGTAGTGAAAACACAATTAAAGATTCGTTTTAATAATTCTTTATTACGAATGCTTTTACACAACACTTAATATTTCACTATCTTACTATTATTCTGACCTAACTGATGTATGGTCAGTATCTTTTATAGGAAATAACTTAATGCTAACTTAAGCAATTAATATAACTAAAGTAGGTTATAATATATTAATAGCTTACTACTAATATATTAATAGCTTACTACTAAAATTGCACTACCTTAACTAGGTTAGTAGAAAAATGTAAACTTAGCAATAACTTGTAAACTACGGTAGAGTGCGACTGATCGATAATACTACACCTTTCCTCTTGGGAAGGATGATCTTTAACAATGAATGATCATTCTTGGGTTTATCAATTATCGATGTTATTGCCTCTACCGTAGTCTTACAGTGTCCATATATTTTGTGTGAGGTTTTTATAAATATTTTTGTATAAAATTTGTTTGTATTACAAAAAAAAATTTCTTTTATTTACATAGGGTTCTTATACATAATTATATTTTTACAAAACAAAAATTTTGTTTCTGTAGGGTTCTTATACGTACTTATATATTAAAAAAATTGTTTGTACAGTTTATATTTTTATTTTGTGTGTGTCTAGTCTATATTTATATTTTGTTAGTGTAGGCTTATATTTATATTTTGTTAGTGTAGGCTTATATTTATGTTTTGTTAGTGTAGGCTTATATTTATATTTTGTTAGTGTAGGCGCCTTACACTTAGGTAACTCATGAAGCTTCGTGATATAATTTTAACCTATTTTTGTGTGTGATTTGAGTTTTATTTTTATTGTCTATTATTTTAATATTATTATTATCCTTAGTTTCTATGATCTTATACCGTCCTAAATACTTATTCTGTAACATATGCCCTACTTCATTTCTTAGGAGTACTAGGTTGCCTACTACTAGTGGTAAATTGTTAGTTTTCCTGTCGTAATTTATTTTTTGTTTTTCTTTTTCGTTATCTAATAGTAGCCTAGCGCGCGCGTATGCTATATCTAATCTATATTTAGTCTCTTTAGCGTAGTCGTCTATGTTATATAGTGGGTCAATGTTTTTGCTGTGATTTGTTAATTGTGTTGGTGGCCTTGCAAATACTAGTTCATAAGGACAGTAATTGTGTGTTGTGGAAGGTGTTGTGTTGAAACAATATTGGAAATATTTTATCCAAATATCCCAATCATTCAATTCAGGTGATATACATGAACGGATGTACTCATTGAACGTTCGGTGGTTGCTTTCCACCGTGCCGAGTGTCTGATGGTGGTGGGCTGTTGATGTTATATTGTCAATTTTGAGGTACTTACATAAATCGTTCATTAGTGCATTCTTGTATTCGGTTCCTTAGTCCGTTATAAGTGTTTTCATGGGCCCGTAGTTTAGTATGAAATTCTCGAAGATTGCCTTTGCTACGGTTTTAGCACTTTTATCTGTGACGGGAATTGTCACTAAATATTTGGTAAGGTCGCAAATTAGTGTTATCGCGTATTCATTACCTTTTACTGTCCTTGGTAATGGGCCTATGGTGTCGACTACAACTGTATCGAAAGCAGTTGCTGGTGTTGGGGTTATGGTCATTGAGGTTTGGGTATGGGTTGTAATTTTGGCTTTTTAGAATAACGAACATTCTTTGACATACTTGGCTATTGTTTTTGTCATTTGCGGCCAGTAATAGTACCTTCGTATTTTCCACAAGGTACGTGTGATTCCAGAGTGACCCCCTTCTATTGGGTCATTGTGGTATTTTTGTAGAATGGTTTTGATTGCGGGCTTATTATTTTTGTTTACAATTGTCAGCTCTTGCAGTAGCGCTACTCTTATGTTTTTTAATATCTTATTGCCCATTATTTTAAATTGGTTCTGCGATACGGATTCGAAAATCCTCTCGCTTGGTGACATTTGGTGGACGACAATTTTATTATACCGGCTTCTATTTACAGCCTTTGGAAAAACTGACCTAAGTCGAGTTTTCCATTGGTATAAATGTCGTTTATTACGAATTTGGCAATTATATTCCTCCTATGTTTCATGCAACATTTGTCGGAGGCAAATTTTAATTGCACAAATTTCCGTACGTCATTATTATTAATGACTTTATAGACTTTGGGCGCCGCATTCTTATGTTCGCTTACATGTCGCTTTTCTGTGCAGTTATCTTTCTGCCGCGTTGCAGATCTTGTTACTACCGTATATAGTTTACTGTTTATTTCCTTCAGATCTTTAATTGTTATGCGGGATAGGGCGTCCGCTACGTGATTACCTTTCCCCTTGAGGTACTCTACCGTAAAATCGTATTCTTCCGTAAAATCGTATTCTTCCAAATCTAGTCGTAGACGCGTAAGTTTTGAACCTGGGTTTTTCATAGAGAACAGGTATACCAATGGTCTGTGGTCGGTTTTTACTAAAAATTGTCGTCCGTATATGTAGGGTCTGAAATGCTTGATTGCCCAGTGTATTGCGATTAGCTCTTGTTCGGTAGTGGATTTATTTGTTTCCCCTTTTGTGAATGTTCTTGAAGCGTAGGAAACTGGGAGTTGTACTCCGTTGTACTGCTGTGTGAGTACTGCGCCGCAGGCGTATTTCCTAGTATCTGTTGTTATGCAGAATGGTTTTTTGAAGTCTGGATATTGCAATAATGTTGGTTTTAGTAGTTCATTTTTTAGATGCTCGAATGCCTGATTGCAAGCTGGGGTCCATTCGAATGGGACTCTCTTTCTGCATAGTTTAGTTAAGTGGCATGAATATTCTGAAAAATTTTTTATAAAGCATCTGTAATAGTTGCAAAACGCAACGAAACGTCTTACACTGTCTGCATCTTTAGGGATTGGGTAATTCTTGATGACATCATATTTGCTATCATCGGCAAGTATTCCCTTGTCGGTGCATTTGTGGCCTAAAAAGGTTACTTCGTAGAAAGTACATTTCTCCGGGTTCAGCTTTAAATTGTGTTGCCTGCATAGCTGGAACACATCTCTTAAATTTTTGAGCATATGTTGCTCGGAACATCCTATTACTACTAGATCATCCATGTAGAGAAATGCTTGCGATGGTTTTAGGCCGGAAAAGGCAAAAGTCATCATGCGCTGAAATGAGTTTGGTGCTATTTTTAAGCCGTACGGGAGTCGCGTGTAGCGATATGAGCCATTGCTTGTTGAAAAAGAAGTTATGTTTCGTGATTTCTCTTCGAGTTCGATTTGATGAAATCCAGACATTAAATCGAGACATGAAAAATATTTAGCTCTTCCTAGCTGGTCAAGAATATCCTCGATTCTTGGAAGTAGGAACTTATCTGCTAGCAGTTTCTTGTTGACTTGGCGATAATCCACTACTAAACGCCATCTTTTTTCGTTAGTGTTTGGTGGAGATTTTTTGGGTACTAATAAAAGTGGGCTATTATATTCGGATATGGACGGTTCGACTATTCCGTCTTTGATTAATTTAGTAAACTGTTTGTCTATTTCTGATTTTTGTGATTCAGGAATTCGGTAGTTTTTGATATATATAGGTGTTTTGTCGTTCAATCTGAGCTTTTGTTTATAGAAGTTGTTTGCAGTTATTGGTTTGGTTTCAATACCGAAAATATCGCAGAATTCTGTACATATTTCTGTTAGTGGTTGTTTGAATGTTGTGGGGAACTGTAATTTGTTTAATATTAACTTTTCTTTTTGTTTCGCTCTGCGGCCTATTGTTAAGATTTCAACGTTATTTAGACACTCAAATTTAATATCGCTACTACTTATGGCTACGTCGTTCATATTTGTGTTGACAACTCTTATAAAGGCGTTTTTGCTATCCACAATAGTACTGGCCACTATTACTCCTGGGTGTGGTGTTTGATTTGGTACCAGAACCGATTTTTCTTTTGTTGGTAACTGTATTAGACGAATAACTTCTGCTCTTGCTGGCAATAGGAGGGTGTTTTTGTTGAACGTATGTGTTAAGGGAATTTGTATTTGTGTGTGTGGGCCGTATGGTGAGGGTATCTTTTGTGTTTTGGAAATTCAAAACGCAATTATATTTTTTTATAAAATCCATTCCGAGAATTCCGTCACACTGTATGGGAAAGTTCGCGGATACTATGTTGAATTTGTGTGGGACTAGAAAGTTAATCATTTTCAGGTCTAAGTGAGTAGATCCGAGTGATTTAGTACTCCCTTTTCCGATGCCAGATATGTTAGTCGTGCATTTTGTGTTTATGTCATTGTATTCGTTGTGTGTGTATTTTAGTAGTGATATGTCAGCTCCTGTATCTATAAATAGGGTTAGTGGGCGGTTTGTTTCTGCATTCTTGACTTCTATAAAATTACTCAGACTGAGGTTAAAGTGATATACCTTTTTTATTCGCTCAAGGGGGTTTGGTCGTTTTCCGACTGCGTTATTCTTACGTTTCTATTATTTCTTACTCGTGTTTGATTGGGATTATTCCGATTTCCGTTGTTGTAATTATTGTTGCTAGGACGGTTGTTCGCATATTCCCTGCGTTGGTAGTTATTACTGTAATTATACCGTCTTCTGTTGTGTCCCCGGTAGTTAGTGTGAACGTTTGGTTTGTTTCTATAGTAACAAACTGTGTTGCAGTTGCTGGTTGCTTCCATGCAACTGTTTACGAACTTTGTTATGGCTTCGTTCATATTGTTGAAGGTTCCTGCCTCCATGATAAGTTTGACCTTATCTATGGAGCAGTTTCGGGTCATTGCTTTGATAGCTTGCTGAGTGCTATATTTGGCAGTGAGCGTGTTCGTTAGTCCATCCGCAATGTATGCTCCTTCCAGGGCCTGTATGATATGGTTTTATAGTTTCGTGGAGGGAATCACTTAAGGGGATTTCTATCCCTCTTCTATTTGTGACGGCTAATATCCGTTCTCGTAGTTCCTGGAAGTATTTATCCGCTGTGCTTTTATTTTATTTCCCCTTGCCGGGTCCCGGGATATCGGTGTCCTGCGGGGGAGGGGTCATGTGGCTAGTGTGTTTTTTGGAGGGGTTGCTGTAGACAGTTAGTGTCTCATTGGCCTGCTTTGAATATTTTTTTTTGGCCCTCCATAATAATGCAAAATTTGTAAAATAAGTAGAAAAGAATAGTTTTCTTTCGTCCTTTTTATCAATACACGGAGATATTTAAGGTAGTCTGCTTAATGTTTTCTCCTTTTTGTTTTGTTATGTTGTAGTGTTTATATTAATGTAAATTTTTATAAAATATAGTCCTATTCTGACTCTTAAATTAGACCCTTTATATATGTATATATATAAAATTGTTTAAAAGCACTCTTTTATACTTAAATTGTATTGGGATAATTAAAAAAGTATTAAAAATGAACTTTAAATTTATAAAAAGTTATATATATGAACTGTTAATTTATTATCCTTAAATAATAGTTATTTTATAATATAATTAATTATAAGGTATCTGCATATCTGCTATATTTGCTAGAGTATACTTGCGGTTGATGTATTGTTGATCTGGCAGCTTCTTCCAATTGTGGAGTGTCTTGACTTCTTGGAGTTGAAGTTTCATTATTGTTGTTACCGCTTTATTGTTGTTCATCTGTTGTGTTTTTATTTTCTATTTTTTCAGATTTCTCGTATTTGTTTAATATATAGTTGCATACTTATGCCTTACCACACTGCACCTCTGGCCACTTTAGGTTTTCAGTTAATGTTAAGTTGGAATTTACTGGCTTTCTTTTCCATGTAAGTGTTGCAAAAATGTATTTCACTTTTCCTTTTGTTATTTATGTTTCGAAATCTGATATTATTGAGTTTAATCTAGATTTTATATTAATTTCTTGCAATTTTTATTCATCTATTTTTTCACAATACTAGTATATGTTTTTTCATAAGTCCGTTAAACACGAAATTTCCTTTTTTTTGTTCTAAGGGTTCATGCAATTTTCACAATATATATAGATTTTTTTTTTTTTTTTTTTTTTAAATAGTTTCTTTTTTGTTTTTAAATTTCGTTTCCTTTGACAAGGATTTAGGATAATCTAGGACGCCAGTGGAAAAAAAAAATTTTCACCGACGTCCTGTCACGGTCGCCATGTAGTGAAAACACAATTAAAGGTTCGTTTTAATAATTCTTTATTACGAATGCTTTTACACAACACTTAATATTTCACTATCTTACTATTATTCTAACCTAACTGATGTATGGTCAGTATCTTTTATAGGAACTAACTTAATGCTAACTTGAGCAATTAATATAACTAAAGTAGGTTATAATATATTAATAGCTTACTACTAATATATTAATAGCTTACTACTAAAATTGCACTACCTTAACTAGGTTAGCAGAAAAATGTAAACTTAGCAATAACTTGTAAACTACGGTAGAGTGCGACTGATCGATAATACTACATTACACTGACTAAGTTTAACCAAGATAAAGTGCCTAGACAAGCGGTTGTGGACATTAAAGTTTATTTCACCAAGTAATGCAGGTGAGTCAATAGCACCATTTATTACTTCGATTACGAAGGAAACGCCAAGAACAAATCTACGTTTCTCGAGAGATGGTAAGAACAACAGAAGCAACTTATTTTCATAGGGAGGAAGAGAGGCAATCGAGTCCCAACCCAATTACCTAAGGGCAAACAACAACAATTGCTTTTGAACAGATTCAATTGAATCTACATAGCACCTATATGAAGGAGACAACAGGGGCATGCTCGAGTATAGGTCTATCCAAACACATGTACAGCCTTTTCGTAATGTAAGGATCATCAAGCTCTTTGGACTAACTCTTTATAAAACCAAGTGTGGACCTAGCTTTGCTTAGCGAGAGCTTAACATGCAAGTTAAAACGTGATTTATGGTCAAATAGAACGCCTAAGTCAGTGAACGTATCGACGTCCTCCAACTTACGCGAATCTATGAAATGCTGAGCACTGAATGACTTTCTTGTTGAGAAAAAAAGCTTCTTACATTTATTTAGATTTAGTTTCAGAAGATTCAAAGAGCACCACGCAACCAAATTATTCAAGTCACTTTGAAGCTGATGTGATTGCGATTCTAGAGAGAAGAAAGAAAACAGTTTCATTTCATCAGCATACATTAAGATCTGACTGGAATGAATCACCGCCAGACGTCACGGGGTTTCATCCCAGGTGATGAAGTTAGACAAAACCCTGAAGGATCTATTGTGCAGGTGAGAGCTTATCCATTTCACTAAATAGAAAAGGAAGCCAGAAGCTTGGAGTTTAAAGATAAGTAAGTTATGGTTAACCAAATCAAACGCTTTGCTTAAATCAGTGTATATCACATTTGTGCGAGAGCCACTAGGAAAAGCTTTGAAAACGTGACAAGTAAACTCTAACAAGTTAGTGATTAGATCGCCCTTTCCGAAAGCCGTGCTGGTGCGGAGAAATATACGAATTAATGACAAAGGCCAAATGCTGAGTCACAATTCGCTCGAACAACTTCGGCAAGACACTCAACTTGGCTATGCCTCTGTAGTTCTCAACAAATTGTCTACTTCCACTCTTGTGGATTGGAATAAGGAAACTACTCTTCCAACACGAAGGGAAAACACCTAAATTCAAGGACAGGTTAAAAATCTATGAGATCACACCACATAACTCGACAGCGCAAGACTTAAGTACACATGATGGAATTCCATCAGTTCCTGGCGCAACCATACTATAGAGATCTCAACCCTTTAAAAAAGTCATCTTCCGAAATTATCAAGTTAGGAACTGAAACAGAGTTAGTTATAGGATATGGATAGTTTGCTGATAAATCGAAATTAGCAATCGAAAAGTTTCGTGGAAAATACTCAGCAAACAGATTTGAGATTTCAAAATCATCCGAGGAATCAGAGCCATTGAAAGAAACATGAGAGGGATGTGTGGAAATTTTTCTTTTTCTTCTGTGCGAGAGCCAATAGAAAAGGCCTTGAAAACATGACAAGCAAACTCTAACAAATTGATGACCATAAATCGCCCTTTCTGAAAGCCATGCTGGTGCGGAGAAATATACGAATTAATGGCAAAGGCCAAATGCTGAGTCACAATTCACTCAAACAGCTTAGGCAAGACACTCAACTTGGCGATGCTTCTGTAGTTCTCAACAAGTTGTCTACTTGCCCTTTTGTGAATAGTAATAAGGAAACTACTCTTCCAACACAAAGGGAAAACACCTAAATTCAAAGACTGGTTAAAAATCTTTGAGATAACACCATATAACTCGACAGCGCAACATTTAAGTACACAGGATGGAATTCCATCAGATCCAGGCGCACAACTATATTTTAGAGAGCTTAAGCCTTTAAACACATCATCTTCAGCAATAACCAAATTAGGAATTGAAAGGAAGTTAGCTATAGGATATGGGTAGTTTGCGGATAAATCGCAATTAGCAGTCCAAAAGTTTCGACGGAAGTACTCATCGAACGGATTTGAGATTTCAAAATGATCCGAAGAATCAGAGCCATTAAAAGGAACATACAAGGGATGTGTGGAAATTTTTGTTTTGAGTTAACAAAATTTAAAAAAAGAATTTAGGATTAGCAAACAGAGAGGATTTAATGAACTTAAGGTATCTGCAATAACATTGGTGGTTGAAGGAGTTAAATCTATGCCTTGCCATCGAGTAAGCGAAATAGTCGAGCGCAGAGCCACTTTCCGAATATTTTTTGAATAGCGTATTTATTCTATTCTTGTAATATTTAATTGTCCTATTAAACCACGGGGGACACCTGCTTCGGGCTCGGCACTGCTTGATTGGAGCAGATGCAGCACTAGCTAGATTTAATTTATTGTAGAACGATGACAATAAGCTTTCAGTATTTCCGGTTGACAAATCAAGCATTGCATGTGAAAGATGATATTTTAGCAATACAATATTGGTTTTATGAAAATCGTAATATTTATTTGAAAACGTTGAATTTGGAACATTAAAACAGTTCAACGAACCATCATGCTTGTGATGAAAGGAAATACACATCGCTGGATGATAAGGGATACAGTTGTATTGAACTAAATTATGATCAAATAATTCGTTAAAGAACACAACAGCTCTGTCAGATGTTGAAGTAGGAATCGAACAGCCAGAATTATCACTGTTACATCAAGTGACTTGAGGCAAATTGAAGTCTCCCAACGCAACTACTAAATCGGTGGGTTTCGACTGCTTGGCAACTTCACAAATGAGGGCGGCCTGTTTCTTATATATGGAGATATCAGAATTTGGGGGAATATGGGAGCAAGTTATAAATAGTTGTTTATTAAGCATTTTCACTCGTATGGCGATAAATTCAACGTCAAGAGTAGTAGGAAGTTCAACTGATTTGGACGGAAACGACAAAGATAGGCCAATTAATACACCACCACCAATGGGATCCAACCTGGAAAGAATTGTGGAAAAGTTCAGACGAATATAGATCAGGTTTTAACCAAGTTTCAGTGAAGGCCAAACAGGAGAACTCCGTATGCACTGAATTTAGGAAGGTAGAACGAATTTTTGAATTTAGGCCCCTAACATTTTGATAAATGAGAGATAGTGAGCCTGAAGAAACATTTAGTTTTTTGACGGCGACAGGAGTATTGGTTTAGTATCACGGGATTGCTCACGAGGGATAACTTCCTGTATTAAGGATCCAACTAGCCACAGTGGTTTATCTAACAACATATCAATGTTTTCAGTCGGAACAAGAATTTCAAAAGAAGCGATTGCTCTAGATTGACAAAGAGCCAATTTTAAAATACTAACCCGCCTTAGATTGACTGATGGGATTTTCGCCGCCAGATAAATTTTTATGTTATCCACAGATAAATCCGGTGCCAGTCTTGACACAAACATTGCTTTTCCGGAAGGAACCGCCGTCAAGCAAATGTTATTAGATTCACGAATGGGGAGTTTTGAGTTGGGGAGAATATAAATGGGGTTGTCAAAGGAGCAGCTTGCGTGACATGCCCAGTTTGGTGAGCAGCGTTCACACTTAAACAGCCAGGGGGAGAGGATGATTTATATCGCTCCTTATTAGTTTTAGGCGATGACGCCTGAGTTGAGTGAGTGACGCTACTAGGAGGCGATACTCTTGCTACTTCAGCATAGCTTAAACCAGAAGGCCTTAACGACTTATTTGTAACTTTTTTGTTACAGACCGTCTCAGCCATATCAGAAACGCTGAGGTTCTTTGGGAACATTATGGAAGCGCTAACTTGCACCAACGAATCGGACTTAGGAGGAATGAGAGATGACGTACCACACGCTACGTTACGAGTTGTGATTTTACTAGGTAGGCCTAGACTTAATGATATGAAACATTTCCCACAAGGAATCGAGATTTTTACTCAATTCAGGGAAACCATTTCTTGTCTGGCCAAAGCGATCGCAAAGCCAATAAGAAACGAATCTTTCACATTCCGGGCCCGTTATCGCACAACAAGGCGTATATAAACAATCCATGTCCGGTCTAATAGACAGAAGTGGATTATGAAGAACAGACAGAACATATTGCATAAAGGTCCACATCACAAAGTTTATCAACCAATTTGAGCAAAACTTCTCCGTTACGTTGAAACTGCGCCAAGGGAGCAAAAGCAAAACAAACTCAAGTCTATTATTTTCTTCTTTTTTTTGGATGAAAGAGACATCTTCTAGCATGGGGGCTATGCAGAGTACAATTCCATCTAACATGTTTTCACAAGTATCATTCGGAATTACTTGAGCCCATTAATCGATGTTTGTGGATTATTTAACGCTATTCTTCCAAGTATCACCGGTAGAAGAACTTTACAGAAAATAATAGATTCATTTCAATTAAACGAGATTTTCCAAACTAGTTATAAACGTTTCCAAGCACTCAGAAAAGAAGTGTCCCGGGATTGCTCCGCATTAGTTTACTCAAAACCAATGTTTCATTTTTTATATATCCTCTACTCCGAAAATAGTTTTATAATTCAAAACGTTACTTATGACTTTTTGCTCGCCTTTAGGACTTCTGTGAAGGCTTGGTTTGCAACATGGACATTCTCTGTGTCACAGTATTTCATATAGATAAAATTCATTCATTGGTAGGAGGCGTAGAGGCGTGGAGTCATATGGTGGTTTTTATGGTCTGGCGTTGAGCGGTGGCATATCTTGTTTTTCAATCTGAAATTAAATAGAAATAAGTAAATAGGTTATAAATAACAATTAGTAAAAATAAATGCAAGCTTCTAATAGTTCGTCTATTATTGTAAAATCCCTAGCTTTGTCGGTCTCGTCAAATCCTAAGAAGTCTGGTGTCTCTGTCGGTTTGCCATTGCACAGAAGTTTATCGTCATCACGGATTGTTTGTGCAATTACTATCTCAGTGCAATTATTATATTCCCGGAAATACTCCACAACATGCGTAACAACCTGTTCAAAATCTCATCAGGTATGTATACTATTGTCTAATTCTATTTGTTTGTTTATATATATTTCATCTATATGTTTTATTTATATATATTTCATTTGTTTTTGGTATCAATAGAACCTCCACCATTATTATTTTTTGGAAAACACACACAAATTTGAAATTTTTGCGGTATCAATAGCTCCTCCAGCAATTATTTATTTGTTCAATGCTAACTGTATCTTATTGATAAGTAGAAGGAAAGAAAGTATGTAGGTGTATAGGCATGTTGTTCAGCGGATTGCAACATGTTTAACGAGAAACTTTATAACATGTTTCCCAAGGAAAAGGTAAGGCATGGTTATACTTATGTATGTTACTTATTATTTAATCAGAGAATCGTTATGCTACAAGTGTTTCTAATAAAAAATTCCATGCAGCGTGATGACGCACGTGTCAAATATAAACAAAAACAAGATAAAAATGGTGTGGGGAGAATTTTTTTAGATTTTGTTTATTTTTATTAAAAAATATATGTGTTTTATTTCCAAACACATTCTGGTTGGTTTTTGTTCATTTTCAGACACATTCTGGTTGGTTTTTGTTTACTTTTGTTGCTAATTAACATCCCAGTATTAACATCATATTAAAAAAACTCTGCGATGAACATATGTACTTGAAACGAGAAACTGATAATAGAGTTTTCCTATGTGATTATTGGAGACATTTTATGTTTGTAAACAGTTTCTCGTCGAGAGTTTTCTCTCACTAAATAAAAATATATAGATTCTGAGAATTTTGCATACAAAATGATAAACTTAGTGTTTCTTTATGCAATCGTAAACGTGAGAGCATATGCTAGAAGAGAAAAATTACGACTAGAGTGTTATCAGTATTATATGTATTATATGTCTTGTGATCTTGTTACTCGTTCGCCAATGTGGCCCCCTCTTACAGTTTTTCGAAAACAATAACACTTTGGTTCTTTGTCGAATTTTTTGTTTCAATCTAGCGTTTCTTTTTTTGTAAGCGAAATAAACTATCCGAATTTTTTTACATTTCCAACCGCAAAATTAATGGCATTAAGTCTTACGTTTTTGTTGTTCCGATTACCGAGAACACATACACTTGATAATGTTTCAGATATGTGTACATATATATAAATATTTCCGATCTCCAAAGACTTATGCTGATGGTGGCTATATTAACTTGATAATCGAAACTGCTAATCCAATTGACCTTAGCTATAACCACGTCTACCTATTTTCTAGATCAACGGACGGTAAATTGACGAAATCGACTTAAATTTAAATCGACTTGTATTTGTATGGGGTCTTAAGTGAATATTTGTAGGCGTTGCAAATGGGAGGTCACGACAGATTTGTTTTGTCTTCCTTTGGAAAGGGTGTGATTTTTAAAAGGATAAAATGTCTTATGTTACATATATATATATATATATATATATATATATATGCTTTCTTGCTATTTCGTAAAGCTTTGACATATTTTCTAAGTGAGACTTTTTTTATGCGGTCCCTCTCTACCGCATAAAAACAAATTTTCTCTAATATGCTGTGAAAAATTATTTCTTATAGCTGTTTATGAAGTTTTTGAATTTTTTTTTGTGCGTTTTTTTTTCTGCGGTCCCTATCTACCGCACAAAAACAGGTTTGCCTTTATATATGTTTCTGCTACGGCTGAGTTGGTTGGTAACATAAATGTTACAAATAGGCCGAGAAGTCCTTCTGGCTTGAGCTATGCTGAAGTGGCATCTCCTCCCATAGATGTCATTCAATCTTCTCAGGCGTCATCGCCCAAAACTAATAAGGGTAATAGTAAATCGTCCTCTCCTCCTCGCTCTTCGAGTGTAAATTCTGGTCGCCAAACTGAGCAGGTCGCACAAGCTGCTCGTGCAAGTGTGGTTACCCCCTCTATTTTTTCCCCAACTCATAACTCCCCATCCGTTAGCCCTGCTGCTCCCAGTACTGATGACATATGCTTGAAGGCAGTTCCTCCCAGAAAGGCAATATTTGTGTCAAGACTGGCACCAGATACATCTGTTGAAAACATAAAGGGTTATCTGGCAGCGAAAACCCCTTCTGTTAATTTAAAGCGAGTTAGTATTTTCAAACTGGGTCCTTCTCAATCTAGAGCTATCTCATCTTTTAAAATTCTAGTTCCGACCGAAAATATGGATTTGATTTTAAATAAACCTTTGTGGCCGGTTGGATCCTTAATTAAGGAATTTATCCCTCGGGACCGACCCCGTAATGCGAATGCATTAGCTCTTTCCTTTTCAAAAAACTAAATATTTCTTCAGCCCCATTTTCTCTCATTTATCAAAATGTTAGGGGTCTAAATTCAAAAATTCGTTCTACTTTCCTAAATTCAGTGAGCACGAAGTTTTCCTGACTGGTCTTCACTGAAGCATAGTTAAAGCCGGATCTACATTCGTCGGAACTTTTCCATAATTCGTTTCAAGTTTTCAGACACGATCGGTTGTTTCGCAATGTTGGTGATGTTTTAATTGCCATTTCTTCGGCAATTCCCTCCTATTCACTTGAATTTCCAACTATTCCCGACGTTGAATTTATTGCCATTCGAGTGAAATTTCCTAATAAACACTTTTATGTGAACTGCTCCTATATTCCCCCAAATTCGGATATCTCTGTATATAAAAAACATGCCGCCCTCATTTGTGAAGTGGCCAAGCAATCTAAACCTACCCATATAGTCCTTGCGTTGGGTGACTTCAATTTGCCTCAAGTCAATTGGTTTTACAGTGATAGTTCTGGCTGTTTGATTCCTACCTCACATCTGATAAAGCCGTTGTGTTCTTCAATGAATTATTTGATAATAATTTAGTTCAATACAATGGTACCCCTAATTCCAATGGTAGATTTCTTGATCTCTGCTTTGCAAATTTTCCTGAGGTTTGCGTTAATCGTTGTCTTCCGTTTAGTTTACCTGAGAATCCATATCATCCAGCATTGGGTGTTTCCTTTCATTACAAGTATGTTGGTTCGTTGAACTTCTATAACGTTCAAAATTCAAATTTTTCATATAAACATTATTATTTCCATAAAATCAATGTTTCCATACTAAAATCACATCTTTCTCATATTGTGCTCGATTTCTCAGAGGGAAGCATTGATAGCTTACTGTCGTCGTTCTACAATATATTAAATCAAGCTATTTCTGCATCCGTTCCGATCAAGCAGTCCCGTCCTCGAAGCAAGGGTCCCCCGTGGTTTAATAAAACAATTAAACAATTAAATATTACAAGAATAGGAAAAACAAGCTTTTCAAAAAATTTTCGAAAAGTGGTTCTTCTCTCGACTATTTCGCTTACTCTGTTGCACGGCATAAATTTAATTCCCCCAACCGCCAATACTACTGCAGTTACCTTCAGTTTGTTAAATCCTCCTTGTTTGCTAACCCTAAATACTTTTTCAAGTTCGTTAATTCCAAAAGAAAAATCTCCATAAATCCGTCGTTTGTGTCTTTTAATGGCTCCGAGTCAGCGGATGATTTTGAAACCTCAAATCTCTTTGCGGAATACTTCCGACAGAACTTTTCAACTGCCAATTTTGATTTATCGGTAAATTATCCATACCCGATTTCTAATTCGATTTCAATTCCTAACTTTGTTATATCTGAAAATGACGGTTTTGAAGGATTGAGCTCTCTGAAATATAATTGTTCGCCAGGACCTGATGGGATCCCCTCATGTGTACTTATATCTTGTGCTGGCGAGCTTTGTGATGTTATCTCAAAGATTTTTAATAAGTCTTTGAATTTAGGTGTTTTCCCTTTGTGTTGGAAGACTTCTTTCCTTATTCCTATTCACAAAAGTGGTAGTAGGCAACTTGTAGAGAACTACAGAGGCATTGCCAAGTTGAGTGTCTTACCTAAACTGTTCGAGCGAATTGTGGCTCAGCATATAGCCTTTTCCATGAAATTTTATATTTCTCCTTTCCAGCATGGTTTTCGAAAGGGAAGATCTACGGTGACCAATCTGGTGGAGTTTACTTCTCATGTTTTCAAGGCTTTTTCTTGTGGTTCTCACACTCTTTGTCATTTACACTGACTTTAGCAAAGCGTTTGATATGGTTAATCATAGACTTCTTAGATTTAAACTCCAGACCTCTGGCTTTCCCCTCTTCTTAGTGGAACGGTTAAGCTCTTATCTGTATGGTAGATCATTCAGGGTTTTGTTTAACCTCATTACCTCGGATGAATTCCCCGTGACTTCTGGCGTACCTCAAGGTAGCCACTTGAGACCTATTTTATTTAATTTATACATCAATGATTTGCCCTCCGTGATTAAATTCAGTGAGATTTTAATGTATGCTGATGATGTGAAACTGTTTTCTTCTTTTTCCGTAGAATCGCAATCACATCATCTTCAAAGTGATTTGAACAATTTGGTTGCATGGTGCTCTCTCAATCTTCTGAAACTAAATCTAAATAAATGTAAGAAGCTTTCTTTCTTGAAGGAAGTCGTTCAGTACTCAATACTTCATTGATTCGCACAGGTTGGAAGACGTCGATTCGTTCATAGATTTAGGCGTTCTATTCGATTATAGGTTACGTTTCAATTTGCATATTGAGTCCTCGTTAAGCAAAGCTAGGTCCGCGCTTGGTTTTATAAAGAGGTGGTCCAAAGAGCTTGATGATCCTTATATTACGAAAAGGCTTTACACGTGTTTGGTTAGACCTATACTTGAGTATGCCTCCGTTGTGTGGTCTCCTTCATATAGGTGCTACGTAGATTCAATTGAATCTATACAAAAGCAATTCTTGCTGTTTGCCCTTAGGAATTTGGGTTGGGACCCGATTTCCCCTTTTCCACCCTATGAATATAAGTTGCTTCTGTTATCCTTACCGTCACTCGAGAAACGTAGATTTGTTCTTGGGGTTTCCTTCTTAATCAAATTAATAAATGGTGCAATTGACTCGCTCGCATTACTTCGTGAGATAGGCTTTAATGTCCCTAACCGTTTCTCTAGGCACTTTATGTTGATAAAGCTTAGTCAATGCAAATATAATTTTGAACTGTTTAACCCGCTCAGAGTTGTTTGCAAGAACCTAAATGATGTCTATCATCTATTCTCATTAACGGACTCTTTAAAGTCCATTAAAGCAATATTGCTTAATAAGCGCGATTTACCTATGTCATACTTAAACTGACTTAACCTTAAATATGTCATTATGAGTCGAAAATTAATTTGTTGTTAACAATTATCGGTTGCCAGGCTTATGCATGTTTGCGATGGCTTAGGAGTTCACTTGCAATTTGGTCCTATATCGGTTGTGGGTGTGGCTCTATGCTAATTGTGTACATGCTTTTTTTTTTTTTCTTTCTTTTTTTTTCCTCCTTATTTGTTTTATTGTACTTATACTAAGTTTTATTATTAATTAATTTTAAGATTTACTTAAGAGTCAATTGAACTCGACTGCCATTTTGTTTTAGTTGAGTTTCTTGTATAAGTGGAATAAATAAATAAATAAATAAATAAATATACATATGTATATGTAACATTTATATATATGTATATGTAACATTTACTTATATCTATATTACTTATATATCGTTGCTAGGCATATTTATGTAAACGTAAATGGATTGTTATATACATGGGTTTTCGAGACGTAGAAAAGAATATGCGAAAAATGTAGGCAAAGTATGTTATATAGTCCTAATACAATGAGTTTCCCTTTTTTTCTATATATTTCTTCTTTCTATTTTCTCCTTTATACATATCACGATAGTGTAGAGGCAAATGACTCTTACTGAGAAAGTATTTTACCGTACGTTCAGAAATTGGTTCAACGAGAGGTATTTAAATGTTTAATGAGGAAAAACAAAACATATTGAATGCTTCTAGAATCGGCGGACGAATTTATTATCAGTAAGGAAGCAAAACGCTTCCTTACAAGATTTTCAGTGTACCTGTAACTAATCCAAACTCAGCCAAAGCAATCAGGTCTCGCAATATTGGTGACAAAATAGAATTCACAAATTTGTTGGATTGCAGCGTTAGTTCTAATAGTCTGCATGACCTAATAGATTGGGAAAAAGTGCAGATAATAAAATTAAATGATAACAGATAATAACATTAAATGATAACTAGTGCGTAAGTAACTCAGTTGAGGATTGCATGGCGCCAGTGGAAGAAATTGGACGTGCCACAGCGGGTACTTTGAAGTAAACGAAGAAAAAGACATTCTAATAAAATACAACAACGGAACAATAAATCTTAATGGTTAAAAATTCTTATCTTCCAAAACAAGTGATAACAATCCCCTAGCAGCATTCCTACAGCCAAAAGACAGTGGAGAGACCAATAAAGATGTTCTGCCCCTAAAACATCTTCAAAAACCCAATACTAAGTGCATAAAAAAGTGAACATTTTAAAAAGGAGAAAACGAATATTTGAAGCACTTGCAGCTGGAATCGTCATTTGGAAATTCCGAAACGTTGAATGTAAAAAAGGAAAAAAGAGTGTAAATGAAACCCCAGATCAACAACTGGAAAAAATGGAAGCGTCACCGACAAGGAAGCATAGAAATATCTACTTGTTATTTCCACATTAACAGTAAGGACCATTAATGGAGGAAGAGTTAACATAAGCTTTGAGAATCCTAGTAATATAATATAAATGATTATGAAAATAAATATTAATCGCAATCGGCAGTAGATATTAATTATAAAGCATAAAGATTCCCACGGATATTGTTGGCATTACACAAAATCATAAAATAATATCAACAGCATCAAAATCAAAAAATTAGATAAAGATATGACAATATAAAGATCAATTTGCTACCTGAATAAACAATAAATCCCAACGGAACAAAGGCACTACAAGATTCATCTTTATAAAAGAACATAAACGTCGGCTGCCGCAGTCTAAATGTGATACACTAATCAGCAAATACCGGATTAAAGATAACCACATCATATAATAGAATATGAATATAAATTAAGCTGCACAATTGGAATTATAGCTCTTTTATTATTATTATTATTATTTTAATTTTAGACTAATGAATTGAATTCTTAGACTAAAAAAAAGACATTGAGCACTAGCAACACAGGCTATCGGCTCTTTTAATACTTGTATATATATATATATATATATACAAAACGCATATACGTTATTTTGGTCGAGCCGATGGTGTTCATTGCTAGCGCTTGTTTTCTTGAAATGCATACAAATTAATTTGTGCGCAATATTATTGAAATAGCATATATTTCACGGAAGTGCTTATATGAGAAATTTATATTTACTTTGTCCAAATTTTCTACAATTAGTCAGGGCTTACTTATTCTTATTTAAATGGGAAGTCAAAAAATAGAACCGTCCGATAAAAATTTTCCACATCAGTATAGTATGCCGTAATATTACCATTCATCGATTTTGTTGAGAAATTTGAAAATGTCGAATTTATTTTATGCGTAGCGACTCTTTTTTAAAATAGCGCGTTATACGAGGATTTATCACAAAAGTTATCCCTAATCCATTTTCAATAGGTTTCGTCCTTGAATGAAAAGACGCCAGTGTACTAAATTTCCCCAAAACACCGTGGTCCTTAGGTTGAATAAGGAAATACATGGACAGTTGCAAACTTAAATTGATTTAGAAAACGATTCTGATATACTCAGCACTGCGCCCATCTTAAGACCTTCTGCGTGTTAAACATATGTGCACATATTTCGTCATGCCATGTAACACAGGTCGAATACGTCAGTGGCGGGCAAAATTTTCAAAAGAAAAAATCAAAATTGTTAAGCGGAAGGGAAAATGACGGTATCGAAGAAACATACGTGCATGCGCGCTTCATTTCACTAGTAGCAGTTGCAATCCAGAATTACATTGCCCAATTAGAATCTAATAAGGACGGAATTCGACGCGCGATTCGGCCTCTACTAAGTTAAGCCTTTTAGGTAATTTCAAAGCTACTGCTCCAAAAGTCATTAATCAACACCCCTGAAACTGATTTGAAAAATAAATTGAAAATACAAACAATAAAACCTGACATTATGTTTAATAATTCGATATCGGTATCCACAAAATTAAGTTATGAGAACAATTGATAAATACTTAATGTGAACAATGCATAGCCAGATTGTAGGGTAAAGATAGGATTAGCCATCAAGGTTTAGAAGATGAGTTTTCTTCGAGGAATTAAAGCAGTTCCGAAACGAATAGATTGTTTTTAAGCAGCGTAAAAAGAAATAAAGAGAACAGCGAACATTCCGGCATTGCAAAAAAGGTTAAATCTATTGATTCTATTAAGGAAGGCTCAAATCGTTATGCTTGCAACAGATATTAAGGCTATAATACCCAATAATACTTTAAATCTTCTGGGGATGACAAACAATTAGTCCTAAGTTAAGAGATTTTCCAACACGAGAAAGCGATTTTGTCGGCAAATATGCATTTGCAATGGCTAGAGGCTGCGAAACCATTCAAATTTCGTAAACTATATCCACTCATTTCATTTACATATGATGTGTAAACATGAATAAATGCTAAAAACTACGGCGCGTATGTCTAACTCTGAAAGCAACTTCTAGCCGAAAGTGCTCCTTGCACGTTACCGAAAGTAATTAAACAAGAAAAATTTAAAAAACGGAAAAAGCTACAGCTCTTGAAAAACCTTTGCGCACAGTATTCTACACAAGAACTCTGAAGAGCAAAGAATAAAACCTTTGCAGGAAAACCGACATAAAGTTTGCGCGGCTACTATATTTGGATGCGTGCAATAACAGTTGCCCCTCTGTCAATATATTACGCGGATTAAAAACCGGTTTTCTTAGGAATAAAATTAAATTTTCTTTCGATGCAGTCATCCTATGGGAAGTGAGCAACGTATTAAGAAAACTTTAATGAACGAAATAATTTATTTTACATTTACACACTTTTAATTGTTATACCGAATTAAATTGCAAGCAATTCTTCCTCTTTTTTTTATTCATGTAGAAAATTTTAATTTTTTACACAATTACTGTCTACAAAACAATATACAATACAGTTATGTCAAATTGGTCACATCATTCAACGGTGAAGTTTTCAACATGTTTAAAAGTGAGAATCTAAAAAACCCTTAAAAAGCCGTGTAAACCTTACATTTGTGGCCAAGTTGAGGTAAAAGGGGGAAAATTGAATGAAATTTTATTTTCTAGATATTTTTTTATTTGTAATTCAAGTTTGATTTATTTTTGTCTCACGTTTGAACGACAATTTGAAAATTTTTCCATGTCATCAGACTGTGCATGCAGCGCATCAATATAATAAGTGTCGAGTGATCATTCAATTGTGTTTATGACAGTTGATTATTGATGAAATGTTGTGTGATAAAATAAACGTTTATTAACCGGAGTATAAAGTCTTCCTGTATCTGCAATTTTGGTCAAACTTTCTATTAGTAAAGCAATGTTATTGATCAGTTCCTTTTTAACTATTAACTAGGTGATTGATTAGTATTAACATGAAAGAATTTTTCTTTGTGTATTTGTTTGAAATGCAATATCATTGATATTACAGCTTATGTATCTTGAACGTCTGGCATTCAGGTGCAGAGAGAACAATAGATAGTTGTCACACGCCTCATTGACTGTGAAGAGTCATCTAAGAACATGAAACATTCTAACAGCCCTTGTTCTTTAAAAATAATTATTTGGCAATTATTTCTATGCAATGTACGATAATTCAGGGGTTGCTCTTAGATATCACAATCACGCACCTACTTAACGTGCGTATTGAAGAATGTCAAATGAAACTCCATCACTTTAGTGTAGAATGTAAAAATTAACATTTTATTATAAAAGTTTTACTCTCAAGTACATTGCATATTAAAATAATTTACAATCGCAAATATTGTGCATTGTAAATAATAATTTTTGACATCAACTTATACCTTTAAGCCACACGTTCAACTTCTTCTGTAAATAATTGCTTGACTGCTATGTCGACCATTCAGGCCAAACATATTAATATGTGTTATAAAATGACCTTTCTACTCAATATTATTTCAATTGTAATTAGCAGTCTTTGTTTTGTTCCTTTGGGTCGTTCACCAAAGTTAACAAAGCAGATTTGACACGTTTTTTCACTTTAAAAATATTTAAAAACGATGGGAAGTACTTCACAGATGTTTTCTATCAGGAATCAATAACTATTTAACTACGCAGTCGTGATGCTATGAGCTATGGATAATGACTTTAAATTAAAATTACCGTGCTATTATGTTCGTTTGATTTGAGGACAATTTTTTTAACTCGTCATGAAACCATTCACAAACGTTTGATATTAACCAAATTTAACAAGCCACACTTGCCAAAACGTTCATTCACATTTGTTAGAACTAGACAAAATGTCATAATACTACCATATTTCCTTTTAGGTGGGGAGTTTATAGGTTACCTTTATTAGCTCTGCCAAACACTTTTAGCTTGGAAATTATTTCCTTAATTAAGAGACATGGCAGTTAAATCTATGCGGGGCTCACGGTCGACTTTAGTGACGATAATAGGTAACGTTTGTAACTGCGAAAAGGCGCGCGCTTATACTGGAAACGTGCAGAGTGGGCACAAAATTGCTCCAATTCAATTCATTTTCAATATCGTTTGTTTTTAAGCGTAGCACATAAACCTCCAAATGTCTCAAAAATTGGAATCTGTAATTTGAACAGAAAACAAAGTGTAATTATTAAGGCCGACCCTTCCCGAAGGCTTTAACGTTTTACTTATTAAATCACATTAAAAAACGCTTCTTTAAAAAAATCGATAGCGTTAGTATGTTTTACACATATGTATAATGATGTCCATTGTGGGCACTCTGAACAATAACAACTTACTAAGTCAAATACTATTTTTGCCTGGTCTATAGAAAGACATTTAGCTTAAGTTTTAATGCTTCGTGCACGTCGATGTAAATTGAGTTGTTTAGACGCATGGACGCAAATAAAAATATTTGTAGCGAAAACCGAAATGAAAATGAAATGAAAGATTTTGCTAACGCCGATAATGATGATGTCAAGCAACAGGAAGTGGTACTGCGCTTGCGTAGTTTGTAGCTTTGTCACACATACAAGAACCGCGTTTATATATTTAGTTGTAAATGAAGATACCTAAAAACTACTCATATGTGTGTGTTCCAAAAAAAGCCGCAATAACACAAGAGGGCACTTTATTATGAATGCATATATAATTTGCCCTCTTAATATGAACAGAATAAAATCTCAAAACACACACCAACAAAAGTGACCAAAACAAATAACAATTGTCCTTGAAGCTTCTAAAGGTCTACGCAAGTATACATACATTTCAAATTGCCCGCGTTTGCGTTTGTTTTACAACATACTAGAGTGTGTTCAGCTACATTTTCAACGTAGAACCACTTAGCAGCAGTAGACAGGACACTATCGGTTAATGTGCATAAAGCTATTAAAGCCCAACGCATACAAACTTGTGCAAAAATCTTAACACATGCATATGTTTACGGTTCATATTTTACAAATAAGTGAAAAACCTAAGAATTGACGAAAATTTATAATAAAATATTAAATATATATTTTTTACTGCCTAATTATAAACATTGGCATAACTAAAACAGTGACGACGACGCATATGTAATATCTACTAATTGTACAACTTTTTCGTTGACGCTATGTCGCATTTGTTAAAACGTACCAAAAAATCGTGCCTTAAGGTGAGCGAATTATGTTGAAAGTAAAATAATGGAACAGGCAGGGGACCAGGTAGAGACTCTTATCAAAAAAGAAGACAAGATTACTTAATAGTTAAATAAGAACTTAGAAATATTGATTGCGACCAAAGAAAAATATCAAACATGGCTAGAATTAATTTTAAACTAGGCTAAAAAGCTCATTAAGTAAATTAAATGAAAATTGTTTTTATTTATTTTTAAATTTAGAGGATGACGGTAGACTCTCTGGAATAGTGGTATTGAACTTAAGTAGCTATCGTCTGTGATATATATTTGTCAAAAATTACAGAGCGAGGTTTAGCTACGAAAAATAATAATTCGATTATTCCTGAGGCGCCTTCCACGCGTTTCCTCTAAGGGGTAATTACACCACGTGTGTTGTTTTAGTAATCCAAATGATTCCTTATATATTTAAAAACGGTTTACTAGGCCCCAAATTTTAAATGGCGTAGAAACTCGATTTTCCTCACAAGTTCCTAGGGCGTTATCACAGACACTATGATGACATTGGATAACATAGGAAGCACAAAATGATTAAAAACTTTAATCGCAGATTATTAGTATTGTAATTAATTTAGCCAGAGAAATACAATTCTTATACTAAAGTCTTAAAGCACTACCATCTAATCCTATCGGCTTTATTGAAAAGTCTACAGCATCTAAGATTTGAACCCACGACCATTAAGTTGTTAATCGAGACCATTAAACTGCTCGGTCACTCAGGCGCAGATTAAAAGTATAATAAAATAAATAAATTATATAAAAATTTTTTTCAGCCAGCAAGATTCATTAAGCGAAAATAAAAGAAGCGCCACGGTTATCAATTTGCACCGGTAATGCCTTGCAAGCGTTTGACGAGTACATACAGACTGACGTAATTTGCAATCATTTCTCGAAGGCATTCGGCAAGGTAGATTATAATTTGTTCATCTTTAAGTTGAAGTGTCTTGATTTTGCCGGTAATAAGGTTTCGTGGATTCGATATTATTATTATTATTGGTGGATGCTCTTTAATTCTTGTTTTTCTCGTGTTTCTTCTGCTTTGTCTGGTGTTTTTCAGGGTAGACGCCCTCGTCCTATTCTTTGCTATTTGTGAATAATCTTCTCAGTTGTATTCAGATTTTTAGAGTTTTAAAATTTGTAGATAAGGTACAAATTCACTTCAGATCATTCAGGGTTCTGTTCAACTTCATCACCTCGGATGAATTCCCCGTGACGTCCGGCGTACCTCAAGGCAGCCTTAGGAACACTTTAATTTATACATTAATTATCTCCAGTCGTTGATTAAATCCAGCCCGATCTTAATGTACGCTGACGATGTTAAACGATATTTGAATATGCCTCCGTTCTGTGGTCTCCTTCCTAAAGTTGCTGTGCAGATTCAATTAAATCAATTCAATAGCAATTCTTTCTGTTTGCCGTTAGGAATCTGGATAGGGACACGCTTGTCTCTTTGCCTATCCATGCAAATAGGTTACTTTCTTACCGTTACTTGAGAAACGTAGATTTATTCTTGGTGCCTCCTTCTTCAATAAGTTAATTAATGATGCTATCGATTCGTCCACATTACTTAATGACAGCTTTAATGTCCTTAACCGCTTTTCTAGACACTTTATATTTATTAAGCTGAGCCAATGTAAATTATGAGCTGTTTAACCCGTTTAGAGTTGTTTAGAGAAACCCAAAATGATGTCTATCACTTAATCTCAGTATCGGATTCCCTAAAGTCTATCAAAACAAATTTTAATTAATACGCGCGATTTGACTGCGTCGTTTTTAAATTAACTTTTAATCTTAACATCTCATTATGATTCGAAAATTAATTTCTGTTGTCTACTATATCGGCTTTTGCATGCTTGGCTTAATGGCTTAGGGGTTCACTTGCAATTTGGTTCTGTACTGCTTGTGGGTGTGACTCCAAAAAGTATATTTTATATTGATCAGCATCAAGTCCTAAATCGATTTAAGCAAGTCCGTCTGTCCGTCCGTCTGTAATGTCTATTGTAAACATTCTTCTCGTCGCAAAAATGAAACTATCGACAGCAAATTTGGCAGAAACAGTGGAAGTTGCGCGCGGGTTTGCACTGAAAATGGACCACAATATTATAGTGTATCAAACTTTAATTGTTTTTCAATACCTTTAAAATGCGCAGAAACAAGCTTGAAAAACACCATAAAGTGTACAAATTCTTGGCCTGTTCGTATGTCCAACTGTGTGTTTGTGCAACTTTGTAGCATTTGTGGTAAACATTCTCCCGTTAGCGAAAATGAAGATATTGCCCACAAATTTCTGGAATTGACCTAAGCTTTTCAAAGTAGACACCTAAAACATCCACATGGCTACACGAAAAAAACCTTTACTTCGAAAATAGAAAAAATCAGCTGCGCCCATAGAGCATGAAAATATTATTCTTTTACTTCTTTTGTCTTTTTTAGCGTACCGGTGATGGGTACAAAAGATACAGTCCCGACCGAATTTAACAGTCTTACTTGTTTTTCTTTCTTATTTATTTATTCATTAACTATTAGTCAATTATTATTATTATTTTTTTTTCTTTACTTCTCCCTTTATACTTTGCACTAATTTTTAATATTAATTAGTGTAAGATTTAGTTCTAAGAATCAATTCAATTCAATTGTTCATTTATTTTAGTTGATTTTCAGATGTAAGTAAATAAAATATAAACAAATAAATAAAAACATTCTTTTAACGTGCTTCCTAACTAGCGTTACCTCCGGAGCGACCTGAATAATTTGTTTGCCTGCTCAGCGTTTAACGGCTTAAGAAGAGCTTAAGAAAGTTATCTTTCTGACTACTTCATGTTTAAATAATAGCTATATTCTGGAGCGAGCACCGAGCATGAACGACTTGGGAATTGTCCTCGACGCTAAAATCAGGTTTAACTTTCACATTGAGTCTTCTCTTAATAGCGCTAAGTCTTTTCTGGTTTTCATTAACACGTAGTTTAAGAAGATCAAGGATCCTTCACGCAAAGCAGTCATAGTAGGCGCTGCATAAAAGCAAGTTAATAAGAATAAATTTTGTTAAAGAATGGGTAACGATATACTAGGTGGGCAAGAGAAATTAGACTTTAGATGAATTCAGTTCTTTCGGATGATGACAAGCGTATTATATTCTCAATAATTCGAAAAATGTGAGAATAAGCGTCCAATTTGTTTACATATGTTGAATAATTGTTCAAGTATTTGTATAAAAATTTGGTAAAGTACGAGAGTAAGCGAAAAATGTGAGAATAAGCATATAAAAATTTGGTAAAGTACGAGAATAAGCATATACAATTCTCAATAATTCGGTCATGCTTGCAGAGCAATCAGTTGCAGTGTGCGTATAAATACTACGTGGATCTCATTAAGTCCACCCAATATCAATTTCCGCTTTTTGCTTTACACGACTTGGGTTGAGATCGGCCGTTGGCAATATGCCCGTACACGAGTAGGTTGAAGTTAATTGCTTTATAGTCGTTTCAGAGAAGAAGCAAAATGATGAGAAGGCATTTGTTAAAAAAATGGACGATGACGCAGTTGGGCAGACGGCCGGATGAACCAAAGATGGGCATGCTTAGGTACATTCCAAATTTGAGACTGGTCAACAATTTATATACTTTGTGCGGTTTTTGAAGCTTGCTTCTGTGCATTATACAGGCATTAGAAAAATTAAGTTTTGATACACTATAATATTTGATAGACGAGCCAGTTTTCTCCAGTTTGGTACAATATACACTTACTGCTGCGTTCAATTTTTGTACTTTTATCTGCTATAATTTACTAGTAATGAGCAAAAACCCAGTTTTTGCTTTTGAAAACAAAGGTTTCCTCTCTTTAAGTAATACTGTAGACATTTCCTTCAACCGATTTTGCTCACTTTTAATAGCAACCCGCGTGCAAGAGCCTCCACTGCTTCTGGCGAAATTTACTTTTTCAGTTTTGCTGAAATGAAAATAATAGTTTCTGTTACATCTTGAATGTTGCTTGTTGCCGCAATTAACAAACTCTAACGCACCTAATTTACATTTTCTTTAATATTATGCGCCATTATTTAATAATTAATAGGACAAAGTGTTGAACTCAGCAATATTTCAGCTCAACAATTTCTTTAAGCCTTCCTCTGAAGCTAATTCTCTCTTTCGGCAGCCTTCTTCTCTAATAGAACGATTAAAGAGAACGTTTCAATGTTAATATAATCTTATACATAAATTATTCAAATCTGCACTGTCGTTTAAAGCTAATATAATTCCCAGAAGTACCCATTGCTTCTTACAGAAGACTAGTTCCTAAAGCTTAATAACTCAACATACAAAATACAACAAATAACATGAGTTAATAAATCTACTTTTCAACATATTTTTGCAATTCATTTTCACCAACTCTGAACTGGATTTCTTTAAGATTTCTAAAAAAACATACATGTTTGCAACAACTTCCTTCGTTGAAACAACATTTAACATATAGACGTCATACAGATAAGGTTTAACAATATATTAGACAGCAGCAATTCAAAAATTCTTATTAAGCTTGGCCGTTCCATTGCCGCAAATTGGACGAAGAGCACTGTCTTCTCTCTCGATTTGATCACAAAATAAATCTTTCGGGTTATCTGTTAACTAATTTGAAAGTAACCAAATAAGAAAATGACTTTTTCATCTAAAACATCAATGACATGAAATAATTGGCTGCTTTAGAGTTAAATAGCTGACCTCAGTTCAATATTTAGTTTGCAAGTCGGGTTTTTCCTAGTAAAACCAAATCTCACCGATTATTCCAAATCAGTTGATTTTTATTTTTTTAAAAGCTATACAAACACTATTGAAAATGTTTACTTAACTTAAGATTTTGTGAAATAACTGCGTGTTTCTGAGAATTATGACAATAGATTTCAATGTTCGAAACGTGACCGTGAACAATATGTTAAGCATGAAGTTGAGTCCTTTATATGTTACTTAAATATACGTCTTTGACATAACTAACCTTTTCAATACTTAATAGTACAAAGCCTACTCTTTAGTGTGGAATAATTTATATTCTGGGCCTAATATGGATTCATCAAAAGACCTGTCTACATTCGTTGACCTGACAGGATTCGTCAAACGACGGTTTATGCCGGCTACAGTCCTCAACACATGGCGGGCTTTTTAATCACTTTCAAACAAATGTGATCTTTTTTTTAATAAAGCTTTCGATCGAATTAACAAAGATCTGGTAATTCCGAAACTAGGCTCGTGTGGTTTTCGGTGCTTTCATACACCCCTCTAAAGGATTAGAGTATACTCATTTTCTCCAAATTTTTGCAACATTCAAAAAGATCCCATAAAATACGTAAATTTATAATCGGCATCAAATCGTGAGTCGATTTCAACATGCCCGTTTGTCCATCTGTACATTCTATTTATAACTTATTAAATTTTGTCTCATGTTCAAGAAATGTGCATTTCTCCATTAAGTTTTATTGAGTTCGTCTTATCTGGAGGAAGTAATTGAGTTACTCTATTTAACGTCCAACTTAACAACGTTACCACTGACGTCATTGCTTTTATATATCATTTTAGCATATGCAAATAGGCTTACATATTCCACATCTTTCGTTTCCTTCATTTTCCAGATGTGGATCCCAGCTGTTCGAGAATGTAAAATTGCCATTATTAAACCTATTCCCTCATTGCGCATTTTGAATTTAGGTTATTGCGTAAATCTAAACTTAAAGTATATTAAACTCTCAAACATCTTCAAGTTTGTTTGCTTTCGAACTTGAACGCTTGCTTTTGCTTGTGTTATAAACACGTAAGGATACATAGAAACCATTATTGGAACCTTTGCATATGTAGGCTAGGAAAACAAGATATTTTCCTTTATTTCATGACGTACCAAATGTAATTTCTTTCTTTATATGGCATGGTACAAAATTAATGTCCGGTCAGACACGTATATATCAACGCTGTTGACAGACTCATATGATTTGTGGCTAGCCTTCAAACGAAACACTTGTTTGCAAACCACAGCTGTTTTACCGACGCTACGTTTTGGTCGCTTCGGAAGGCAAATTCGCCATTAGGCTTACTGCACATTTGAGTGCGAAGTGTAGTAATGAATCCATGTTCATTTATTGTCATACATCGAAAGAAAAAATCCTTTTTGTTGCGCCTCAACAACTCTCTGAGTCATCAACACGTTGTTGTCAAAAGTGAAAATATTCTTTTAAGCAGAGCATTCTCATGCAAAAAACATTCATGCAAAGCAGTAAATACACTGCCTTCTGATATGTTTAAATTGTCAACTATCTCACACAGAAATAATTATTTATTATAATAATAAAGTAAAATAGATTCGTAGAGTGTCTAAATAGAAGATGGAAATCTACTATTCACTTTTTGCTCTAAAATTTCGCAGAATTTAATTATATTAATGTTTAGCGATTGCGACCGCCAGGGAATCTATTCGATGGTATTAGGATGCTTCTCAAACCAAGACTGAGCATTTTTGCATTTAGAACTTCGTCATTGAGGATGTCGAAATATTCGATGGCAGTCCAACTAGTGATGTGAACGAGAAGACCAGCCGAATATCATGATCCCATGCTTAACTACAGCAAGCAGGCGGCCCGGATTGGAAGCTTGTTTTGGGGTTTTCCATACATAAATCCGACCGCTTGTAGGAAACCATTCGAATAATAATTCATCGGACCATACGATGTTTTCTCAACCGATAAGTCTTCAGGTTAGACAATCGTAACACCACTTCTTTCGCAGCTTAGTACCGGCAGTCCTTCCATGCAGCTCCCACCTTACCGTTTTTTTCGAAGCAATATTACTCAGGTGAGTGTTGAATTTTGTTACTTATGCAGCGGTAGCGTTATATGATCGGACGATGTTTTACCATGTTTAGCGTTATCATTACCATTAACACTGTCGCTCGTGGAATACGTGCGATAATGGGGTAGATCACCTGTTTTCGCCACTGATGTTGCCGTTACCCGCGCGCCAACAATTTCCCCTTTTTCAAAATCTTAGAGATAGCACATTTCACGGGCAGCTCGTTTTAATCGTCGCAGAACAAAATGCGTAATACACACTGTAAGATTTGACACGTAACTACTAGGCGCATTTTAGAAGCAGTATTGCCAACGTGAAACAAGATAGTGCTTTATCAGATAGTGTTTATATTATTTTGTCCACTTAGTTAATATCCGATTGTCCAATTAGTTAATATCAAGGGATGTAACTGTGAGGTTGTCATCGGACAAAACTTTTTGGTTCCGCTTAGGGCAAAGATAGGCTTAGAAAATAGATTTGGACAGAAAACTGTCTTCAAAACGGAATTCTCTTGTCATATGAAGACAATTCAAACCGCTCAAGATCCTGCATTCATTGAAATAAATCAATCGATTTAGCTCACTTAAATCGTGACGAAAATTCTAAGTTGAGGAAACACTTGTTGAATTTCAAGATTTATTTTACAAAGGCGTTGTTACGTCCACATAGGAAATACACCATGAAATTCCAACATAAATCGATAAACCGCTCTTTTTAAAAATATATAGGGACCCACAAGTTCACGAGAAAGAAATAAAAGACCAAATAAGCGAAATGCTTCAACAAACCATAGTTCAACAACAATTCCCTCTGGATGGCAGCAAAGAAAATGAACCAATTTGGTATTAAAAATGGAATTATAGAAAATTCAATGAATTCACTAAAGCTGATAAATTTACAATTCTTAATATGCAAGCAATTTTGGATAATCCTGGTTTCCACCAAAATTTGGTAAAAGAAAAGGACAGGGCAAAAAAGGCATTTTCAACGGCATTAGGTCATTATGAATTCATTCCTATGGATTGAAAAATTTAACATTTTAAGGACTGATGACTTCCACTTTAAAAGAATATATAAATAAAATTTTTGCGGTCTACTTTATCGCCGTCTTAGACAGTATTTAAAGTCTTAGCACGTCATTAGATGAGTATTTACTGAATTTGAAAACAATTCTGAAGCGCTTTCGAGAAGCTAAGTTAAACATACAAATCGATAAGTGCAACATCTTCCAGAAGCAGACGGATTTTCTGGGTCTCATCCTTACATGCGGAACTTTCAAAAACTTTGCACATCGCGAAAAAACTGCTTGAATTGCTAGCTATACTTTGGCCAGTCAAATTTTGTTTGACTCTACTTGTATGAAGTTGAATTTGATTTAAACACAGACCACTAACTACTTAAGTTCGTTAGTCTACTTAATGGACTACTAATTGAAAATTGCGAAGATTGAATGTATTAAGAGTAGAGAAAATCATATTGCTGAGTTCTTGAGTCGCTTAGATGTTCATACGAACGCAATCAATGCAAAGAAAAATTCGTTCTTCTTTTGTGGTTGAAACAATCCACTCTCAAGAGAAGGAATTAAATGACAAATACTCTACGTTAAACGTAGTTGTTAATAGATTCCGAAAGCAAATAATAATAATAGATAATAAAAATGATTGGGCAGCACAATTATTCGCTAAAAATAATATATATATATGGGTAGACCAGATTTAAGCCCTGAGAACAACGGTAGTATATCTTGCAGTCATTCTCTGATCGGCTTTGTGGCAATTTGCTCTAAAATAAACGAAAGAACTTACTATAAGTTTCAAAAAGCAATTAAAGAAATTTTTCCGAACGGGTCTGATATTAAATTTGTGGAATGCTTTCATGTTGGGAGACATAGATAAGGAGGAAATAAAAAGATAAATAGCGTTGTAACGCAAAAACAAAACAGGAAACTCGGGAGTTATTCCAATTAATTAGTGGATCGAACGTAGAGTGTGTAATTCTCAGTTAAAAACAATTATTCATGGAACCACAAATAATTATGATTTTTTTCCATCTGCAGAATATCGCAGAAATCCAATAAAACTCCAATTGCGAGACTCTGAAACTCCTTTCCCTACAGATGAAATAATTCATAGATCAATAGTCTGCAATCTTTCATAACTTTCATAGATAAAATCATTAAGTATGCTATACACTTTCATCTTGGGGATAGAAATGGTCAACTAATGTCTAAAAAATAAGATAATTTTTAGCACTAAACGGAAAAGTAAATAAGTTTGCTTTTGATAATAAGTTTAATACCGAATATATTCTCAAATTTTTAAACGTAAGAAACATAGAATGTTATGCCACAAAAGCTAATAGCCGTGCAAGCAACACAGATATTGAGAGACTAAACAATACAAAAAATTACTGTCGAAGTTATCCCACCGTCCCCACATTTTAGTTTTTGCTAAAAGGTGGGTTTTTTTCACACTTGTTTCGCGCCTCTGCTAAAATAATTGATATTTGAATGCTACTGAAAAATTAGCAAAATGATTAAAAAAAACTGGACAAAAGTAAAAATACAAGCGTAAATAAAATAAGAAATCATACAGAAATATTGTAAGAAACCAAAAAAAAAATTTTTACTACTATTTACCTTATAGTGTATGTATTTTATTGGCGAAAAGTTATAAAGTGTTGCAATTATGTTGCTGATGAATGTTGTTAATGAAATCTTTATCTTATACTTGTTTAAGAAGTTATATGCATAGTATTGAGTTGTCACCATTTTTCTAAATATGAATCAATACCCGCGTAGAATTTTATTCGTATGGGGCAGTAGTATGTGTCATCCGGCAAAAATGTTCGTGCGCGCTTTTGTGTGCGCTTGTTGATTATCAGCCGCACAAAATTTAGTTATCACTTTTTGGTATTGCGTTGTATATTCTAAGCCTATGCTCTATATTTTATTTTATTTAAAGACAATATGGCACCTAAACGAATTACAATCAAAGAGATTATATATAAAATAGGACATTTCGCAAGCAACATTTCCGCAGCAAAATTATTAAGCACTAGTTGAAGAGATCCGATAAAACCAAACAATATTAAAGACAGTACGAGAGGGTGAACGAACTGGAATGAGAGTATTTACTGAAATTTAGACAACGGGCGTGCAAAAGACTACACACTATCAACATCTGTGTGCGTATTCAATAAAAAAATTTTATAAAAATATTTTCTATGGGATCAATATAATGATCCACATATTTGTAGCTAAAAAAAATTAAATTCGAATGAAGATTAATGAGGTCCAGCCTCAAACAACGGAGGTAATTTAGAAATATGAAGAAAATGAGTAACAAATTTACCTATATAGATGTTTATATTTACGAGTTCAGAAGAATTTTGAACTAAAGTTGGAGTGGAGGAGTTTGTATGTCAGAGCAACTTGATCGTTGCTATTATGTTTGATGGTTGCTATGATGCTTGTCCCTGCATACGTACATGTTTTTGTGTACATGTTTTTTGACGATAATAATATGCTGAATTATAGAAAAGTTGTAATTCGTAGATCTAAGTTTATTTTTTAAGTTCAATAAAATCATTTTTTAAAAACCCAACAGGACAAAAACTATAATTAGCGTGATGGCTTTTCAATACTCTTGCGTCATTGCATTCGTCTGGAAAAAATATTACTAAACGATTTACGCTTACTCAGTCCATTTGTATATTTTAAAGACATTGCGATTTTGATTTACAACATATATAGTATTTCAAGGTCATTGCTTATTGCGTTTGTCGTTCCACAACGAACTTTAACACGAAGACGACACAGATCCTAAGATTGATGTTTTTATAATGTTTCGATATTTGAGTTATCATTTGTCACTCATAATTCTATACCATAGTACCAAATATATTGCACGATACTCTCATATAAAATGCATTTACTTTTTAGATCATACCGCACCTCACGAAAAGTTAGCTAACAGAATCTCCTGGTTTTCAAGTTGAGATGTCGACGTTTAACGTTCATGTAGTGTTCCCATAAGCGATCAATTTGTAAACCGAGACATTTTATCCAACGTTGTCTTCTCGAAAAACAAGGGAATGGTAAGAAGTCTAATTCAGCTTGTAAGAATTTTTTAGCGTTTAGATTTACATTCCATTTACGCAGCAGAGTTTCGTTGAGATGATTTTATGGATCAATAAGAATCATTAGGAGAAAATAAAATTGTCATAGAACCTCCATATGATGCAATTATCAGCGGTAGAAAGGTCTTTGCTACTTCTAGGAATGCTTCACCGTAATAATTTTTAGAACAAGATTTATTCCAAAAAAAAAGTAATCTTCGTAAATAAATTCTTTTAATTACTCTAATACAAATGAGCTAAATAGTCTCCGCAGTTTCATAAAAAGTTGAAGAGTGGCTCAACCTTAACATATTAGTTTGGGAAAAAAGAAATCCATTATTCTCATATGAACTTCAGGACTTTATTTAACATGCTTCGGATTGTCCGATTTGGGTCAAATATGCACTGTTTTGTTGTATGATTTGTTGCCATTTTAAAGGTAACTTCAAAATGCCTCTCTCATAGAAGTCCTGGTCTCTATTTGCAAAAAACTCTAGTAGTCGATTTTCACAATCCTCCCTAGATTCCAATTTTTTATCATTAAAGAAATTTTGCAATGCAAGAAAAAGATGATAATCGCTTGGTGCCAAGTCCGGACTGTATGGCGGATGCATTAAAACTTCCCACCCAAGCTCCCGAAGTTTCTGGCGAGTCACTGTAGATGTGTGTGGCCTAGCGTTGTCCTGGTGGAACACGAGACCTCTCCTGTTGGCCAATTCTGGCCGTTTCTGGTCAATCGCTATCTTCAAACGGTCCAGTTGTTGACAGTAGAGATCAGAATTTAGCGTTTGGCCATATGGAAGCAACTCATAATAAACAATCCCCTTCCAGTCCCACCAAATGCATAGCAAAACCTTCCTGGCCGTTTGAGGTGCTTCACCGCTCTTTGACCACGATCGTTTTCGCACAGGGTTATCGTATGTGATCCATTTCTCATCTCCAGTCACCATCCGTTTAAGAAATGGGTCTTTCTCATTCCGTTTGGCCAAGGCTTCGCAGATGGAAATTCGATCCATCATGTTTTTTTCTGTTAATTGGTGTGGCACACAAAAATCGAGCTTCTTTTTGAATCCAGCTTTGTGTAAATGGTTTAAAACTGTTTTATGGCTCCTGGGCGATGTTACGACTGCTAACATGCCGGTTAACTTCGATCATTTCTCCGATTTTATCGACATTTTCGACGACCGGCCTACCTGTGCGAGGTGCATCTTTAACATCAAAAAATTCCTGAACGGAATCTACGAAACCAAAATTGCACATAATTGGCTGTTACAGTATCGGAACCATAAACGCCATTCACAATCTTAGCCACCTGGCTTGCATTTTCGCCTTTGTCAAAGAAAAACTGTAAAATGTACCGAATTTTCTCTTTGTTCACTTCCATTTTTAACACGCTGTAACTCACAACTGAATGCACCAAACAAAAAACAGCAAAAGAATTTTTTTTACTGCGAAATGTCACCTTTCCAACGAGCATAAATATGAAATTGTTTGATCGATACTTTACGAGAAATCTATCAGTGCAGCCATCTACCGAAAAAATAATATTTTATTATTTAGTTTTCTACCTTCTTTGATATCAGCGACCGACATCCGCCTAAGTTAACCAATCCAAGGGATCCAACGCGACGTCTAGGCAATATAATATTGGTTTTCTATTTGAAGTTACAGTTTTTATTATGCCGAAAAGTTTCTTTTACACGAAAGAGAAAATGTTCAGCTTTCTGCATGTCATTTCTAACCCTACCTCTTACAGAAACAATTCGGCTTGTCGATTGCATGGGATGTTTGGTTGCTTTCACTTGCGTTGATGTTGGCCAGGAAATTGTTGATTTGTTCATTTCTTCTTCCAATTAAACGTAAACGTAGATTCTTCAAACACTATTAAAGTTCCATGCTATTGTCTTCTTTACCTACTCTTATTTCTGACTATTCGTCTAACACTAACGTAGTTATTATGATGTCCAGACTCAATAAAATTTCTACGATTAGATATAGATCCAGCTTCATGAGTTAGACTTGCAAAATCCTTTACTGCATTTCCAAGTTCTGTAATCTTCAATTAAGTTACACATTTTTGTCGATCCATGTCCACACATGTCAGTATCGCTTTTATGACTGATAACGTTACATTTTACAGGGGGATATGCGAAAAGTTATCAGAGTGATCAGAACGTACATCGTTCCTGTTGTAAATACAAAATAATTCACAATCACTTTTTCCACTTCATCTGGATAGTTTAGAGACTAGGAGGTTCATCACATTAAATGAGTGTTGGACGGAGTTAAGACGACACACAACCTGCTTTTAAGTGAAATCTTCAACTACAGAAGAACAGTTAGGATACCCTACAGTGTTTGGTAAGAGTGTAACTGTTATTAACCTTATCAGTATTATGTCTAACTGATTCTAATCAAGATCAAGATCAAGAATGTATATACATTATAGGTTCTATAATGTGTATAAATATGCGCACATCTACGTACTTATGCAATGTGAATATAACGTATACTTTTCTTTACTAGACGAAAAAATATCGCTCAAATTCGTGGTAACCAATAATAAGCAGAGAAGAAGATTTCTATTCATTCCTATTCCTGCTATAGTTTCATTGTGACTTTTTTCAAAAATGTGAAACTGAAAGCCGCATTAGATGCCATACTTTTGTAACGTTTATAAGTAATGAGCTGCGCAACTTTGTGATCATTAACTTGTAAGCGACACTTTCCTTTCACGTTTCCCATCGAAATGGTGCCGATTACTCGAAAATGTTTGCAAAACACTTGCAATGAAATTTTTCTAGTGCTGATCCCGATACACATACCAAAGCATAAACCCTTTTCGATTCTATGCACCATCATTCCAGAAAATGGCGTGTTACGAGATTTAAGATCACTGAAATATAGTTGCGCATACTCAAATCATGCTGCAATAAGCTATGTAGAGTTATCTCAAGAATTTTCAATCATTTTCTGAAAGGTGGTGGTGTTTTACCTTTTTGTTGAAAGAGACAAGAGCCAAGTTGAGCGACCTTACTACATTTGCACGAATTGTTACTCAACAATTAGTTTTCGCTATCAAATCTCATGTGCCTCCATTTCGACAAGGCTTTCTAAATGGAAGATCAACCGTTACGAACCTATTAAAGTTTGCTATCTGTTCAAGCTTTTCTCTAGTGGCTCTTGCACGTATGTTGTATACATTGATTTTAGTAAACTTTTGGCCTAAGTTATTCATCTTTTATTTATTTTCTTAAGCGCAGTCATATCTGAATGTACGCTGACGATGTTAAATTGTTTTCTTTTTTTATCCTGGAATCTCGTACTTCTCTTATCTCCTTCAATCTGAGTTCGATAATTTGATTACGTGGTACTCACTAAATTGTATACACTTTAAAAATACCCAACTTTAACTTTAAAAATACCCAAAAGCTTTCATTCTCATGGAGGAATTCACTCAATACTGGGGATTACAATGACTCACTAAAGTTAAGAAATGTAGATTCGCTCATTGATTTATTTTATTCAACCGAAGACTGCGTTTTACATTGGTCTGCTCATTAATGAAGCTCGATTAGAGCAATGGTCCAAAGAGCCCAATTACGCACATGTTACAAAAAGGCTGTACATGAGCTTAGTGAGACCAATACCTGAGTGGTATCACTAACTCGTCAGCATTGCTAGGGAAAATAAACTTCAATGTTCCTTCTGCCTTTGTGACGTGTGCAAAGACCTGTTAATATTAAACGAACAAATTTCTTTTCAAACGTTAGGTAAATTCCATTACAGCGGACGTCATCAGCCTAATATTAAACTTAAAAGGCTATTATACATAATCTGGCGAACGAGACCAAGCATTTCACGTCTTTTCTCAAAGGGAAGCAGACTGAAATGAATTTTAATCAAGATGGAAAGTTTCAAAATCGACAACAGTACATATATTTTTTTAGCGCAAACATCAGAAAAACATCAGAAAATTTTATTGGATGTGAATAGTTTTCAAATTCCGTATTTGATGCTTGCTCAGTAGACTTTACCAAAAAAATTTGCAAATGTAATAGACGTCACAGACGCGTCCGGAGAAATCCTTCCACTTTACGATCAGAGTTTACGAATTTAAAGAAGTGACAGTTGCAGTGATGTTAGGGAATTATAATACCAATTAGCGCTATGCTATCATACTACAAACTATGGCCCGCAAGTAAATCAAAACGTTCGTACTTCTTCAATAGCCGGCTTTTCCTATTGTGGGCCATTCTTAAAAGCTTAGTAAACAGAGAGGGAAATTAGCGGAAGCACGAATGCTTTAAAAAGCTAAATGTGAACTGTGTGCCTCTTGTTAGTCTAAATCCTAAATCATTTCCAATGTATGCCGATCATTATTAACTTTTTATTTACAATTCTTCATCTTGCGATCCATTTAGCGTAAGCAATAACGACGAGTGTAAAATACTTTCAGACGAAATGAAGGGATCAGCGCAAAATAAAGATAAAGTAGTATCCCAACTAGTTTACTACCAGTCACTAGTGTGGAAGCTTATCATTTAAGCTTATCAATTAAAATAGAGTTATAATAAAAGAGACTTAGGTTAGGACATCAAAAATCCGTATTAGCGGATATCAGAAGGGCGCATAATATACCGACAACACCGTTGAAAACCCATGAAAATTTGACCGATTAACATTATCAAGACCCAAGTTGCCACCGAATAAAATGGCATTTCCCCTCACTATTTTTATGTATCACTTAGATTAGTTGTTGTATTTCTTCGTTTTGATAATTTCGGTTTGCATTGTTATTGAACACAGGCAGATTAATGATATGTTAATGAGTTCTTATTTCTACAAGTAACTTTTTCGCTCTATATTCTATTTTTAGCTCATACGAAAAATTTCATCTAAACAAATTTATTTGAAGCGTTTGGAAGAGGAAGCTGTAACGCCGAGAAATGAGGGCTGTTTAATTGATTGTTCACATTCTTCGAAAGACGAAAAAATTTGTTCCAACAAAGTAAAAGCAAAATATCTTTCTATACCTACTTTTGCTAGTTCCAAAGAGTTGGATGGTGAAGTGAAGGAAGGTAGGGATCGCGGCTGTCTTTCTAAACACAACGGCGAGGACTACAATAGCAAGACGGAAACTTTTAAAAACGTCGCAGAGGGGCGGAGGGGTAAAAGTTCACCACATGTAAGTGAGACCGCCTCTGCAATAATACAAGCAGATATGGAGCGCATTGATAAAGATCTTAAAGAAAGTATTCTGTTTGAAGATGACAAGCAGCTAGATGTAATATTTGAAAAGATTAATTACAAACAAAATGTACGCTACCTTCGTCATACACCGTCCTCAACAAGTTTGGATAATAATAATTTAAATTATGCCGCCGATGATGATCACACTGATGAGAGCTATAGACCTTGCACTGTTTCCCCTATTACTAATAATGAGCAATCCTTACGAATGCGTGACGATCTAATTTTGAGCACCGTGGGCAAACGACAAAATAATAGCTTTCTCCCGGTTAATGTAACCTTAGGTTCAAAACAAGTAGATAACTATCAAGAGCTTGTCATCACCGAAGAGCCTGACTATTTTCTGAAAATGACAGCGGTTGTAAAATATGACATTAACGGTAATTCTTTGGAGGATGAAACCCAATGGAATACCTACGAACAAGCTAAAAATTATCAACATCACTTTTCCAATGGCCAATGGAAAGGAAATTGCGCATATTTTTTGAATGATTCACCGAAATCAAGTTTTCATTCCAGTTCTACAACTATAGAAACGTGGATAGAAGAAGAAGAAGACGAGTTGTAGATACGATGTTACTAGGTGAACAACCATTTTGTTCATATCGTAAGAAACATTGCCTTAATAAATAACTAAAACCTTTTAACTAAAAATCACTTTGAAAGCCAATTAAAAAAGAAAAATGTTATGTCTTATAAATTTGTTATAGCAAAGAATCGGTAAGTTAATGTATGCCTAAAGGAAACCCTCTATACACTTTCAATATATATAAAATAATTCACAAAAACCTACAACTTCGTATCCAAAGAAACTCTTTAAGCTAGAAATGAGTTTTAATATTACTCTTCGGCAGAAGACCGAAGATCTTCACAAAAAGCTGGGAATTAGAAATATTGCTTAATTTTGCATAGAAAATTACGATGTGGAAGAATACGGTAAACAGGTTTTGTAAAAAAATTTTTTTATTGTTCTTACAGTAATAATGATGTAGTGGTATATATAATTTTCAATCCACTTTTACTACGAAACGAAAAAAAGATCTCAGCGTTCTTTAAATATTTTAATTACATTTTTTAAGTGCTCATATGCGATTTGCAGCCTCGTTATCTAATATAAAATCGTTACCTTCAAATCTATACATTTTACTTTTCAATAACAATCAAAATCATTAAAAAACAAAGTAATAAAAATATTGTTTCTTTTCCCATTTTGTTTTGTTACATAAAAGCAAGAAACACGAACAAAACCAATGGACACAATACCAAACGGCACGTGGATAATTGTAGTAGTATGTTTATAGCCTTTAATAATTTGCATTACCTATGTACGTATCAAAGAAAAAATTTTATTAAAATATTGTTGTTGTTTTTCTAGAATAGACTTCAAGAAAGCGAATTTCCAACTCGGACTTTTTTCGGTTCTTCCAACGGCGTTTCGCACGTGCTTTGCATGCGTGAGAAACATCTACGCAATGCATTTCCCACGAAATTGGTGCCCTACATCACTTTTGGGTGGTTTCTGTTTTTATTAATGTGCTTATGTCTACATATATATCATTGTATGTATGTCTTCGCTTACATATAAATGTACATCTAGTGCTTAACGCCGTTGTCCTTGCTTTGTTAAGGATTTGATATCTCGCTCCACACAACCACGGCAACGACGAGGGTGAGTTTTCATTTCACACGAAAATCTAATTGTTAATGTTTTCATTGTTTGGTTGTTCTTAACTGTTGATTCCTATTTTCATTGTTAGTGGAACTGACAACTTCACAGTGAGGTTTATTACGAAATCGTGGTAAAATTTATTAAATACGATATCTAGTAAAAGAAGATGTGAAATATAAGGTCTTCAGTAAAGGAAGTTAGAAATGAAACTTTTTCTCTCAAGCAAGCAGACCGTATTGCTCGTAGTGTCCTTACGCTTAAAAAAATATTGTAAGTAGGATTGTGTCTTATTAACCGAATCGCCCCAATATGTATATTATTCACCGTATTCAGAAGTGATTCTGGCTTTCTTTCGTTCAAAAGGAGGGAGGAGGGCAGGGAGGGAAAGACAGGTAATATGTTATTAAACTAAAAAACATTAATCGCATTATATTCTGCTGTTCCGCTGTTACAATGATATTTAGCTAATCGCGTACGGCGACCGCTTCGGCATTTTTACGCTTTTATAATAGTTATTCGTTTTCAGAACGCAACGTCAAATCGGTTCATATCTTTATAAGCAGCTCCTGAATCTAACTGGCAGGTGTTTTGTGTTAACTTAAATATTGTGTGTTTTCTAAAATTCCAGTACTTTTCATTAAGTCTTCTGTACATTTGGATACGCCTAAGTTTTGTAACCCCTTCAATCTTGAAGTTTATAAATAAACTACATATAATATTTTTTTATTCGACGCTAATAATATAAAGTTACGTTTTGCCTCTAAACCATAAATTAATTTATTAAGTTTCGTAGAATTTCTTTCTGATTATCTCTCATTTTGTTCTAATAGTTTAATTCCTTAATCTAATTACTAAGTGCAATATTTTCCATTAACTACAACCACATGCGTATCATGAATGAAAAATTCTGCATAAAAAAGCCGACACCTTTACATGTTTTATATAGGCTTTTAATGACATAGTGCAGTTAATATATGTTTTTACTTTTTTTTCTAAACTACGCTTATTCTGTTGTATGTGGTGAATTCGTTTTCGGCTTTTTAGAAAATATTCACGAGATGAAAATTATAGATGAAAACTTGAAAATTTTGCCGGTGTTTTCCGAAATTGTTTGTTTCTTCTGCATTGTCGGTATATATAAGAGCAGATCAAGCCCATTTTCCCGCAGATTTCAGCTCCTGCTTTCAGTTTTCCGGTTCTTACGATTCAAAAAATGTACCAGTCAAATTGACGGGTTTTCATAAATATAGTTATGTACAGAACGTCTGTAAATCTAGTCCCAAGTAAGTTATAAACATTTTATAGCATCGGATTATTTCTTTGATTGGTATGAATAAAGCCACACATTTTCTTTTTTTAATTAATTTAACATTATCTACTAGTGGTCATTATTTAAAGTTGAATATTGACAATTTTCAAGTATATTTTTAAAGATATTCTATTTTTTAATTCATGCGCTCTCGTTCACATGCAAGTGCTTTTAGTTACATTCGCTTGCGTACATGGATTTTGCTTTTAAAGCAATTAAATTAACAGTCTACGCTTTCCGCTTGGGGCCAGTTTAAGCGACCATCAACGGTCATCCACTTTAATCCTGCAACTACTTTGTTATATATATAGATATATATAAAATTAATTATTACAGCACTGAAAGTTGTTATTAAATCAACCCATTAAAAGTTTTTATGTTTCAATTTGTTTTTTAATCTATTTTTTTAAAAATCCGTTTTTACACTGTCTAGAATGCAACATTTGAACTAAAGGTAAAACTTATAAAAATTATTTTTAGTTAACAATTTCTGCATGTACTTTAATTATACTATTGTACAGTTAATTGATGAGTTTTGTGTAGCAGGCTCTTCGACCGGTTTGCTGTCTTGTTTATTAAGTAAATCTCACAGCCCCGGTTTTCCAGTTTGCTGTTCCCTATGAAGGACTTTTTGATCTAACCCCTTAGACTTAAGAGCATTAATGTCGAATAGTACATATATAAGAGCATTAATCCCGAATAGTACATATGTATCGTACGTCGTTGAGATCATCAATGTACAAGGCTGTTAAGTTATGGAACTCGTTACCACTTGATATCGAGGCTATTGTTAGTGTGTTTCGGACCAGCGCAGCAATCGGGAAATTTTATAATCCTTCGTGCAATGAGTAGTTATGTAATTAAGTCGAGTTTCTTCAGCAGACAAAGTATTTTAGAAAATTAGGCTATGGAGAGTTTCTCCATTCACTGACCGTTGTTAGACACTGCCTACGGCGGTATTTGAAGCATCAACCATTCTAAATAGATTAACCTCATTGTTAAAAAGATTTAATAAAATCTTTGAGACCAAAGCATCTTTAATGTGCTCAAACGATTTTATGACGTCGCCATCCCATATCAAAATTTAACCCGTTGATTTGTCTGCTTTATTAAGACCATCATGAATCACACCTGCAAACTTCGCTCATTTAGGAACAGATTTCAGATGATCGAAGTCTTCAATAACAATAACTCTGTCCTGAGGAAGTTGGCATTAATGTTTGATGCTTCGAAAATATGTTTATTCGGTTTAATGCTCTGCCAACCAAAACATCCTAGATATACACAAATGTAAAGCTTATGTAGAGAAGTTTTAAGGCTCCGATTGGTATCATGAACGTGGGGTAACGGATAGTGATCAGGGATGGTCACACAATTTAATCGTCTAAAATTTCCTGTAGGGGCGAATTTCACTTTGGTCCTTTTTGACAACTGAAAACGGAGAGGCCGCAGATGAACTAGATGGTCTACTTACGAATTGTTGTTGTCAATGTTTAGGAAAAAAATATATTTTTATTTTTTTAACATTCTACAATCAGCTTCAGAACAGAATATCAATTCTATACATTACTTTATTAATACTACTAAGCTCATTATCTAATGTACATTTTATTATCCTTTTTTTTAATTAAAGCCGATAGCCTGTGTTGCTAGTGCTCAATGTCTTTCTTTTAGTCTAAGAATTCATTTCATTAGTCTAAAATTAAAATAATAATAATAATAATAAATATGTTTATTTTATGTTTTGACAATTTTCGAACAAACACTCTATTAAAATTGACAAATAATAAAATAAAAAAAATTTTTTAAATGTTTTTTCTTCACTTACCTATTTTTGACACTTTTTCTGTTCGTCATTCCCAGAATAGTGGAATTACTTTCTCAAGTGATGATGGCTTTTAAATCTTTGACGTAACGAGGTAGGTGCACATGACGCCTGCAGTAATGTTATATTCTTAATATTACAAAAGAAAAAAAAAGCGTGTTTTTGGAAGCACCAACTAATTTTAAAATCAGCGTCAAATAATTTTTTTCTAAGGATACACTATTTTTTTTTTAGATTTCTTTTGTTCTCTAAAGAATTTGGTTTTTGTTATACATATTATAACTTTACGACTATATCGTTTTGCTCAATATTATTATCAATTATTTCTTGATGTTTGACCAGCGAGTGTCCTTAGTAATCAGTTAACCTACGTACGACAGCCCAATAAAGTCTACATACATTACAAAATATTAAGATTTATCTTATTAATCGGTACAGGTCTAAAATCTATATTTCTTAAGAAAAAAAACTTATGTTAAATAATATCTCCAAATTTTTTTTGACTTTACATAAATTTAAAGACAAAAAATATACCTCAATCTCACAAAAAAAATGCAAAATGTGTGCATATAGCATGTTTCACAAATAGTTTCATATACTGTTTTTGAATTGTCATGAGGCGCATCCCAAAAACGTATCAAACCTTCTATCGTTCTACCGTTGATAATAAATTTTGGATTGCTATCGCTGCATCGCTGTATTGGGTTTCCTCAGTACTTTTTATTTACTATCGTATCCGAATATGTTAAACTTGAACTTGGCACCAAAAATTACGTTTTTCCCAAAACTTATATCACAATTTTTGTGGAGTTTTGCAAACTCGAGATATTTTATGTATTATAATTTCGCTTATAAATGGTTTTCTTTTGGAACAACAGTTATGAAAATCATAGAGCATTTCGAACAGTTTCGGGAGGAATACTAATTTTCTTATATGTTCCTAGGTATTTTGCAATTTCAAGAGCAGTAGTTATGGGTTCATTTGTTACGCATCTAACATTAACTCAGTTTTCACCCTCTGATCGGTGCTCACTTTCGGTGATATTTGCGCTGTGATTTTTTTATAATAGACTAAGAATTAGCACGACCAACTCTAATTACTTTGTTGTTGTTTCTCCATACGAAATTTCCTTACCTATTAACTTTAAAGTGACTTTTCTAATCTCTTCGTTGCCTTTTTGCATCATTTCCTTGAAGGGCTAAGCAAACCTAAATTTTTCAGAAAAACATTTTACTTTATAATAAACACCTTGAAGATTTTAGAAACAATTCATTTTTTTCTTTTGAATTGCGTCCCTAAACGCTCCAAGTAGCCTTGCTGGGAAGTCACTACCTAATGTGTTCTCTATTGACTTTTAACTTTTCTAATCAACTAATAGAAACCTTGAGAATCCGTTTACTTTGCTTTAAAAATGTTTCTAAGCGAAAATATGATGTAAATTTATTTCGACAATCGTTGATTGGAATGGAGATTGGCACTGATCCGAAACGTGTGAACGTTTCTAGCATGAAATTTTAATTTTACAATGAAAATTTTGATTTTATATCCATTTCTCGCCATTTTCTTCGTCATGTGGAATTCTCATCGCTTAAGCAAAAAATCTTCGGGCGAGGAAAAGGAATATTTAAACCCGGGAGGGCAGTTTCACGATTCTGAAAGTACAGATTAATGTAAACAGTAATAAGAAGTTTGTGACAATAAAAACTACCTCAATAATGCATTTCAACCCTTTAACCGCCTTTTTTTATGGAACGAAAATGTTTTGGTTTCGATGTGAAATAACATTCCAAAGGGGATTACTTAGGATATTTGTGAATACTTAGGATATTTGTGACAGGTTTATTTAAACATTGTTCATTATTTGCTTGGTTAAAAATTGAACTATTTCCTTTAAATACTTGCCAACAATAAAAAAACAAAAGGCACTACCACACTTATTCAATAACCCATTCCACCTTATTTCAGTAATTGGTTTTTGTAATTGAAATTTGCAGCAGATAAACTGAGAATGGCCCAAATGCAGAAATTTTTCTTAATATTTCCCAAAAATAATTTTTTTTAATACAGGTTTTTTTGGTTGTTAGAGCAGCTTCTACTCGCAAAAATAATACAATATACAAAATAATTATGATATAATTACCATGAATAAATAGATGTATATGAAATATTAGAAACTAGTTTTTATACCTACCGTTGAATGTTTGTAACACCCAAAGGGGAGGGTTAGAGTATAAGTATTCTTAATCAGTATTAAAATCGGAATTGGTTAAGTCATGTCTGTCCTCCTGTTTATCTCTGTGTGTCCTATATAGTTTACACGTTGCGAGTTTTTGCACGCAGGTTGGCTTTGAAAATGGGTCATATTGACCACAGCATCAGCCCGCAGTGGAACGTAAACTGAACTCAAGTTTTTTTCTCCAAAAAAAAAATTGTTTTTTTTTTCTTGTTATTCACAAATTATAAAAGATAGAAGGCACCACACGTTTTTCCACAGTTTCTTTACGAAAAAGTCTTCTTTTATGTGTAAAAGTGAAGAAATCGGCCTTGCCCACACAAAATTATATTACATTAAATTTTCATTTTTTCATTTTTCCAGATTTTACGCTTATTAAGCACAAGGTAAGC
>NW_023998605.1:227549-269359 GCF_014805625.2 Glossina fuscipes | reverse complement strand
ATTTTTTCATTTTTCCAGATTTTACGCTTATTAAGCACAAGGTAAGCAAGGTAGAATGTTTCAAATTATTTTGTACATTCCGCAAATAAAAATATATTATCTGTCTAACACAAATATGGTGGACACCACAACGTGGTAGGTTAAATATATTTTAACTATACTATCGTTATGGGTATCAAATAAAAGGACTCAGAGAACAGAATGCGACAAGATAAGTATGCTAATCTAACTTAATTGCAGTGGATATCATTTTTCTTAACAATAAGTATAAATAAAATAAAAGGTGAGATATAAATCGTATCCTATTCACTTTTTTATGACAATAAATAAAAGCTTGGAACGGCAAATATTTTAATGGTGGAATATAATTTTCTTACTTGTTATTGTACGCTACACCACTTGCAATACAGAATATATTAAGTTAGTGCGGACGCACATAACACGCAGATGGGCTTAAGACAGACCCAGCTTTTATTATACCGATCGATCCCGAATTATCTTCTGGATCGATCTAAGCCTGTCTGTCTGTCTGATGTCTGTCCATGTAAATTTATTTTTAAGCTAGATATCACAATTTTTGAGATATTTTGATCAAATTTGGTACAAAAACGCACTGAAATTAATTTGGATTGGTTTTTCACCCTATTCTGAAAACTGAATATGTGGAAAAAAATTGCAATTTTCAAAATTTCTCAACAAAAGTGGCTAAGTAGTACTATTTAGCCGTCCTTGATGTGAAACCTTTGAACCGGCTTTAGCCCCCTTGAACCTTTGAACGCCCTATCGTCTAACCTACAGAAACTGAATTTTTATGTGGTAAAACGGTCGAATTTTCAATGTGTCCTGGTGAAAAAAGGTGCATAATAGTCAACCAAAAGCAAAAAAATCAACCTTTCCGAATTTGGACCACGTAGGTCTAATTTTTATTTAAACCTTTACATGTCAAAAAGTCGCAATTGTTAATTTTTTTGTGATTAAAACTTGTTTATGATAATTATTAAATAAACAAATTAAATGAACTGATGGATCTATTCCTTGACCTGACTCCATACAAAATATTTCGTGAGTAGTAATTCCTCTCTAATCTCAAATATAAGCTTCCTAAAATATGATTTCGATCAAATTTGTTTTCGTAATATTCCGCTTCGGGCAGTTCGTGCTAGTACCGGTATATATCTAAAACTTTATAGTTTTGTGCATACGCTGCTCCTGCGTTTTAATTTGTATATTGCGTGAAAATTTCGGACAGATTTTTAAGGCTTTCGATTGTTCATAAAAATTAAACATTTTCGCACGAGAGATATCACCGTGATCTTCCGCTTTCTTCGTTATAGACATTTCAGAGATATGTGCTTCATCACCGCAGCTAATGTTAACGTCTTTTTGATCCACATTAAGATGCGCTTAGCCGCCCTAACCGCCTACTTTAGAGCCTGCCTCTAATTTTTTGTTGTTGTAAAAGTCTAAGAACTACCCACGTAAAACTAAACAAATTTACTTCTATTAAATTCGATCAATACCCTTTATCTACATTTGCCATCTACTAACATATGGAAAGAAACTGCAGCACTCACCAGCATTATTGGAGCCATCGTTTTAAGATAAGTATTTTTCCCTTCAAATTACTCTCTAATATTTACAATGTTCTTAAAATAGAAAATAATTGTTTAGTAATTCAAATATTAATTGTTAATTTATATTTGAATTTATTATTAATACAATTATGTAAGAGGAAATGCTTATCGTAAACTAGGAGATATTTTTCTTGTCTACTAAATAAGGCAGAATCCATTTGTGTCTTTAGAATATTCTTCGTAATTTGCCAGCAAGATTGTCAGATTTTTCGAATTTATTATACGCTGCACAATACGAGTTAAGAAGAAAAAAATTGACGAATCTTTTTATCTATGGTATGTTAACCATTACATAGCAAAGATATTGTAGCATAATATCCGGTAATAATTAGCCGCACGAGTGTAACAGAATATAAGTAATTTTCACACACAGGGCTTGTTATCGAGAGCTGCTATCGCCAAAGTTCTCAGTAAGTTTTCAGTAATTCCAGCATTTCGACGATCGCGCGGCTGTCTGCTTTCCGTTGCCAAAGCCTTAAACGGGATAACATGAAATTTTCGAATTCGTCAAAAAAATAAATCCCCAAATAATGCAAACAGAGGATGACGTTCAATATTCAAAAAGCTTTCTCAAATTCGAAATTTCTCAAAAAAAATTGGTTGTAAGGTTTTTGAAATTCTTACTAATGGTATTGTTGTTTGAGTCGCTCACTCTTTTTTGAGACTTCGAAAGAAAATAGGAATGCCGTGCCAGAGAATAATGGAACGTCGGAAATTATAATCGTCATTTACATGTAAATGTGAATGATTTGATAAAAGCTCGAGTCTATCTTTGCACAATTTAACTTTTAAAGTTTGAACCTGCTTTAGTATTATTGCGAGAAGTAGTAATTTACTTACTTATTAATACTAAATTCGTTTAGATTTTTGGAGCATCTTCGCTCTATATATGAACGATCTCAAATCCAATTTTTATTTAAACTGTCACACGAACACCGAGTGTCTTAGATTAAATTTCACATATTTACTACAACTGACTTTTTTTTAATCCACAAAAAAATCGATCTATTATCACAACAAAATTGGAACATCTTAAACAGTTCAGAAAGCATTGTCCTTTTAGGAATTCAAATCCATTCAATTGATTATCATTCTTGGATTGCCTAATGTTAAAATACCACAACGTTTTAGTTAGAAAATATCGAAAAAATGCACTATTGGCATTTACAGAGGTTCTCTTTTTTATTCTCTCATAACATATTCTAAATGAAGGTGTTGATAGTCTTTAAGTAAAATATAAACTTCGAGTTTCATATGTTATTATGGACAAATATCCATCCATGTCAAGTTGACCTAATGGTATAATTTTCGCAAATCGAGATAATAAAAGAAACGCGTGGCAAGTAGCACTGCTGCCGTGAAGGCCGCGACATGACCTAGAAGCCCAGTGTTTCAAGTCTGAAGAGAATGCAAGAAATGCACTTGTTGGGGCGCACACGACCAGCGTAAGTTCAAAACGTGTGCTCCATATTCAACATACAATGTAAGTATACAAATTTTTCTTATGAACGACCGCAAAGCGAACATTTTCGTACGCATCTTGTATGTCAACGCTAACGGCATTTTTTCTTGAAGCCAATGTCAAGTGGCAATAATAGTAATAAAATAGACAATCGTCAACATAGCATTGTCGACAATGAACATTTTGTTTATAAAACAAAATGGCAAGCAATTACATTCGAAGGTTGACGTAGAGAAGTGAAACATAACAAAAAAGTATGCAGTAAGAGAGAGAAGGCAATTGACAGCGACGTGGTGGAATAAGGCCCCGGAATATAACTTGTCAAAAAGATTGCCTAAACCTACAAGTAAACAAACAACAACAAGGTACAAGAGAAAAATTTAAGAACTACTACTACAATGAAAAATAACACTTGTTCGTAAACAATTGCTCTTACTATAGTCAGCCATCGTAATAATATATATTAATTTTATAGGAGCGACCTACTCTCTTTCTCTTTTGTGTAAAGCTTGATTTTTCTGCTTTTCCCTCTTAACTGTTACTGTGAGGAAAGGATCATATTTTACAAATAACCCTTGCTAGCGATGCTCAAGTTTCTCAAACATGACAATGGCCAAATAACTACTAAAGTTAGGTGTATGTGTGTCTTCATATGTAAACTTAGGGGTAATTTCAGGTTATTTCTAAAATACAGATTTTATTGGTGCAAACCGTAACAATTGCCTAGAGTTTGAGTTGTGGCACATGCTGGTCGTGCGTTTGAAAATCAGTCGAACGTCGTTCGCACACACGATAAGTCACGTGCTTCGATGCGAGCAACAGCATCGCTTAAGTAGAAATATTTTCAAAAAATTTTTCAATCAAACTGAATATTTGAGGTCAAAAAATTTTTTATTGGCGTGTTGGGTTTTTGAGAAAATTAGGTAATTTTAAAAATTGACCGAATGGATCACAATGCAGCTTTGCACTGGAGCTATGGCGCAGCCGCAATACCAACTACACCGCAAAATCATTGGAGTATACCTCCTCCACAAGCATCATCTACCACCACAACGCCCCACAGCCTGAAGCGTGCCATGTCTGAAAGTGATTGTGAAGAACTTTATTCGGAAGAATCATCTAAAGAACAGTATGTATCAAACGTCGTCATATTCACTTTCACAATCGAGATTATTTAGTGATATTCATTAGTTAACACTTTTCTCTATTAAATAGGATCTCTCCTAGCGATGCTGGAAGTTGTCAGTTGATGAGTCGCAAGAAGCGGCGTGGAGTCATTGAAAAGAAACGTCGCGATCGCATTAACTCTTCGCTGTCGGAATTGAAACGTCTTGTGCCATCGGCCTATGAAAAGCAAGGCTCAGCAAAATTAGAAAAGGCAGAAATATTACAACTTACTGTCGAGCATTTGAAAAATCTTCAAAGCAAAGGTAAGTGTTGAAAATTAGTTTTTGAATAACTTTATATAAAAATTTCTTTCTTATATGAGCTTTCCTAAATATCCTTTCAAATGTAGTTTTAAAAAACTTCCCAAATATGAAAGTTTAGAAAGAAATTTCGCTAATTCAAATTCAAAATTAGACCCTTTTTACTATACCATAAGCACACTTCTTTTTTTTGTTTAGTAATGCTTCGGATATATACATAGGACTGCTATAGACGTCGTATACGTCGATGGATTAACTGTAAATTACCAAACCTATTCAATCTTAAATAAATGTGCACATAATTGAGCGCTGCACCATTAGTAATGTATACAATGCTTTTCGCGCGATTTCGGTAACTTGGATTTTCTTCGAGTTGATGTTTTAGACCATTTTTGATTCAATTTCCTTGCGCACACATTGTACACATTGCGTAAATGTATTGCAATGGTGAATATTTTTCCATAATTCTTTTTGGTTTTTTTTTTTTTTTAAATTAAAATTTTTGCAGTCATCGATATTTAATATTAGATGGCATCTGAGTAAATCTTTACGAAAGTTACAGCCATTTTGCGAAGCATTAACATTAGATAAGCTCTTCTATACAACGTAGCAAAATTTGAAAGGGTTTTTTGCACCAAAATGGATTGCTTTTACAAAAAGGTTGCACCGCTTCAATTATATTATGAAAATAAAAATATGAAAAAACTAAATTGCCTGACATGGATAGAATTTTTAGTACTTAGAGAGCTAGCTTATACTAAAATGAGAAGAACATAAAAATTGAATATCATTGGCAGCATGCATTAATTTTCAGAATTTTCTTTGATGCAAACATAACACTATTGTGAAATAACGGGTACAAATTACCCATCCAAAGTACTATCCACCACTAGCCATAAACTTGCTGACAATATTTGAATTCTAGTACAGTTGTTTACTTATCTTCAAAAGCTACTTACGAAAGCTATAAATTTTTTGGTACCATAAAAATAGAAAAGCATTGTGTCATTAATGAGAGCGAGTGTTACTCCGAAAGAGCAGTGTCTCGCAATTATGGCAGTATATTCCATTCCAATACTTTCTACCTTTTTTTGTCACTATTGTAATGAAGCTGAACATTGTTTACTCTAATGTTTGATTGAATTACATTAGCCATGGTCGACAAAGTTCCTAAGTGGTGTTTTTGTTGTGCTTGAGAAGTTCGTAACGCACAACGCCTTTATAAGTATAAGTTTGGAGCCATTGACATTGGAATCCAAAAGCGTAGTTAGCTTAGGTTTTAACGCATTTACCGTAGTTATAAAATCTGTATATTATGTATACGCGATTGGGCAGTGATTATGACCGAATCTTTAGACTAATTTAGTTGAATTGCAAACTTAAACCATTGCATACTTTAGAACACAAACTGCCAAATGATTTACAAGCAATTGCGAGCTTGTCAACTTGCCGATGAAAATCTTTTTATAATCCAAATAATGTTTAGCTTAAAACGGGTGGAGAAAAATTTCCAAATATTAGAAAAATTTTTCAATAACGTAATCAATTTTCGGAAAACAGCCCCGCAGAATATTGGAGCTAATCTATTTGACTCTTGACGCTTTTTAAAAATATGTATAATTTGCCATCTATTCGCTACATATTTCTACGTGCGACAAAATGGTATTATTTGATTGTAGTATGTTTTTCTGATCAAGATAGAATATTGGCTCCGTATGCTCAAAGTGTCAAATGTCAAAAATTGAACAACTTCATTCAACTGTTCCGGTAGACAAATTATAACAAATATTACGCAAGATGAAATATCCAGCCGTGGTGGGTTGTTTGACTATGACGTTTCATACTCTAACCAAGATCTCTTACTTTTTGCTTACTAGACTGCTGTTATCGTGATAGAAACCACGTCTTTCCTCGTGATCAATTCTGAACTCTTCAACTCAATTGCGCACTGAATCATTTGCGGAAAGCAAGAAGTGGAAATAACCTTCTGATCAGCTTGAAGCATTATTGCATTGCAATCCCGCGAAATATCACCTTAGGTGCCATGAGATTGCCCTTTACCACCATATGCACAGCGCTTCCTGATAAAAAATGATACGAAAATGTTTTTGATCTGGCGTTCTCTCGTAACGTTATTATAGAGTAAAACGAGTCCGTCCACTTAAAGTTTTTCTAGAAACCTTAAACATTTTTCATGAGTTTCTGTTAACTAGCACCTCTAAAAAATTCTCATAATTGCCCACAATTCGGGAAAAGCTAAAGAGAAAATATAATGAAGTCTTTGCTCGTGTATCGCAAAAAATTACGTATATAAAGCCATTCAAACCTACAACTTACTAAATAAAGCAATTCTTACTTTATACTTGAGAATGTGGAATTTCCTTTCGCAAACCACCTTAAGTAAAATAATTGCGAGGGTTCAAAAATATCATTTTTATACAGGTTAAAATAGGTAAAAATTTTCTTAATTGGTAGTAACTTTCCTAATAGAAAAGTTTGTTTAATCCTGAAGCAAGGCATTTAGAAAAATTTTTGAAGTCTCCCTAAAGTTTTCAATATTAAAGAAGAGGCTTGAGCAATGAGATAATGCCTATCGGCGTGGTCGCACAGTGCCAATTTACAGAAAAATCACCCTTATTCGGCAAACGATTCCCAATAAGAAATTGAAATCTAAAGGAGAGGGTTGATGTGTTTATACATTTATATTAAACCTAGCACTCATCAAACTAAACGGAGCGTGGGAAATAAATATTATTCTTATGTGAAAATTCAACTAGTTTAATTTGAAAAAATCAGTCTGCAATAATGTTATTGTTTTATATATATTCATTTATTTATTTACTTTTTTTTGCGCAATTGCAGGTGCGGACGCTTTGAGTTATGATCCGCAGCGTTTTGCTATGGACTATCATATTATCGGTTTCCGCGAGTGCGCAGCTGAAGTAGCCCGTTATTTAGTAACGATTGAAGGAATGGATATACAGGATCCTTTACGTTTGCGTTTAATGTCACATTTACAATATTTTGTACAGCAACGTGAGTTGTCGGGTAAAGGTTGTCCAGGCAGTACTAGTGGTTGGTCAGCACATTCTACGGCTGCCGGATATCAAGCAAATTGTGCAGTGGCGACCTACCAAACTTATCCTGCAACTGCCAGCCATCTCGGTGCAGCAAGTTCTGGTTATGCTACAAATATACCAGCAGTCGGTTTACATCAATATCCTCCTCTCTCTTTATCACCGAACTCAACGCATTTACATGCGCAACAGCAACAAAATATTCAACAAAATGGACGCTCTGATTCAGTCGGACCAAACCAAGATAATACAACAATGACGCATGCAAATCATTCTAGCGCACAGCAAACCGCCGTGGTTACACAGCCCCACCAGACTCAACAAACGCAACAACAACAACATGTTACGCACTCTCAACACACACCGAGCAACTCACACGAACCCCATCAACAGCAGCAACAACAACACGACCAACAACAAGGCATTCATCATCACTACACCCACGATCAAGGGGCCACTTATATTGAATTGACTAGCAGCCACCCACATCAACCACATAGAGATCCCACAGCGACGGCTTCTAGCGGTAGCCTCACATATGCAGTGCCTTCACAATATCCGGCAACGGTGGGACAAGATTACAATACCAATGCTGGGGTATATGTTACTGCTAATGGCTCAACGAAACCTTATCGTCCTTGGGGAGCTGAAATGGCTTACTGATTATTGACGGAAAGAAAGAAAAAGAGATAGAGAAAACGGGAACAATTAGTGTACAGCGATTTAAAACTTTAACATAACCTATGTGATAAGACGTGTGTGTGTGTGTGTGTGTGTTTCTTTTGAAAAACTGTTTAAAAATTAAAAAAGATATTGTTTTCATAAGAATTTTTCTTAAATAAAGCCAATCTAAGTCATTAATTCATAACTTTATAGAAACATACATAAAAAGTTTTTTTTATAAAACAAGTTGAAAATAATTTATTAATAGAGTTGAAAATAATCTATAAATGGAATAGAAAAGATTTTAAAAATAAAAAATATTACGGACGAAAACCTTGCCTTTAAATATTATCTAGGAAAACTGAAAAACAGAAGTGCAAGGGTCGTATTATTTTATTATTATTATTTGAAAAAGGAAAGAGAAATGAAATGAAACGAAGAGAGGACTATAGAATATAATAGAAGAGGAGGGAAAAAGGAGAGCAAAAAAGGGGTCCAAGAAGAGACAAGACAAAGCAAAAAAGGAGTCGGAGGGAAAAATGGAAGAAGAAAACAAAACGAAAAATGGAAACAAATGAAAGAAAGAACCAAAGAAAAGGAAAGCAACAGAATGGAAAGAAGAGAAGAGTCGTATGAACTTCAGCTTTCATTATATGACAGTGGATTCAAAAAAATGTCCCAGCCGGTCCAAAGATGTCACAATTTAGAATGCCTGAACAGTACTACTTAACCACTTTTGGCGAGAAATTTTGAAAATTTCATGTTTTTTTCATATAACGACTTTTCAGAATACGGCGTTATATAGGGAGTGTTCGAACTGGACCGATCTGAGCCTTTTTCAATAGCGTTCGTCTTCGGGTCAAAACACGTCACTGTATCACTTCAGACGGACAGACAGGTTTAGATCAATTCAGATTCTGAACGATTCTGAATCGAACTGTATAATAAAAGATTGATCTTTCTTCAACACTTCTGCGTGTTACATACGTCCACTTACGACCTAATACACCCTGTACCGCAATTGGCGTACGGTATAACAAGAATTAGTTTGCCCACAAGGTACATAAAATATGATACCAAAACTTATCACGGCCTGTCTTCAATGTAAATACGTATAGAATTTCTCCAAAAAATGTTTGTCATAAAATTTCATTTTATTTTTATTAAAAGTTTTCAAACTTTAAATGTATGAGAATATTGTTCTAAGTTTATTAAAGCATTATTAAGAAGGGGGATTACTGGGGTTTAAGTTAAGCATAAAAATTTAATCTTGGCATTACAGAAATTTGAAATAATTTTGATAGAGATACAATACACACATAAAAACTTTGTTTCCCAACTGCACAGTTGTAGATGGAATTTCAACGTAATTGTATTTCCATATTTCATTCATGGACTTTACGTCAGGCTAGACGTAGACACCGACAAGGAAATCCACGTATTTCGAATCTCTGACTCTCACAACGTCAAAATACCATTTTTTTTCGGTAACAGGTACGTAAAATGTTGAAAGCTTTAAAAAGTTGCGAAACAACTAAATTGAAAATCATGTTTCTAATAAAAACACGTTCGCAATTATAAATAAAATTAGACCTTTTTTAACTAAGCTTTCTTCCGGCGCTCATTAGCAAGAGCGCAGCGCAGCAGCTCTCTTATACTTATCAGTCATCTAATTTGTTTTAATTATCCCACCAGCTGTATTTTCCGCGTTTTAAACTTCTGTTTATGTAAATTTTTTTCTCTGGAAGGCATATTATGTAAAACAAAAAATAATGCACCAATGCATTGCTGACCGCTATTGCTACAAATGAATAGCGAGTAACCACCAAAACCGAAATGTGCGGACATTTTTGCACACGTAGATACAGCATTTCTCGTGCTTATTAATTATAATGAGTTTCAAGGACCAGAAATAAACTTACGGCTGCTGGGTTAACGATACAGTTCAGTGAGTTAACGTTCAACGCCGTTTAACACTATTCCTTGTTACCGGTTGCATAAACATTGCCTGAAAATCTTTCATGCATATGTTAAGCAAACAAAAAAGGATATATTACTTTGTGACCAGAATATCGTATTTGCACAGAAACATATAAGGTATATATTTATGATTAGGTACCTGTTGCCCGTCCATTGAAATCATGAATAAGACCGCAAAATTTCATCTAGTAAACTTTTATATTATTTTGATAAATTGAAGTAGGAAAAGGGCGATAATTATGAGTTTTTGGGAAAGCCTGGGCGTCCTCATACATTGAATTAGCTGATTTCCGCAGTCGACGTGACTTAAGCTACAAAAAAAAAAAAAAAACTCCAGATGAATATATTTTTTTTAAATCAAGAATTGGAAAATTTTCGAATTTTTAAAAAAAGAAACCAGAGCTTGCTATTTCGATGAAAATACGAACGTAGGAGAATCGGATTACTGAAAACGAAGAAATCGCTGATGGAAATGTTGTGCCTTTGAATAAATACTTGATAACCTTCCACTACTCTACGTGAAAAAGACGCTTTTCGCGATCACATTCGGTTACTGAATTTCCTAGAAAGTTTATTTCTGCGAATAACTAAAACAGTAGAAGAGAAAATGTACATACTCATAAGTCACCGAACTATTGTTAGCAATTCTGAAAAATTTTCTGCACTGAAAAAGAATATTTTTAAAAATAGTATAAACATACTTATAATTTTTAACAGAATTGCGTGAGATATTCTAATGAAATAACTTCCCACGCTGGTTAATGTCGTATATCCCCTCATGGAAAAGCGATATATGTTAACTTTGTGTAAACTCCGCTTTCTAAGAGATAATAAAAAGAAACCATCCCTTATTACAACCAATCCCAATTAGAATATATGCTTGTGTGCAATTTAATTTAATGACATTTATGACATACATATTGTTCTGTTCATTGTTATTACTATTTTACATCCCGGTTGTTCTTGTAAACAGGCAATAGGTTTATTCAACTTTAAACGTAGTGCTTTGAATAAATACGTCAAGACAGTTTAGTTGACTTTTAACGCACAGAATGCGGGAGCAAAGCGGAGACGGTAAATGGATTATTAATATTTTTACGAGTCTTATGTCAAATATCCGAAAAACCTTAACTGTCAATATTTACTAAAAGCAACATAACAGGGACCTGCATTAATTTAACACACATTTGATTGATATATTTTCAGGTGCCAATGAATATTTTTTGTGATTCGATATTGAAAACTGTACGTACTTTTGTACCAAATATCAGTAAAAGTTTATTGGACAATTTTATTAAGATTTATTATAACCAAATAGATGAAAAAATTATAGAAAAAATATTAAAACTTCGAAAATAAGAATTTTCGTTCTTAATGTTGTCTTAGCTATAACCTTTTATTTTTTTTTTATTCAAATCAGTGCCAAGGAACTTGGTTTGGATTACTTATAATGCCCTTTTTATAATATTTTGCTGTAGTTGCCGCCGATGCAGTTGGTGAACTGACAGGGGGCTCTTGATTCAGGCCACTACTGCTTTCCGCTTTTAAAACAGCAGCACATTTCCAGTTGCGATTATAATTCACTGCAAGTAAAACGTAAAGGTTAAATCTTCGGGGATTCATGGAGCAACTGATGACTCACTGCGCCAAACTCTCACGCAACCGTCATCACCGGTCGAGATAAGCGTGGTGGCCAACATATTCCAACACACACGCCATACAGGACAATTGTGATCATTAAATTTTATAGTTTGCATATCCAGTTTAGAGTTACCAGTGGGATCACTAAACCGGGTTAATAGTAAATAGTAGAGAGTTGTTATAAATTAGTTAAGCCGAATTTTGGATATTAATAAGTGTTGAAAATTAAATGCTATAAAATACTCCTATGTATTATAGCACCCATGGCAAATCAAATCATAGTATTCCACTATTAAATTGTTTCTGTCAACCTCATTTCAAAGCAATATTTTGCATTCGAAATGCAAATACTTATATGATTATACAAAATCGCTGTCTCTAACGAATGTTACAGGCCGTCCGCATTTTTTTACTTTTAATAAATTTTAAGTAGCGTTAAGGTTCTGTTCCTGGTTTACGAATTCTTAGAGGAAAACGGTGCGAAAGTACAAACATTACATAGATTAAAGAATTACAGGCAAGCATTGCGAAGTCTCACGTTAGATCTATAGGATGTAGTTGAAGAGGAATGTCCAGCGGACAGAAAAGTGAATCTATATGGAAAAAATGCGATAGGAAAATCACGGCTGGATTTATTCTAAATAAGACTTATATCAAAGACCACATTTTTTATGGGATAATATATTTATTTCCACATGAAATTGAGCTAAAATAAATTAACATCTTATGCTGATTATTATTAATAACTAATACAAAGTATGTACAAAGAAGTAAAGAAAAAATATGCCGAAAATGTGGAAGGAATAAAATTAATGTATAAATAAATAAGAGAGAGAGAAAAAAAAAAGGATAAAATCATGTGCAGGTCTAGTACAGAGACGCACCCGCAACCGATGCAGATCCGAATTGTAAGTGAACCCGTAAGCCGTTAAAAACATGCAAAGGCTTGGCAACCGATAATAGTAAGGAAATTCAATTAATTTTCGAATGATACTAAGACGTTAAGATTGCATGTTAATATGAATACGACATAGGCAAATCGCGCACATTAAGGAAACTTGATTTGATAATAGGGTCAAATGACTCTAAACGGATTAAAAAGCTCGTAATTTGATATATTTATCTATCGCCCACATTTGATACATTTATTTATATTATCGGGTCTGGATATGATCCATGTACTAACAAAGCTTTCTTGGTTTAATACCAATCTACATGTGAAGCACAGAAAAGCAGCTAAATATGATTTTGTCCCCAAAAGAAAAATCAAATTGGAGTGGTAGTCAAAATGATCGCAAATTATGCAACGTCTACGTGGTTCCTATGGCTGCGGGATCAATTGCTTAAGAATCTAAGTAGAAGTAGGCAATGGGTTTAAATGCAGTGAAAGATGAGTACGGAGCACTTTATGAAGGTATCAAATAATCTATTTTTCATCGAGTTTTATTATTTGAACGCGGACTAAAATAACATACAGAGATTCCAGCGCGCTTTTCATGGTAATGGGCCCTGACTGTACATAAGCACGCCGATGTAGTCGTTCAGTATATACGAAGAAAGTGTGCCTCTGCTAAATATTAGTGAAATATATAATATCTGAAGAACCAGATATACTAACAAAGACTCTAATGAAAGCGAAACAGGCTAAAATTAGAAAAATTTCAAAAATCAGAATCAATTTCTAAATAGCAAAGAAAAAATGATGAAGTCAGTCAAAAAAATTAAATATACAGAATATAATAACAAACGGCAAGTGATAAATAGCAAAAATAAATAAATACAACAGTAATCATAAGTCACAGCCATAAAGAAATACATGTTATATAAATAATCGAAGTCTAAATTAAAACAAGGAAAAATTTACGTTCCTTAAAAACGCATAAATTCAAATATATTATATTTTTGAAAAGAAATGTTGCTTTTTCTCAGAGCAATAATTGGAATAAAAAAGTTGCAATAGGCGGACGCAAAAAACTAATATTTTGCAATAGGAGCAACTTTTTAGAGCTTCCGCCGATAAGACAAATTGAAACCATTGAGGGGAAATTAATGCTTAACAATAGCAGAGAAAACTATGCATCGTATACATCTGGATGATAGCCTAACGAAACTTGCCAGAGTATGCATTACAGACTCACAACTAGAGACGAATCGCGCATTTTGGAGAGGAAGGAACCAATCGACCCAAAATTTGGGCCAGGAGTGCGCTGACCAACTATGCATACCATTTTAGAATCAAAACCACAGTTCACATTTAATGATTTCTTTAATAGCCATGAACTGAACCACACTTTATGCAGAACTGTACAGCTTTCTGTAAACATACGCCTTTAAATTCTCCAGTAACTTTGCTGCTTACAAGTTAGTATGCTATACTAGACAAAACTACGATGGACATGCGATAAAAACTTTCATATATATTCTACAAAAATGTATATATAATCAACCCATTCGTCCAATATTACAGACTATACAAAATTCGTGTTTTTTAGGATTAAGGTAACGGATAGAATAGATTCGAACGTAGCCGTAAATGAGTTTCTTATTTGTTTTATTTCTATATATGTATTAAATGATTGCAAAAATGTTGATCAGCGATTTCAACAGGCAAAAATTATAAACAAAAGGAAAATACCACTGCACATAACGGTTGAATTTGATGGTTTTGCCCTTCCTTTGCATAAAATAAGTTTTCCATTTAATATTACGTACGCAGACGCTAATCAGGGAGTGCCAAAAATTCTCGTTCTTTCAAATTCATTACTTTTGTGGTTTATTTGAAGAAATCTGCTGCTGAAACCCTACTCCCACTTGTTTCGTTTTTGGTTTAGGAGTTTAAAAGTGGCGACAAGAATTGGCTGAAAATGCCTGTTTTGACCACTTGCTATAATGGCTGTCCAAGATACACTGTCGCAGCTCGAATGGAAAGTTCTGCCACACCCAGCCTACTCACCAGACATGGCGTCCCTGATTATTACTTGTTCAGGCCGATTCAGCAAGGCTGGCGCTCAAGTCCACAAAGTTGAAGAAGTGCGAAAATGGGTTGGTGGAAATATTTTATAACTTTTTTGACATACTAGTAGTCAGGCTATGTGGTTGTTTCTTGCGAATAATTCTACTGAAAAAGATTATAGATCATGGAAAGGTTTGACGTTATATAATTTATGCCAAAGACGTTTGTGTAGATCACACTTCAGGTAAATAGTTACAATGAGAAGCAACGAGATTGTAGGCGGGCGGTTCTACTTATTACTTTTCTCACATATTTAGTGACCAATGCCGGCTGGGCCAAGCCGGCCGCATCTAGAATGATAAGGATAAAAAGATATAAAGCGTATTGTAACGCCGCATAGAAAGATGATTGTAAGAGAATAAATATCTGAGAGTAGTTAAAACTGTCAAGAATATGATTTTTTACAGTGTAAAATTTACATGCGGAAAATAAGCGTAACATTAGAATAGCTTGAGAGGCACTAGAGGCATAACCTTTTAAGGATACTAAGTGTAACGTAATAGCGATCTTCAGGGTAAACAAAGAGCAAAGCACGGGAAAGAGGTCGCCCATTTATATTATGGAATTCCATGTATAAAGTTTTATTATGGCCGTTCGGCGTTTTGTTCATTTAGAATAAGAAAAGTTACAAATATTAAATCAAAGCTCACCATGACGATATGATTGGCCGGATGGGGTTAATCGATTAACGTTTATATCAAAACGCCAAAGGACAAAATGTATGTTGAAATCCTTTAACATCATGTTTATATTATCATCTCTTAACGAGGTAGATATATCTAAGTATCAAGCAATCAAATTCGAAACATGTTATAAGAATATTTCTTAAATTTTCTTTAATATTATACATAATATAAGTAATACATAAGTAGATGCCCGGAATCAAACCTACCATTTTTACCATATCTGCACTCTCTTCAAAAACTTTCTGTATTGAACATACCTAGTTTTAACCACTTTCCTGAAAAACAGCTATGGGTAACATTAAAATATTTTCGATGCTATCAGCAAAGAAATTAACAGCAAAATGAACAGCTGACTTACGAACTTCTATCACTCGGGTGCAGTTCTGGGCTTTGTAGTTTAGGAGATCAAGGTGGAAATTTGGCTTATATAGCTGTGGAAGATTTTAAGATGCAACGGACTAAGAAGTGACAGTACCAGAGGGCGCAAATTTAAAGGGTGACTTGAACGAAGAATGATTAATATCAATACAAATACTTAAAGAGGATTGGAAAATAAAGTGTTAGTGAAGAAGCTCGTGGAGATAAAAACAAGAAGACTTCAACGGATAAAATAGACTTCAACGTCATCTATTTTGAGATTTATTAAAGCCACCATTGAACAATGGCAGATATTAAGAAATCTCCGAAATTTGGAAAATGGACTTACATAAATCAATCCCTTTCAATTTGCAATTAGAGCATATCCACAGGGCTTCTTTTTTAAACTCATAAATTACATCCATAGCGGGCTCAAGGAGACCGAAAAGCTTCTCATGCGTCAATGCGTCTCAGCAAAGTGAGAACTCGGCAGAGCAGAAAGATATTACCATTCAAAAGATATGTAAACGTTCTTAAGCACAAGATATAATTTCTTGACACAGTGTGTCGTATAATAGCTTAATTGCTAACAAAGCGGCGTATGATAATACAGTAAGAAAATAAAAAGGCCTAAAATCAAAAAATATTACTACCAATAATAAAAGCGAAGTACAAATTAAGATGGAAATGCGTAAAACCGATAAATATGAACAAGACCACGAATTTGATAAGCCTTCCGCCAGCGCTTGTTAATTTGAATTGTTCGCTAGTATTGCAAACATTTTTACGCAACATCACAAAACAATTAAATAACATATATACCTGACGTCCTGCATCTCAGCATTAAGCTGTCGAAAAAATCTGCAACGTAATCCCACAAACTATGAAACTGTATCTAACACATTACAAGTGATAATACACATATGAGTTTTGATATATTGTAAAAATTTTTGATCATGAAGATTTCCAAAACAAATTGCAATTGCATTACGTGTTTGAAAACGTGTATACCAGGTTTGAGATTTTTGTTTTAATTTTTGAAATTTTCAGAAAATATCGCCGGAATTTGAAATAAATCAAAATTTTTACACTTTGCAAGGTGTGCGGTAATTATTTACAAAGTTCCCACCAAAATGCATGGTAATCAAGCAATGAAAAAATTGAATAAATGCCATATTTTCTTTGGGATATATATATTTCTATGTTCTACTTACGTTGTCCCCTTGATATTAACGATATATAAATCCTTACTAGCAACAGCTAATATGTGAAAAGTACGTCCAGCATTTGGGGCAAAAGATAAATCAGTAACAGGATCTGTGATGTCATTGATGGTATCGACCTTAACACATTTGCGTGCATTCTCACTGTAAGCAAATATAAAAACTTTACCCGTAATTGTGGCCATATCATCGCTACCAGCCTAGAAAGAAATAATGCTGATAAAAAAAACAACTCTCTCCACAAATTTGCGCTTTACCGCTAATAATTGGGAAGACAATTTGTAAGTTGAAGTATTCCATGACAGACAACTTAGAGGAAATTTATTAGCAATTTCGTGCTGTACCGGCCATTGGCTTAAATTCATTATATCTGGGGCTTCATAAATACGTATAATACCATCAGCAGACGCAGTGGCCAACACTAGACCTAAATACTTTGGTGCAAATTCTACGTCAGTTACACTCGTCCGTGAATCTACCAAAGTGGTTCGTCGGACCCAACGTCTCGTTGGAGTCATAGTCGCCGCTACCTTCTCACCCAGTACTTCTTCCCAGACGGAAGCAGTCCGATCAAATGAGCATGTAGCCAATACCTGCCCAAACTCCGGATGAGCCCACGATACTCGCCATATTGACCCAGAGTGCGCCTTCCAACTTGATGTTACAGACCACTTTCCTTGATCGTTTTCATCCCAAACCTGTAACGCTTATATTGTCAGCTTCTTTCAAAAGCTTTACACGAAGACACTCTACCTTTACTGTTTGATCACTGGAACAAGTAGCCATGCGACGTCCATAATAATCAAATACCACATCATGTATAACATCTTTGTGATCAGCAATTATCTGTTCTACTTCAAACATTTTTTCCACAAATTTACGAAATTTTGTTTTATTGTTTAGTAAAACGTTAAGTACAATAAAATAAATCAGGTAAAGTTATAGCAAACAGCTGTTTTCTTTATTTAAGCAATATAAATTAAGGGAGAGTTTCTATACAGTTACACACATGTTAACAATAGCGTGCAAGCATCGCAAAACGGGTAATATGACATCTTCAATTAACAATATATTGTTTTATAAAAAATGAAGTCACTTTTTCGTTAAGTGGAAAGCAACTCTGTATAAACACGACTTCATAAGAATTCGTTTGCACGCCATCTGAATTTTTCGCTCTCATATTGGTAATATAGTGAGAAGAAACGATTTGCGTGAAGAAGCAACGATACGTTATGAACTATTACGAATGTTAACGCGGAAAAACAAAATACAACGCAAATTCCCGTATATTTTGTTCCCGATTTCCCGTGTTAAAAAAAGTCATTCTTTGACAAAAGAGGGTAATCATGTAAGCAATCAATTCTCGCTGTAACTATCGCTCCGTCTTTTTTTTGGGATATAGTTGATTGTCGTCCATAGGTTAATCATGTACCATTATCATCAACTTTTCAATACTCGTCACGTTTTCCAGAAACACGTAAAAAATAAGGCCCAAGCCGTTTTCTATAAATAAACCACATACGGAAGCGTAGTGGAGGGACACGTAAAAGCAAAATAGCACATCAGCAGTGTGTCTCACATATATTTAGAAATTTTATGCCAGGTATAAGAATATATATTTAAATATGCAAAATGAAATAAATTAATGCAAATGTAAACGAGTTGAAACCACACAACCTGAATTGCTCTGTGAAATAATAATATTTTAGTATGTTTAGCTTATATAGCAAATCTATATGATTTTTTTTTTTTTTTGGATTGTTGGGTGGAGATGGACTAAGCCAATAGATTTCTGGCTCATTTGTCCTGATAATAAAATGTAATTTTGGTCAGAAATATGCATAGAACGCGACAAAAACAAGAGCGACCGTAATAAAATAAATAAATTTTATATATCTGTATAAATCCAATTAACTGTTCGTTAATTAATTTTCAGCAATATCTGAGTATAACAAAATGAGACTTGCGATCGGGAAAAACGAGACTACACTCCCCACATCTAGAAAAAAAAAAAAAATTATTTAACGTTTTCCTTAAAAATGGATTTACTTGCTTGTAATAAGCAGGATTTAAATGTGGGCGTATGTGCTCAACAAGCGAACCCCGCTCACGAAATTTCCTATTACAACATCTGACGTAGCGTCGCACGTTGTGTTCAGCACGCATATGCCGATTAAGGGCTCTAAAGTTGGTCGCCTCTTCGTTGCATTTTTCACAATGTAATGACATAAATTTGGCTATTTCCTCATCAACAGCTAAAGAAGCGTTTTTATGGTCGCCATGACCCACCAATTCATGCTGTCGTAATAAATATCTTCTAACAAATTTCTTGGAACATTGTGAGCAGGAGAACATTTTATCCTCATCCTTTTGATGTTTGATAAGGAAATGATTTTGCATAGATTTACGGTCTGCGAAAACCCGCTTACATGGACCGCATCTAAAAACAAAATCAAAATAACATTTGGAAATCAAATTGACCCGCGGGAATTTATTCACTTGAAACAATCGGTATTTGCATGCTGTCGTATATGGTCAATTAGCAAAACTCGCGACGAAAATTTCCTATGACAACACCGGGTGTAACCTTTGATTTTATGTTCGGTGAGCATATGACTTTGAAGAGCGCTAAAGTTTGCAACTTCCAACTTGCATCGCTCACATTGTAGTTTCATAAACTTAGCGATCTCCTCATCGATAGCCAAACTTTTGGGATCTTCAAGGGGTTTTTTCAATTTTGTCTTTTTTGGATCATTGTTTTCGCTTTTACTCAATTTTCTTGTACCTTTTTCATTTGCACTCCGTGGTAATTTGGGCGAAGCATTTTTCATTCTAATCGTTCTTGCAGACTTGACAGATTTTTCCTTTTTTGATAGTTTAGTACTTTTTCTTTTGTTGCCAATTTTTGTTTCCTCGCTATTAAATGGGTCGCCATCGTCATCATCAAATTTTTCATCTTTGTAATTAATGACATTCCTAACTTCTTCCGCAGCATTAGTGCTTAAACGTTTGTCATTGAAATCGTTTTCTTTTAGAAGTAATGATGATTTATTATCCGCCTCATCTATTGGCATCTCAAAAGGATACTCATCATTAGATTCGTTCAAATCATCATTGGGCTCAAGTTTATTTGAAAAAGGAATCGATTGAATCATAACATTTTCTAGGGAATGCTCTACATTATTGTTTTCTAGTTTCACTACGACATTCTCGCCTAGATTGCTCTGAGCTTTCTCAACACTTTTATAGAACTCATGGAAATCAGAGACTTTAAGCCAACAATTATTACAAATTACTGTTGATATTTGATCGTTTTGTTGGAGCTGCAGAACAGAAGAAAACTTTTTTATTTTCTTTGCGGAAATAGTCGAAAATTATTTACCTCAAACCAAAAATATTTTGCAATTATTGAGGCCATATCCAGTTTGGACTCCGCCGCATCAAAGACGCTTTTAAATTCATTAACTTCTTTCAAACACAAGCGACAAATCATTCTTAGTTACATTCACTTAAATGTGGGAGACAAAATATCTATTGCAAGGGAGGAATTCTTGTAATGGCTTTCTTCTTGTTTTTATTTAAAGCATTCCTAGTAAATTGACAACATAAAACAAATAATAGTGCATTTGACAATAAGAATAGCGAGCAGGGGAACGCTTTTGCTCTTAACTTTGCAATTGTAATGAAACGAACGAGAACGGAAATATAACACTGAGCGTAAATTTTGAATTTGTTTCTGCAATATGTATGACTACGATATTCGCGCTCACGAGGTCTCCGTCTTATAGACCAATAGAATGCAAATATTTGACAAATCTCGTCCACATTTGTACTAAAAACTAGGATATTGAAAGTGTTTTAAAAGGCTAATCCACGGGCTTGACAACTCCTAAACAGTGTAGGATTGTAAAATTAGTATTTGGATATTCTAAAAATCGAGATCATCAAGTTAATGTACGCGGACTCAAATCTTACTGCGGTAAAGTTTACTTATCAAATCTGAATAGAATGCTTAAATATATATTGCGAGCTCATATTAATATACACGCAAAGATCTGTAGAAGAAGCTGGAATGACTTATGACTTTCTCACCAACCTAATACTCAACCAAAGCATTCAAAACTAGTGCGATGGGAAAAATTAGGGGAAGTCGAAAAGATGAAAAAAAAGAATTATGTCAATATGCAGCAATCACAGTAAATTCAAAATTCAAAATGTTATGAAAAACAAACAATAAAAGCCATTTATTTTAAAGTTGAAATATATTAATCAAATAGTTTTATACAATTTTTATAGGCGTGGCATTCGATTTTATCCTATTTTCAAAAAAAAAAATGAATATTCTCTTTCCATATATATTCAAACAAATGGTTTGGTTGAAATGTAATATATAATCTTTTTTATATAAATGTATCAAAAATATGCATTCATCTCCCCTTGTACGTCTCCTGAATAGTTTTATACAATTTTTATAGGCGTGGCATTCGATTTTATCCTATTTTCAAAAAAAAAAATGAATATTCTCTTTACATATATATTCAAACAAATGGTTTGGTTGAAATGTAATATATAATCTTTTTTATATAAATGTATCAAAAATATGCATTCATCTCCCCTTGTACGTCTCCTGAATAGTTTTATACAATTTTTATAGGCGTGGCATTCGATTTTACCCTATTTTCAAAAATAACTGGAGTCGATATGTTAAATGCAATTGTGTGTGCATGTGTAATTCTGCTGGTTGAGTCGTTGGAAGTCGAACAGTGTTGCATACTTTAGCTGAAATCGAAAAAGGAATGCTATAGTAATAGAAAATGAATGAACGAGAGAAAAAAGAGGAAGAAAAGAAAAAAATTCTAAAACGATAAATTCGCTTTTTTAATAAAGTAAATTAGTTCCACGAGATGACGTACATTTTTTACTGCAAAGATATCGAGGAGACAGTTATATAACTTGAAGAAGCTAAAGGAATCTCTAATGCCATCAAGCCTGTGACATCTGAAGATTAGATGCTCAGCAGACTCGACAACATTGCAAACTTCACAAACATAAGATGGTATAGCACGAATCATTTTTAAATAAACATTATCATAAGTCTGAGCACTCATGAGTCTATAAGAAATGTTGGTTTTCTAGGAATTAAAAGAAGATACAGAAAAGGATTTCAATTGAAATGTGGGATTTACTTTATAGAAAAGACGATTAGTTTTAACTCGCGCGATTTCTTTAAATTCGTTTAGCTGTCGAAGGATATGGTTGAGAATTGCCAGAATCGCTTCATTGGCAGTTTATTTGACGGACGAAATTGTCTCATCAACAACCGCCCTCCCTGCATAAAAGTCGGCTTTCAGACTTAAAAAAAAGCCGCACTGACCAAGTACCCAAACAATTTGACAGTCATTCACTTGAGACTCACGCAACATCTTATGAATATCAAACACATATTGATTCTCTGCATCTTTTTTATTTATTAGAAGTAGAGAAAAATAACAAACCTTTAGATACCATCAGAGATAGCACCCCTAATAGACTGTCGGATGACGAGCAACTCAATGAATGTCGAGGAAAGTTCGTCCGCCACTTTGACTCGACGCACTGTTTTAGATATATGTTTCACAACCGAGAACCCAGATGCATTATGTCCGATGGAACCGTCGGTGGCATATATATCGTGGCCGTTGCTGTAAGAAAAAAGTACCTTTTCTTGGCATAACGTCCTAATACAAGAGAAGTTGACATTTTATTTTGAGGTAGAGATCGATTCGAGAATGTTCATGAAGACTCTGGTAATGAAATTCAAGGGAGGAACTGAATCTAACTTATCAGTTTTTGAAGCAAAAGAAGTTTTTGAGAGCAAAAAGTAAAGCTGCAAGTGACAGTATTACTGAGAGATATAATTTCCTGAAAAAATCAAGGATTTATCATCTTGACTTTAATTAACTCATTGGCAGTGCAAAAAAGGGCTCTTTCGGAAACGGGCCACTCAACAGATATGACATTGAGAATATGTTGTAGAGTTGAGGGGATTACTCCAATACAACGGTTGAACATTCGGTTTTCAAATGCTTGTACACGTTTCTCAATATGTTTTGGGAAATTGCAACATGTGGAATGCCCAAATTCAATTTTGGACCTGGCTAGATATTTATAAACGGTCAAAGCATTTTTGGGAGGCAACACTGCCTGATTGTTTGCGATGAGTTTGACGATGTTGCATCCAGACTGACAGTCTTTGAACGCCTTTTCATAATGCCCACAAAGGGTTAAGCTGTCATTTAAAATTCTCCCAAGAAATCAAAGAGACTTTACCTGATCAACTTTAGTACCTTTGATAAGAAGTCTGATATCACGTTTAGAACCTTCGGCAAAATAAATAGTATTTGTTTTGCTGGGGTTAAAATATAAATTAAGATCAGCGCATCGTAAAACAAGTTCGCTTTCATCGAGAGGTTATTGACAGCAGCTGAAAAAGATGAGTCCGCAGATACGATTAAGGGATCATCTGCATATTGAAAAATATGAGTTTTGTCATCTTGAAGATCATGCAAAGAAGATGCGTATAGATTGAAGAGTATGGGGCTTAAATAACATCCTTGTGGGATACCACCGTATATTTCAACTTTTTCAGTACCCATCACCAATATGGCTAAAAAATTAAGTATCCACAGCCGCATTTGAAGAGGAATCGAAAAGTTTAAGAGAATTCTACCAAGCTTAATCAAGTTGACGCAGTCATAGGCTTTGCTGATGTCCAGGGAAAGAATGACAACCATTTTCCCTGCTTTTTTTAAGCTAGCTATGAGAAAACATAGTTCACTAACGCACATATTCATAGATTTGCGTATTTGATAGGCGTAAGAGCGAGCTGGAATAATGTTCTCAGTTTTTAGTAAACCAGTTAGTCTCTCCTTAACCATGAGGTTGATAGTCTTTATGAATACAGATATCAGTAAAATTGGTCTGAAGCTACTTAAATCATTTAAGTCTTTACCTGACTCAGGAATGGGAACTATTTTGATGCATCGCAAATCTGAGGCTATAAAGTTAATGGACCAGCAGTTGTCAATTGCGTGCAAGAGAATGCTAAGGCTTTCTCCAGACAGTGCTCTGAGCATGTCATACTTGACTCCATCACAACCTGCAGCAGTGGCTCTCTTTCTGGAATGTAAAACATACACTAGCTCGTGCAATGAAAAGGGTGTGTTGTTGAGACTACTAAGAAAAATTGAAGGTATTGTAATCGGATTGACACTTGGAATGTAGTTCTTGAGCATATCCACTTGGAATATAGCTCTTGAGAATATCCAAGTGTCTTTTATTGTTATGGTCATTCTACACAGCACAACCGTTTAATTTTCGACTAGAATATCGATGATCATTGACGTAATTCCAGAAAGAACGTGGGTTACCGTTGCCACATAACTCTTTAATCGCGATAGCTCTATGTGTTGAATATAATATAGTTGATTTTGAGAAAGTTAGATCCAAGACAATGCTCGCCGTGCGACCACTCCGGTGTGAACAGTGAAAGGTAGTAGGGCCGTTATTTGAGACGCTTAAGCTGCTGGAATTGATCGCATTTATAAGGATCTTGCTTTTGTTGGTCTAGACTTGATCGCCATACAAGCAATGTCTTGCATTGAAATCTGCAGCTAGACTTACATTTTGTTCGCCGCCAAGAAAGGCACATAATCTATGAATCGCATCACGAAAGGTTTGTACATCGAGTCTGGGTGGTAAATAGCATGATGCTATGAAAAGATTCGGTTTAAGGTTCATGGTTTTGATGATGACAACCTCAACAGCAGAGTTATAGGAAATATGTCTGAAATTGACACTTTTCTTAACTAATATACTAACACTGCCATAGCCATCATTTCGACATTTGGTGGTTGAAGCATAATTCGAAACTTTAACTTCAAAACAATTTTCGTCTTTCAGAAAAACTTCACTTCAGATGTGGAAATCAACTTTATTTGAGTTCAAGTAAAACTCTAAAAACGACAGGTTACGTCGAACACTTTGGATATTATATTGTAAAAAGGATATCATATTTAATCTTGAGAAGGAACCCCGGCGGATTTCCCCCTAGTGCTGGGTGCGTGAACGGGGCGAGAATTGTCATAGACAGACATTTTTTCTTTAAATTCTTTAATGAGATTAGGGGGATCATTGGGCGGATACTTTCTTTAATCGCAGAGACTAATCTTTCAAGTTCTGGGGAACGCAAATAGTTATTTGAAATTATTGGACGCCGAACATTTGTTCTAGACGGCTTGGGGGGGTGAATTGAGAAAAGGTTGTAACGGCCGCGAACAAACCTTGGGTAGAGTGTCTGTCGGTCTGTGTCAACCGCAAGTATCGCAATAACGGCATGCCGGTAGGCAAAATCGTGTGAATTTGTGGTACCGTTTATAAATCGCATGATCTTGCGGGATATAATTGTTTTGTTCTTTTCTTCTTTTCCCTTTCATTAAGATAGGCAAAATCATGTGTTTTTGCGGTATTCCTTTTTTTTGCTTTTACAAGAACAGGCAAAATCGTGTGATTTTGCGGTATTCCCTTTTTCTTTTACAAGAATAAGCAAAATCGCATGATCTTGCGGGATTTTGCTTGCTTTTGCGAGAGTAGCGGCAAGCCCCTATAGAGAGCAACAGAAAGAAGAAGAGAAGGATTGAGCAGGGATGAGAAGTCTGTCTGTGTTTTATTTCGAAGATAGAGGGGAGAATTACTTGGCCTCTGCTGAGGTGCGGACGTGTCCGCGAGCTTGGTCTAAACGCGGATAAATAAAACTATTTTTAAAATTGAGCCTCAAGTGCGAAGAAAGAGAGAAAAAAGGACAAAAGACTAACAGCAACTGTGAGAGATCTTTTTAAAGTTCGCGTGTAAAGAAGGTAAAATAGCGCTTAAAGCTTACAGTTTTGTAAAATAATGTTTAAGAATAATGGAAAAAGAAGTTATTAACTAGAACTTTATTAAAGATATACAAGTCGGCAGGGATAAAGTAATTGTTAAACGTTAAAAAAAAAGAAAAAAAAGGGGTTTGCTTGCATCGAGTAAAGAAATGTGAGGAAATCATCATTACTGCTATTTTCGATAAATTTCCATGTGTGCAATATAAAAATGCATGTACGAATGAGTGCATACAAATTATGTAAAGAAATTGTGTATTTGATAGAAAAAAAATAATACGTAAAATAACAAAGAAAATATTTAAGAAAAACCCATATACTAGGAGCCACATAAAGAGAAGTGTGTGTAAAGAAAAAAATATTTTTTTTCAACAAAGCAATGACTGAAAGAGAAAAAAATCGAATAAAAGCCACTCACACATGAATATCTGAATTCGTTTGCAGAAAAGCCCTCATATCAAAAGAATAAAAGAAAAGCTCAAAATTTATTAAAATTTTTGAAGAGTAATTGAAAAATGTCTCTTAACTGAAGCAAGTCGTGAAAGAGAAACCAAAGCATAAGTGGATAAAGCTACCGTTTCTCTTCGTCGCGCGGTTACCAAGCAAAGCGCATAGCATTCGTGTGTGAATATATTAATTTTAAACGTCATTGACGCTTTTGCGAAATAATAAACATTAAGGAGAATGTAAATAAGATAAAATTATGGAAATTTTTATATAAAATACACTTCTTATTACAATATAATTGCGAAATAATATACATTAAGAAAAAGTTGTTAATATTGAAATATTTAAAAAGGGGAGAATTTACAAAAGAAGTGGTTCACTATACCGAAGAAATAAAAAAACAGAAATTTGATGTAGGTAAATTGGAAATTATATCTCACCAAATGGAGTTGTTTTTTCTTAAAGTAAAGAAGAAAAAATTAAATAAATAGAACGAAACGAACACAATCGACCAAAAGAACGATAACAGCAACGGCAGCAGTAACATGACGTGCATCATTGATCGTCAATGAAATTCATAACAAAATTCATTGAACAAACGCTTTAAATTACGCAAAAAAAGGAGGAGGCAACACAACGAAGTGAAGAGGAAAAGGGGTGAATAAGAGGGCGAGAGTGTAAGAAGAAGGAACCAGATGATGTAAGCAGCCGTCACCGCAGACACTAGCAACATACAGATTCACGGTCAGGTATTTTAATTCATTTATTTCCTTTTTGTTCTTTTTCTTGTCCCCTATTTTCGGAGGAGCCCCGATGTGTGGCTGAGTGCAAACTGCCACCGCTGTGGCTGAGGTCAGGTGAGGGAGTGTGCATGTGATGGCACCGTAGGGAGGACGTCGGACGGTTACAGACGGACTCACGGTGGACAGACGGACGCTAGATAACCGACGAGACTTTTTTGTATTCTTTGTCATGAGGCTCAGAGAGGCAAACCCCGTTAACAAATACGCTCTACCGGCAACAAAGGCGCTAGTACCGTGTTCGATGGGTGAACGGAGAGAAGATTTGTAAAGAACCGATTTTCTTTTGACGACAGCATTAAATTCATTCTTGGTTAAAATTTTATTGACATTTTCATTGTCGTCCTTACTCGAAATGGCAGACGCGTTCCCCAATGGAGGGAAATTGTCATCGTAGGAGATTTCGTGAAGACATTCGAAGTAATTTGAGGAAAACTTCTCTTTTACCTCTTTATTAGAAAGATTTTTAATTGCCATAATTTTATTGATGTTTAATTCAAGCTCCCTGTTTGTTGAAAGTGTTATGTTCACCTGAACCATAGGACAAGCACTTCATCGTCTCACAGTTCACACACGTCGGAGACTTCACACAGTTCAGGTGTCCGCTCTCCTTAGCTTTACAATATTTTGAAACGTGACCGTATATACCGCACTTAAACCATTTCTTTAAGGTTGGTATTAGACCGGCGGATGACAATAATTGAATTTGATTGACTTAGGGAGGGCTTTCCCTTTAAAGCCGAATTTGATGCTGGTTGTGAGAATCCACTCATCGTTGTTGTTGGGATTCCTTCTTTGAAAACGGACAGCGGACTTCATCGGAATATCCGATACGGCGTTTTTAATTATATCATCTACACTGTATATGCATGGGATGTGTTGAATGACCCGGAATCTCTCCGTGAGCGACCTCGATTTGTAAGTCTTTAAATTCGTTTTACTAAAATCGTTATTTGGGACAAAGTTATTGGCAGCAGAGCTGAAAAGCAGTTGGGCCTGCCCCTGCTAACAACTTTTAGTTTTTGTAAGCCGTACATGATGAAATCCTTCAGGTAATCGTAAAAAAGAGATCGTAATTGATACTCATACGAATTTCTTCAGCGTTTGCGAACGTTGCGACAAAACCAACAAAATTGCACTTCGACAAGCAGTCGTACAAAAATATTTCGTGATTTGGGGCGGCTGTGGCACCCCAATCAGAGGGCTTGTCGGCTATCTGTTTACTAAACACAATTGAAACATTTGCGTTAGAGTCTCCATTAGGAGATAAAAGAATTTTGTTGTGCCCAGTGGCATTCATATAAAAATCTTCGAAACAGTCCCTATTAGTAGTATAAGATCAGACCCAGTCTCCATAGGCAGACGGGCTGATGTTGTATTGCCTGTTATCACGGAGAAAAACAACAAAAAATCAGAACAAAAAAAATATATATATGTTACTTTTCATTTTTCTCTCACTTTCTTCTTCTTCCTACTCTCCTTTTCTTCATTTAAAATTTTTTTGTTTAATTTGGTTATTTCTCAAAATTTGAATTCTCGAAAATTTTTCTTTATTTATTTATTTTTTTTTCCACTAACACAAGTAAACCACGAAAATTATCCAGCTGTCGTTTGCAGAGATGACGTGTTGTATCAAGTGTGTGTGAAACAGAAGGTGCTAGAAACGATTTTTCTTTCTAATCTTCTATACTCGTAATTTTGTTGTTTTGAAAGCGCTTATCTTGCATTTCCGAAAAATACAAAAATACCATCAATGAATTTTTTTGCTTACGTTACTGGATTATGGGTTTAAATTGAATTAAACAGGCTTAATCCATATCCAAACAAAAAAAAAAAAACATAATTTTAAAAACAAATAAACATAGATTTTTTGCTTGAATTTTGCTAATATTCACGCCAAGAGCTCACAAGAAGAAATATTTTGCTTTGAAACAATCTACAAGTAATAAGCAAGTTTATTAAATTTGCTAAAAATAAAAATCAGACAACTTTGCAGTGTGAGAAAAATTACATTCAATAACATACGCTATGTTTTGCACGCCCTATTTTGTGTTTAGTAAAGCTAAAAAAGGAGCAACGTCAGCATCCGCACAACGTATTCATTTCACGCAACCTACAACGTCACACTTTCCAAGTTTCATCTTTCAGCTGCGTATAAGTTATACTACTTTTTTTGGTTGGATGCACTCCATAATTTGTAAAGTACAATTTGGATTCCATGACTTATGATCTCGCTGGTAGTCGAACCATGAACTGCGTTTCACGTATTTTAGAACTTGGCAAGAATTTATATCAAGAGGTTACTAATATTGAAATTTCGTTCACGTTTAATAAAAAAATAGAAATAATTACAGTCAACGGAAAATTTCATTGCAGCTAATGCATAATAATGCGTATACAGTGACCAATTGCCGTGTATCGTTGGACAGAGTTCGTTTAAGTTTTTAGGGAATACTTTACCTTCGCACATTAATTTTTTTTGTCCCAAACTTCCGAAGGATTTATCAATGTTTTGAAAGTTTTGATCAGAGCGTTACGGCGTACTGGCTCAGAGAATGGTACAAAATAAGCTAAAGTTTCCGGCGACATTTTTCTATTTAATAAGTGTTCAAGGGCTACACCTAGAGGTTTGCGCAACGTTGCCGGTTCCATGTGATATACATAAATGTGACATACATTATTCAAAACATTACCTTCCAATTCTTTTACGCAAGGTTTTAAGGTTGCTATCTCTAACTAGAGCAGCATTGTTATGGGACCAAACGCCTATGTTTAACATATTCAATAGTTTTATAATAACTTTAGGGCAAATATGTAACAAGATGCTGATCTGCTCTTTAAATGAGTTAAGAATTTCGAATTATGAATATGATTTATAAAATTTGCGCACAGTATCAGTGTAAAAAAGTCACGTCCAATAATAGCCACCGCCAATTGATATATACCTGCTAAATCGACAAATCCGACATTTACTGAATTTAAAGCTTTCGTCAGAAGGCCACACATAACGGAGTGTGCTTTAAGCACTTTCATTTTTCGCAAATATAAAAAAGAACAACTTGCTTCATTAACATTAAGATCAAGCAAGTTACTAATATCTTAATAAGTTTTCGTTTATAGTATCCCCCGTTAAGCTGGTTGGAAATCCCCCTAACAAAATTGCCCTCTGGGTGACGTGCTCCTTTTTCAGTCGATCGTCGAACTTAAAAACCATCTTATTTAACTAAAAATTAAAAGGTTGAAAATTTTATTATTATTATTATTATTTTAACTTTAGACTAATGAAGTGAATTCTTAAACTAAAAAAAAAAGACATTCAGCACTAGCAACACAGGCTATCGGCTCTTGAAAATTTTAATATTAATGTAAATGGACATTTCATTTATTTCTACCCCTGCGCAATTTTCACAAGAATTTAATAATTCATTGCCAATAAAAGCGTGGAAAAATTTATTGAGACCTAGTGATAAATTCCAAGGAACAAATTAATGAAACAAGCGTACGGAGATAAATTATGTATATATTTCCAAGACTAAACTGAGCTTGTTTGCCATAGGAACTGTCAACTGCTTATGTTTAAGCCCACGAACCCTTATATTTTTAGAAAAACGGATGGATTATCGATGTTTACGTTTTTATTGACTTCAAAAATTGATGAACAACAAATTGATAATTTTGTGCTGTACTTCATTCGCCGGTTTATAGCTATCGACATGGACTAAATACAATTTGAATATGTTACACCACGGATTATTTTCTATACTATATGAAATTATTTCTCACCTCCATTACAGTTCAAAGCAACTACCACGGCGTATTTTCCATTATTTACTATTTTTCTCGCAAGGAGGTTCCTGCGGAAGCAGTAGTTCCGCCTAAATTTATTTGGATACGCGCTGTTCATGTTTCTGAAGGGGATAAATTTGAGGAAGACCGAGGGCGAAAACGTATCGACATACTAAGGTAAATAGCAGCTCCTCTATTTCCACGGCACGAAGTCAGTAGTTATATTGATTTGAGCATATTCAAAGCAAGTAAGCTTTGAGTAAAAAAAAGAGGGAAAATGAATAAGAAAACTTGAAATTTCTAGACGCTTTATAAAAGCATTTATTTAGAAAAGTTAATCCTTTTACAATGGCTTCTTTTATTTTCAAGATCGTTTCAATTTCAGTGAAATTGAACTTGACATAACGGCATGGATACTTAGAGTGGGAAGATGAATTCATTGCAGATTTTGATAATGAATCGTTGAACGGCAACGATGAGCATGTGGAAGAGTTCACTTCATTATATTATTATTATGCTAAAACGTTCGAAAGTACTGGCTCTATAGTTAGTCGTATGGAAAGCTATTACCGTGGACGGACTTTTGGTAAAAAGCAACATCCACGTACGATGGACGCCATGTCAATGACACCTTTGCATTATGCAGTTTCTTGTGGTCATTTGGAATGTGTCCGCCTATTGTTAGAACATGGTGCCGTAGTAAATACAACAAATTCCATTACATGTCGAATGTTAATATAGTGAAGTGACTAGGCTCCAATTAAAATTTGGAGCCAACAAACGACAATGTCCAAACATATCTAATGTCCCCGATTGCTCACGAACAACATGAGCTAGCAATGGAGCTTATACAGCGTGGAGTACGGCTTAATTTACAAGATAACGAAGGCTATAACGCTTTATATTATGCAGTTATGCAAAATAACATTTCTTTAGCCTCTTCTTTACTTGAGCAATGAGCGCTTCGCATTTCTCCCCATTATTTATTATTATTTGCAATTTTCCAATTTTGAATTTGAGAATTAATTCAGCTAATTTTTTACCTTAACATGACAGCAATAAAAAAGCGGAGTTTAAGAAAATTTCTAGATGAAATTTTAGTGTGTACTCGAATTCTTTTCTTGTGGTACAAGATGCTCTTGTTAAGTTTGTGCGAATGTACGGAACACCCAGAAAGACTTGGGATAGATCCGTCTTTTATTAAATCGATCAATTTAGAATCAGTTTAAGTTTGTCTATCCGTCTGCCAGTCTTGATTTTTTTTTCTACAGGTCGGAATTTTTGAGATATTTCGATGAAAGTTGGTACACTAATGCATTTTGGTACAAGGACGAACTGCATTTTAATATGGTTCCGAACGGACAACTTTTTCGACCACTTCTGATATAACACCTTATTTTGCAAAGTCCATTTATGTGTTTATTCTTTTGATACTAGGGCCGTTTGTTATTAAAATGGGGCACAAATGTTTAGCAAGTCTCATCATAAATAAATTGAAATAATATTCATTTACTGCTATTTTCGAGGATAAAAATACTTTTATTGGGCGCATTAGTTTCGACACGTACGTTACTTAAATAATTTTCTTAAGGATGTAAGCTTTCAAATAATAATAAATAATAATAATAATGAGTGTTGTTTGCTATAGCTTGGTGCCGAGATCGAACTAGGCTGGTTTTCTATGTACATATAAAAATTGCTTATCGAATTTGTATTGTGAATTTTACAAAAAATATTTTAAAGTTTCCTTTATATTTTTTCGTTTTTTTTATATATAAATTTTGTTTTTATTTTAGAAAGGCTGGGTATGTTTTCTACTATAAGCATAATGTGAAATGTTCTTTTCTATCTTAGTTTATTATTCTATTATTCCATTAATTTTTGTAAAACAAGAATGACATTAAAATTGAAACTCTTTTTTAAAAGAATTTTATACGCAGTAAGTATACAGTGCAGTAAGAATTAGGTTTTAAATAAAACACTTTTAAAGGATTGCAATCTTTCTGAAACACTTCTCCGACGTTGTTTCAGGTTTTCGCTTAATCTAGATGGAATTAAGGAGTACTTTAAACAAAAACTGATGTGAAAAATATTCGATTTGCTTGCCAGTTTCTTGAACTCGAGAATTCTTATAGCAGAAAATGACTATTGACAAGTAAAGACGACTTAGATCAACTTCCAAAGTTCTTTGTCGAGTTTTATTTAAAACCTTAAAATCAAGTTGGCTTGCGTGGGCATTATGAATATTTCACCAAAGCATATTCAAAACTTTACATGACATACAAGAAACTCAAATATTAACACTATGATCTGTGTCATAGTGTAATCTTTTATTTGAAAGAGAATATTTACGCATACTAAGAATACTCGCAAAAGTAACACCGAAAACACACATGTTCAGAAGATTGTTGAACAAAGCATTTTTTCGATATGTGAAAATCTCTTTGAACTGTGCGTTTTATTTTCGAAAATACATTTTTTTACACTTAATTAAAATGCATTGGAAAGTATATACTAGTGGAGTTTAAAAAAAAAAAAAAAAAAAACAACTTTTAGGACTTGACTGCCATTAGGACTGCGTCGTTTGACGGATATACGTCTTTCCCGAAGGTACATTAAATGCCTTGAAGCCGTTGGGATAATTTTGTGAAGCTTTTTCGTTGGAAAGAGTAGGTAAAATCATACAACCTAAAAGCTTGCTAAAAGGAAGCAAATGTTTAAAACTTCATTAAGCATAAATTTGATTACAATAAAAAGAAGCGTACATTTGAATCTGCTGGAGTTGCCAAGGATTTTCTCCCAGTTAATTGCATGGAATCGATAACGCGTAAAATTTCACTGTTAAAAAAGGAAAATATATAATATATACGTACCTGATCGCTCGTAAGGTAAATCATCTACACCGCAATACAAATTTTTATATTTAAACAATTCTCGTTCCTAGTAAATTCTAATAGATTGGCTCTCCCATACTTTGCTACCTATAGGTGGTTTTACTTGTCACTTCGAGGCAAGCAGGTGTAAAGCGTCGCGTGCGAAAACTTATTTGTGAAACGAGGTTGTAAATGTTCAGACTAAGGCGATATGTCAAACATCGTTTCAGATATTTCAGTCGGCGATTGGGGTGATCACGATATTTTGCCACACGCTGGAGAATAGCCTACATGCAACAGCTTTGCAAACGCAAGGGACCTTGGAATCCACTACTGGCCCCTGCGGAACGCTTTAAACAACTTTAAGTACAAAAGAACTTTCCCGCCAACCTAATATATCTCGACACCAATTAAAAAGTCATTAAATTCCGATATTGCCCCCACTCCTAGCAAAAAGCCATTGCTGGATTTATAAACAGATGACAATTTGAAAAATATTCTTTAAAATCGAACTCTATTATTACGGTACGTTTAAGTCGTGATGTTCAAAATGCTATTCTTAATCAGCTCTACTTCGCTTTCTAATTCATTTCTTAGCGGTCCTTATATCTAACAAGGTTTTATTCTTCTATCTTTCTAGTTTTTTAAACTTTGATCGTAATGAAGCTTGTAGCTGCATCATTCACATAAAAGTAGCTGTTAATATGTTCTGCGAGGACCCAAAGTCGTCCCTCGTTTTGGCCTCACGGGTTCACGCTCTCTGGTCGGGGAGAGACGGAGTGCTAGAGAGTAAGATACAATAAGAATAGGATAGGCATAGAATAAGAATAGGATAGGCATAGCATAAGAAAAGGATAGGCCTAGCATAAGAGTAAGATAGGCATAGAATAAGAATAGATTAAGATAGAATAGGAGTAGATTAAGAATAGAATAGGATAGATTAGGAGTAGGCTAAGGAGAGGTTAAGGGTAGGATATACAAATAGCTAAAGTTAGTCGAGCAAAAAAAAAACAATCAACACCATCATTGAACAAATAAAGACTGTCATAGAAAAAAAAAAGAAGCAAAACGGCAATAAACAAACAAAAGAAAATATTCAAAAAATATAACAAGAACAAACCAAGCACCAAGCTCGTGAACAATAAAATAGCAAAAAAAAAGCAACGAAGTGTTCAATTTTGACTTTACGAAAAAAAAAACAGAAAACGGATAAACTGGCAGTGAAACTAAAATGCCTAAAATTGAACACGCAACAACAAAGATAGGCATTTGCGATCCCCTAAGAACCTGTGGTAAATAAGTTACCGCAACGTGCTCGCTTGATAACCGTTGCGCAAAACAGATAAGAGAAATGATGAGGCGAATTGGCAGTTGTAAGTCGGGTTTGACACGACGAAAAGCCCACCGTAATAATACAGTGGAGGACAAGATCGAAGAGCGCGGAGATGTTTGATTAGAAAAACGCAAGTCAATGTGTGCGGAACGAAAGTACAAGTGATGTAAAACAAATAAAAGAGAAAAGAGTCCAAATTAAACGGGAAAATTAAACCGAAATTAACGTGTTTTGAAAAAAAAGAAAAGGAAAATTATATACCAAAATATTTTAAATAAATCATAAACTGCCATAATATTTGGCAAATAACGCTTATATAAAATTGAAAAGAACTGAAACTGATTAAAGTGGAAAAATTGATGTGTTTGCAAATGCTTTTACAGGGAAGTACGGACGAAAATTGTGACACAAGAATTAAATGATTGTTAGGGATTGAATGTGTGTACGTTTGTGTGTGCGTGCAAACAATTTGCGAATCTATATATATAATAAAAGCATTTGTATAAAATTTAATAAAAAATATTCAAAAAGCACAGATAAAACTAAATTGTTAACAAAAATTGCACACAGGGCGAAAGAGAAAAGGAAGAGAAAGAAAGTGACAACTACCCCACGTTAACAAGTATACACGCACACAGGAGGCTTGGCGTCAGTCGTATACCAACGACAACAACAATCACCCCAGGAACAAGGAGGGGGCCGAAAAACCTAGCGGATGAAACAAAAAAAAAACCTTTGATTTACAACAATAACAGAAACAAGTATTAACGTTTTATTTCTTCCAGGTACCTAAGGAGTTCACAAATAAAAAAAAGAAAAGGAAAAGGGTAATATACCAGGGTTGACAGCGACAATAGCAGCAGCAACACCCCCAATAGCCCCATCGCCATTCCGCTGATTAACAACAGTCATAACAGCAATAGGTAACAACTAGTACAACACCAACAGCAAGTACAGTTAAAGGCAGGTCCGGTGCACTTAAGCCAACCGACAACTGCCAACCAACCTTCAACGTATGACCACCCCCACGGGCAGCAGCAACAACGAGAGGTATCACCACCACTAAAACAGGGTGTGAGAGTTCAGGTCAGTAAGCAACATATAGAAAAAGAAAAACGTGGAATTTATATTGAGAGTTTACCCGACCAACAGCAACAAGTACATTCCCTAGGAGTGAAGCTTAGATAGACAAAAAAAGGGGAAAAGGAAACTCTAAAAGAAATTTTAACAAGCGATAGTGAAGTACTTTTACTTCTTTTAATATAGATGAAATTACACCCAACCCGAAACCTCAAATACTACCGCGATCCGCGCGAAATAATATCATTATAATAGGAGTAGATCCAATAATCCGAAAAAGCTAGTAGGATAGGAACGCTCGAGAGTTACGGGAAAATTATTAGTAAAGCCAAGAAAAGAAAATATTTTAATTGAGAAATTCGGGAAATAGAAACTAACTAATTATTGCAAAAAGTGAAATTTTTTTACGAAAATATGAAGTGTCTTTATTTTGTTGCTCTTATTTCCGTACGTCATTTGTAAGAGTGTTCATCGGCACAACGTATAGGTCTTGCCATGGCAACCACATTTCTAAACGGGCTATTCAGTTGAAAAAAAAAAGCAACTGAATATTAACGATCGAACAGCACAATTCTGAGTTATTGTGAAGGTTGTGAAATCCAAAAGTCTAACAAAAATAAAACGACCACGCTAAGTTATAAAATAAATGAAATAATCGTAATACTGTGAGAAACCAATGTGATTTAATGATGTATAGTGGGCTAAACAAGAAATAGCATCGATTAATGACAAAATTTTAATTTGAAGAAGGAAAAGCAAAAACCCTAAACGTCCGTGAAGCTATGCAGTCAAAATTCTTAAAGATATAAGTTAAAGCAAAACCTTAAGGAGGGTCACTCGAAAACATCTCCCGTTCGCAAAGAAAAAAAAAAAATTGCAAATATAGCGAAGTCCGTTCCTTTTAATAAAAATTTAAATAGTACATACCCAAAGAAATAATTCTCTTTAAAACTTTATAATAGAACGTGTCATAAACTTGTGGAAAAGACTTTTTGTTTACAAATACTAAGCAACGTAACGGGCAAATGGCCTACATTTTCCCGTCAGAAAGCGTTTAAAAAGCGTAGGTCTTCCTCAATCGATACCTCCATTAACAGGAATGATAATAGTAAGGGCTGGATAAAGCGCTTCCGGGGGGGATAGATATAGACAGGAATCATCCTTATCGCCAACTCCAAATATATCACAAATTAATTCTAACATGGGTTCATAAACCAGTTTTTCCTTTCCAACATCATTCTAGAACCCACTGCTGCTTTCGCTAAAAATCTCTCGTCCTGAAATTCAATTCAGGGAGGCGACGCAAATCTGTAAAAGCAATAACTCAAGTGAAGATTTAAGGATAAAATAAATCTATTTTATAGAAAGCTTAGTCTATTTTTCTCATTGATTTGACCTAGAGGTATAAAGCTTAGATTTTCCCCTTTCTAATTAAAAGCAAGCATAATCAAGAAATAGAGAAGTGATGCAATTCCGTACACGGAACGTTTCATAAAACTGGAAAGGAATTCAGAAATTTATGGTGAAGATTAAATTAGTCAAAATAAAAAAGGAAAACCAGAACGTAATAAAAAAATAATAAGAAGTTTAAAGATAATTCGAAAACTTAGATTGTCAATAAATGAATACTCGCAAGTAAAATAAATATACAGACAGCTATAGAACATATTGCTCGTAACTATTTCTTGCAAGTTAGGGGCAACTATCCTTAAAGGAAAACGCGCACACGCATGCACATACCACTAGCGTGGTGATTGGAAAAGCTTATTCAATCCAGTATTAATTTCGATCCTTTACGTGACGAAGAGTAAGAAATAAACACTGATAGGGTCCCAATATTCCTTATTTCTGTATTCGTCTCGAGCCGTGAAAATTTCAAGTTGGTAACACATTTTTTAAATTCTCGTATAAAGAACTCAAACAACAAATAGGTATTGTCATAAGAAAATATTTATGCCTAAGCTACTAACAATATAGAAATTGTAAGGGCTGATGAGAAAAGAATAAACAAAAGGAAGACAAAATAAATAAAGCAGAAAGAATAAAGCCATCCAAAAGGACTAATAATAGAGAGAAAAGGAAAACTCAACACAAATTAAAAAACAAGAAAACATTCACACAAGATGAAAAAAAAATTATCAGAGCGCCCAGGGCAGTCTCATCCTCCTTTAATCAATTGTGCTACTAACTTTAGTTAAGCTCGCGTTTTAATACGTTACACCCGGCAGCTGCCCCATCGCCATCATGAATTCCAGCTTAGCCCTACACTATTTCGACTACCGCGATCGCCCTCTCCTGTATCTCACCGAATAACAAAATGGCAACGGGATTCTACCACAATATCTCGACATCAGGAAACAACACCAGGGATATCATCCAGCTCGCCACCTCGATTGACGGAGCACAACGAGTCCCACTCATAGCGGTCGACACGAGATCTGTCACCGAAGTAGTCAGCAGATGGGGGCTCAACTTTACCGGCCGGTTTGCTTTCATCGAGCGGGTCGAGGAGCTTGTAGAGCCATACGGCGTCGACAAAGATCGCTTGCTAGCCACCATGGTGGTGATGCTGCGTGACCGAGCCGTAACGTGATACCGCAGCAACAACCAACATTGGACATCCTGGGCGAAGGTCAAGGCCGACTTTCTAAAATCCGTCTTGCCACCGCGATACTTCACCCGGCTTGAAGATGACATTTGCCGGCGTACCCAGCTACCGAGAGAGAAATTTCAGAACTATGTGCTGGCATTGCAGGACCTTATGCGCCATACCACAATGACAGAAGAACAAAAATTGGAACGCATCTATACGAATGTGCAACCCGATTGCATGTGGTGCCGGGACTCCACCAATGTAGACGAACTCATGGACCTCGGCAGCAATTTTGAGATGGTTGCAAAGAACAACATCCCGCGGGAAGTAGCCCGTGAAACATGCCGAGATTATTAGCCAGTTGCCCGATAGCGTGATCTGCCGAACAAAGGGGCGTGGCTACCGGACTCAATGCCGCAAAAGAAGCGAATATATGCGACCACGGCATGCCGATGATGTGCCCAGGGTGACACCACAAGCTTAATTGCCCGAACCCACAGGTCTTGCTCTGCTGGATCTGCGGCTGACGAGGCGTAAGCACTATCAACTGCTGTCAACAGCGAGACGTACCGGCCTACCAGAACTTAGCAAATACACCATACCTACAACGCGAAACACCACAAGATAGATCCATGATTAAACCCAGTCCAATTACTACCCAGCCAAGTGAACGAAAATATCTTACAACAACCCACAGAAACGAGACTTACGATTTACCAACCCAATGCTCTTCTTTTGCGCAGAAAGTTAATAGCGGCAATCCACCTCGCAGCAGGGTTATCTTATAAACGCCACTACGCCGCGATACAAAGCAAAGTCTTCGAAGGCATCGAAATCTACCCCTTCCATGCAATGAAGCCCGCAAGCATACAAAGGCAGCGTAGGGGCCTACAAACGATCGTTCTCAGGAAAGTCAATGGCGCCATGCCTTTCACTAAAACCCATACCTGGTAGAGTCGGGATTCAAGTTGCCTACGAGACCAGCCACTGCTAACAATTCAACCTGGTAACGTCAGGGTTCCTAGCAGCCTACGAGGTCAGTGACGCATGCCCGAAGGACAATCAAGCAGATTTCGAAGAGGCAACGCCCATTGCAAGGGTCCACGCATCGCCAGGGTCAGATAAACACAACCAGAGCCCCCGATTGGCCAATGTTGATTCACGACCCATACCTGCTGGCCAACGCTCCGATGTCGGCAAGCCACAGGTACACGGGTGCTGATACGACTCTCCATCATCAAAAGGCAAATGCCACGCCCGATAATACGGCTCGCAACAACAACCAATTTTGCCTCAACAGCAAGCACCACAACAACAACAGCAAGTACCATCAGAAATCGGTACCACAAAATATAACAATCCTAACAATAGCACCACAGCAACTAATGAAAGCGAAATCTCCTATCAAGCAGAAGCCAAGCAAATTATTCCGCATTTACCTGTACTGAACGGTATGATGTGAAATATCACAAACAGTAGTAATCAATTGCAACAGCAATCTGCTTTGCATAATCAACCACTGCTGTGAGCGAACGTCATAAGGTACGCGCTACCCGTGCCAGGCCCACCGTTAGCTTACGAAATCACTGGTTCGATAAAAAAGGCCACAAATGGAGTTTCTGAACGTCGGCAACACACAGCACTTCAAGGCAAAGGTCTTTCATTATGGAACGAACACATCCATGATTTCATGAAATACCGCGCATTGAAGGAAATTTACAGGTAGACGGAAGCTGTATAAGATCACCGTCTGCTGTCAGAAGAGAAGGCAGCCGGACGGTCTGGCCGCCGACGTACTCGTTGGCACTGGGGCAGCCCCTCACCTACGTGAAGATCAACTAACATCTATATAGACAACATTAACAACAAATGCCAACCGAGCAGCGTAACGATTACGTGAACGGCGTCGCAACCGCATCAACATTGACATCAACAACACCAACGACAACAACTATCATAACCGAAACATCATTAGCGGTAATCCCAACTATTACCACAACAACGGCAAGAGGTGGCTATCGCTATAATCACAAAACGGTTACAGATGCCACAGCCGCAACAAGCCCAGCGTAAAAGTCCACACAACTAGAACTACAACGCCAGCAACTACCACCACAGCAAACAACGACAACAGCGATCACCAACTCAACATCGCTAGCGTTAACATCAATTGTTACCACAACAACAGTGATAATGAAAGTCACAACAATTACAATCAACTCCACGCCTCAACAATCACGACTACAACAAACCACGCTCATAGCAACCGCAACAAGCGCACTACAATTGCGTCAACAATCTACCAGCAAGTCAACACAACAATAAAGTCACCCGCAGTCAAGGGTCTGTCAACCAAATAAGTGCCCACAGCGGCCAACGCTGGAACAACCAGTACCTCCCTGGTCAATGGCCCGGCGATGCAATGCCGGAAAGCCAAAGGTACACCAGAGCTGACGGGACTAAAGGCCAACGATCCCACACCCCGATGTCGCACAGCCGAAGTGATAGCAGCCTGCTCCGCTCAGGCAACAGGCTCTGCCTTATCACCGAATGATAGCACCCTGCTCTGCCTAGGCAACAGGCTCTGCGGCCAGTTATCGACCCAACAATCCCCTTCAGCACCAGAAAACGCAACTGCAGCAGCACATGACTGCGCCACACCGAAGCCGTCACCGATTGGCCAATACCGAAGAGGCGTGTCACCAGCCACTCTTCTTTCCCCCCGAAGAACGGAGGATCTGTGAGGACCCAAAGTCGTCCCTCGTTTTGGCATCATGGGTTCCCCGTCTTTCTGGTCGGGGAGAGAGGGAGTGCTAGAGAGCA